>NW_022437061.1:309425-637065 GCF_009761245.1 Sapajus apella
CTCTCTCTCTCTCTCTCTCTCTTTCTCTCTCTCTCCAACCCCTCCAACATCTACCCCTTCATAAAACTCGATCAGTTTTACTTCACTTTTTGTACATTTGGCTCTCTCTTTCCATTGCATAGTTCAGGTCCTATAACACTTGCAACAAACTACAGAACTCAAATGAATGGCAGTTCTGAGGAACTAAATTGCCAAATCAAGAAATGCAGCTAGCCAATTACTGTGACAAATAACAAAATAGAGCAGAATATTTACATGGGCCCTACTGATGAAATCCTGCAGGGTCAGAAATGGCTTGCTTATGATCAAAACTCCTACTGATGACTTGCTGGCAGAGAAATGTATGGAGACCATGGTTCTCAAATGCATTTCATTCCAAGTAAGTCTTAGCTTATGGGTTTTATTCCTTTTCCTATATAACTCATTAAGAAAAACCTCATATGTTTCCTAAAATAAAATGTTGAATTAATTCAGAAAAGGTACTATTTTATATAGTACTTTGGTTCATTTATAAATCAATATACCTTTCTAAACCTAAAACCTTTTCAATTTTAATTTTAAAATAATGATATACATTATAAAAATATATTCTTAATTTACACTTGGAAGGTATTTGGTTCTATGAGAACACTTGGCTCTCCATCTTGTTGCCAATAAGTTAAAAGGAGAATTTTAAAGTTCTGAATCTGAATCACTTGTTTCCCTAGGCAACAGAGTTACAGTTCTAACATACACAGTTACAACTCAAGATTCTCAAAAGGAGGTAAATTGACATCATCCACAACTTAATTCAATCAGAACTTCATAAATAAGAAGGTGAAAATCATTAAGTTCATATTAACGTTTATCCTGGAACACTTCAAGAGAACTGAATGATTCAATTATGAGTCAAGATTTAAGGTAATTGAGAGGTGACAAAGGAACTACTTTTGCTTTGACCCACAACCATCAAAACTTGTCTCAAAATGTATTACTCTAGTTTGTGGCCTACTTAGACTATAACTGCAATCTTCTATTCATGATTTAAAAACGCAGTCTTCAGTGTCTGCACTTTTAAGTAAACCGAGTATGTTGATGTTACTAAAATTGACATTTTAAATAATTTTCTAAAGCATTTTTACAAATTCCTGTAATTACATCTAATTCCTTTATATATATGTACCCTGACTGTTAATTTCCCTATTCTATCATCTAAAAATACACTAGGTATTAAACATAATATTTCTTGTAACTTTCCTACTTCAAGGAAAAAATAATCTTTTCTTTTTAAAATATCAGACTAATGAAAAGTCTGGCTAATATTTATAGAAATAGATACCTTTGGAAATTGAAATGTAGTAATAGGGTACAGCTTGATGAAACTGTACCCTATTGGTTATGACAGTCGGAACTGATGGGAGGACAGCCACAGTAACTAATCTGGCACCCAGTTCTTTCATACAGTTCCATAACATGTGGCCTATGCTTTCCTAAAAGACATCTAACCATTGCTTTGAAAGAGGTATTAGATATTAGTAATATGCAACAACCAAGATTTACTTACAGAAAAAGCACTCTATCCTACTATCTATTCTTTAACATAACCAGTCTTCTGATTTAGAATATTTTTAGAATATGAAAATTAAGAGTATTCACCTGAAGACAAACAATGACCAATGGTTCAACTTTAACAAAACTCCTAACATGCAAATCTTCAGCAAAGATATTAAATATTAACAGTTAATAAAATAACGAAAGGTAGTATTGATTAAGCAGCCATTGTTGCTGAATACTACATTAAGCAATTTGAATGTATGTCTCATACTTATGACAACTGTGCAATATATACTACTACTTTTTTCATGAAAAAAAAAAACTGAGACTCAGAGAGGTTAAGTACTAATCTAAGGTAACAGAACAACTTGGTGTACAGAGCTATTATTACTCACACCAAGTCTAACTGCGAAGCCATTACAGTGACTCTCTAAGCTAGGCACACATTTCACAATACTGTATTAATGAATATGGTCCTGTTGTTTCAAATGAGAAATTTCTTTAAAATTTTCAAGACTAACTTAAAGTTATCTTAAATTGCACTAATCCATTTGTAAAGAATTTTAGGAGAAGTTAGCATCTGAAAATCAAACTAATGACTAGGTAGCAAGTCTCAACAGGCAATCTAGAAGATAAATTATTGCTAAATTACTTGTATTTACTTCATTTCCCTAAGGGAAATCTCTTCATTCTTAATTAAGAAAGTTGTCCTGACAAATGTAACAGACTTTTTGAGATTTGGTTAAAAAAAATAGATTCCCAAATTTTCTTTTCCTCCACAAAGGAAATTGTATGTCTAATTCATAAGCATATCTTCTTAATAATAAGTCACTTTGAGGTTTCATTTAAACAAACAAACAAACAAAAATAGTAAACTTTGATACACCATAATTTACTTGATTTTAGCAATTCTAGCCTAATTGGAAATAAAACTCCACAGAATAATTTGATTCATTGTCTCCTCCACATAGTAAAAAGTTTTGCAAAATAGATTTTAAAGTCAAGCAGCATTACTCTTTTCAAATATATCTATCATATTTGTCTTAAAACAAAATGCAACTCTTTGCCATGCCTATATATGTCCTTTAAAAGGTTTAAAATAATACTGATAATTCATAATTAAGATACTTCTGTAAAGCATAAAGCACAAAGATTTTCAAATTTTAACATAAGCTAGAGAACTGACAGCTTTAATTTAAAAGTATTAAAAGAAGTCATAAACATATCATGGATATATAACACACTGGAATAAATACCTATAACATATAATCTATGCATTTTTTAAAAAGCAAGCCAAATGTTATGATTTATAAATGTAAACTTCTTTTGATACCTCCACATTATTACAAGAGCACATAACAATCACATTCTCTTATTTGATGGGAGAGTTGTTTTCCTCATATCTTAAAATTAGATTTTATTATTAAACTTTGTCAGGTGCCTACCTCTGTAGTGGAAGTCTTTGGACATGTCTATGGGAGCCTGTTCTACTGCTGATCTCTTGTAGACAACATGAATTCTTCCTTTTTCTTCCTCCATCTGTTTACCTCTTTCCAAGGGTTCAATGAAATACTCTTCATTATCACTTTTTATCATTCCAGCCTAGAGAAAGCACAAAATGTGTTAATTTTAAAAAGAAGTATCTATCATCTTCAGCTAACAAGCACATCTTTTTAAATGTCAAGAGTATGACTTGTGAAAACTAACGCTTTTTCTTTCCACATTTGGCTATAAATTTAAAATAGTTATTAAGTATCAATAATTCATATAAGGTAGAAATTCACATATGACAGAAATGAAAAAAATTTATATTAAGGTATTATAGAATACAAAATTTACATAGGATGAGAATAGGGAAATCATACAACATATACATTTTATCAGACCGCAAAAGTACATTTATATATTCTACTTGGTATTTTGTATCTAGTAAGAATCATATGGGACACATAAATTCAAAAGATCTCTGATCTCCCATAGTACCCCATTGTGGACCACTTCTTCACATGTTACATACTTTTTTCTTATTTACACCTTCCTCCCAAACAAGGTGGTATGTGAGAAATGAGTTCCATGCTACATTTAGTATGTAAAGTTACTTCTTAAAATAGTCTCGTTAAGCTTATGCAGAAATTCCACATTTCTAAAGTTTATTAATTTGAAGAACTAACTCATATTTGTCCTAGTTTAACTTCATGATTATCATAACATTAACATTATATTTATATATAGCTGCCTCAAACGTCATTCTTTCACACTGAAAAGCCTAACCTTACATTCAGTTCCCCTATTTATTGTTTTCTGTTTGATCAGTCAGAAAACACCAGGGCTATATATAGCCAGTTCTGTTCCTGATGATAAATGATGGCTTGTTTTCTAAAATGCGATATTTCTTAAATATCAAGTCCACATTACAGTCAAGTAATTGTGGCTTGTATTTCTACTTTAAACATCATACATTAGTATGACATTAATTTACATATAAGCACATTTATTTGAAAACAAAATTGGAATAAATAATGTGTTCATGTGGAAATGGTAATTATTTTGAAAATATACATCAGATTTAGAGATGTCATATTTTTTCTCAGGCCTTTAACTTATTCTGTTTTTCACACATGAGGTTACTGGCTCTCATGCAACAGGGACAAGGGAGGAGTTTCTTACTCCTTCGAACTATGTTGACGTTTTTGCCATTATGCTGTCAAGCAACATAGAAATGAAAGGGAGGTGTTCTTTACCAAATAGCGTGTTTTCAGCAAATATATGTATTTATATTTATTTATATATATTTATGTATATTCGTGTACATACGTATATATTCAACAAATATATATTTATATATACAGCAAATATGCCTATGACGATAGCTTTTCTGTTACACTCAAATCTGTCCTTTCCTTTCTGTTCTGACTTCTACAACTAGGTATGCTATTTCCCTGCTTCCCCTTTGTAACCCTCTCAGGAAATTCCTAAAGGCTATGCCATCTCCACATGCCACTTCTACCCTTGCCTTCATGATGTGCACATACAAACAGCTCTGGAGCCTATGGGGCCATGTCTCACAAGAAAACATTACTACAACTCTTCCACTATTCTTGGCCCATACCCTCTGGAACAAATCTGTAGCTTTCACTTTAAAAAGCATTGAGCTAGTGGACACTCAGTAGTATTGCTGATATTTCAGACACTCCAATAATTGGAGATTCTTTCTTTATCTGACTAATTACTTTTTACCTAGTCATGTACTATCAAATACACAGAACTTTTCAAAAGTTACACAATTAATTATTCTCTATTCAGAGATGTTCCTATTGGTTAATGGATTTACCTCTTCTACAAATAGAATTTCTAACATTTTCCTCATGCTTTTCAATTTTAATTTTAATATCTTCTATATTATGGGCATATTCTTATATCTCTTATTACTAGTAGTTTCAACACTCACTGCTTTGGGCCTTCTCAGGCATTAATGAATTAATGTCCAGAAAACACACCCATTCTAGGCACAAACACAGTAAACATATAAACAGTTAATAAAATGTATAAGGCTAAAATGTCGTCTCATCCCTAACACCATCCATTGGTAGCAAAAAGCGTGAACTGGCTTTATCTTGGAAAGACAGGTCTGCGGATATACACAGAAGTTTACAAGGTGAAGTGCATCAGCATCAGAGTTTCAGTATTTGTCTTTATTCCAGTCTTGTCTTTGCCCTAAAGCCACTGGCACTGCATTCTGTAACATCTCCTACATTATTCTCCCATCCTCCTAAGACCACTAACACTTCCTTAGTTATAAACATCATCATTGTTTATTTGGATTACAGAAACTCCCTATCTTAAGATTTTCCAAAGATCATAATGATTCTCCCAGATGAGTGCCTGACTCAGGGCAGAAACAGTGCCACTGAAGTGGGCAGCAACTCTGAGCAATGAGCAGTGGCTATTGCAGTCACTCAAAAGTGACAGGGAGGGCAGTGAGGATTAGCCTATGTGCCTTTTGAAAACACTTATCCGTATCTACTACGGCAAACATTCAAATTCCAGGACACACGGTATTATTTTACCCCACTAAGCCACAGGTGAAACAAAATTCAACACAACTAAACATCTCACTTAGAAATCAAAGAAAATTTAAGTCAGATTGAGGCAGTATTAGTGACAAGTCAGGAGTTGGATCATGTGATGTCCATGGACCTGGAATCTGAAAGTCAGTCTTTTTATTTATTAAGTAAAGTTTAACGAAAGAAAGGACTTTATATAAAGCACTGTACTAAACATCCTAATAATTTGGAAATCCTGAAAAACAGTTCATTTGTCCTCATTTGATTAAATCCAGTCAAATAAATAAAATACCTGCCTACTGATATTCAATGAGTATGCTATGGAAAGTCCAGAAGGTAATTGACAGGGCAGTTGGTAGTAAAATCAAGCAAAATTTTTTTCCTCCATAATCTATTATACACAGAAAACTGTTAGTAGAAACTGTTGAGTTTTCACTCAAAATTCTCTAGTATCTATTTCAGCTGAAATGCTCCTAGTCCACATCACAATAAACCTTCACTTCAGCAACTATTATTGTTCACACGGTCTCACATGTTCACATAGTATGGCAGCCAAAATTGCCCTTTAAAGTTATCATATTAATTTGGACAAGTTTTAATTTGGAAGCAAGTGGACCAAGCATGTAAAGGCTCAAAACATCAGGTGCTTCTTTCTCACTCATATAAAGCTCAGGATGGTTTTGGATTGGCCAGGAGGAGTTTCTACTCCACACAGCCATCCAGGAGTCCAGGCTGACAGTGGTTCTATCATCTTAATATAAGCTTTCAGTATGCCCTGTCAAAATGCGAAGCAGTACAAGGAAGCCCACATGGGAAAATTTTATGAGCTAGCCCTACTGGTGGTATTCACCATTTCCTTACTGCCATAGATAGAATACAGTTGTGTGGCTCACAGCCAACTACAAAGAGGGCCAGGAAATGTAATCTGGCTGTATGCCCAGGAAGAAGAGACAAATGGATTTTGATGAACAGATGGAAGCCTCAACCTCAAAAAAAAATCATGCCACTCCTTTGCTTAAAACATTTTAATTGCTTCCCATTGCACTTAAAACCACACTCATTACTTTGGCCTTTACGGCCCACATCATCCGCACTGCCCACCGTCCTTAAGTTGTGCCATTCTCAGTGTCCTTACGAGGCCCAAACCTCAGGGGATTTTGTTCAATTTTCTTTTTCTTTGTCTAATACCAAGGTCCTTGTAACCTCAGATCTTTGCAATGCCATTCATTCTGCTTAAAGAGCCTTCGTTACATCATACCACACTTCCCTAAGCTGGCTGCTTTTTTTAATCTCCAGGCTTCAGCTTAAATGCTATCTCCTTAAAATGATGTTCTCACTCCCTCATCTCACAAAAATGAGGAGCCCCCATCTAAATTAGATCCTCTCTTAGCCAATTATTCTAACTGAAAATAATGTGTTCTTATCTCTCCTGGTCCTTAACACAAATGTCAAGGGTGTGTTTAGCTGAATGTTAAATCGTGGTTCTCTGTCTCCCCCACAGAACTGTTAGCTACTAAGGCACATGCATCTAGCTTAACTCACCTTTGAGTCTTAAGCTCCATCACAGTTGCTAGCACATCAATAAAGTTCTGATGAAAAATTACGTGAATGAATGATACAAATGAGGGAATAAAGAGCTTTTACACTTTTGGTGATTATCCGAAGATGAGAATATTGCTATACTGGGGATAGAAGAGAAGGAATTAGAAGTCAGGCAGTTCAAGTGGGAGCAAAGGCTCTAATGTAAGCTTGTCCAACCTGTGTCCTGTGGGCCACAGGCAGCCCAGGACAGCTTTGAATGCAGCCCGACATAAATTTAGAAACTTTCTGAAAACGTTAAGACTTTTTGTGGTTATTTTTAAGCTCATCAGCTGTCATTAGTGTTAGTGTACTTTATGTGTGGCCCCAGACAATTCTTCTTCTTCCAGTGTGACCCATAGAAGCTAAAACATTGCACACCCCTATAATTACAAAAATTCCTGGCACACATGCGGACAGTGAGCAAACCATGCATTCAGGGAGGCTCCAGAACAATGCCACGAGGACTATTAGTACTTACTTGGGTCTGAATTTTACCATGTAGAAATAGAGAACCAAAAAATAAATAAAAAGAATGTTGATCAGATGGGTTAGAACAAGGTACATTTTCATATTTCTCTGATGATTAAGGACCAGGGAGAAGCAAGCTAGAAGCTAAAATAATAGTCCAGATAGCAAAAGTGGCAGTGGGAGGAGAAAGGGGTGGAGAAGTGGGGAAAGAATTTAATTTAAAAGCAATTACAGGAAAAAATTATTTGGTACCTTTTAAAATTAAAGTTTCTCTACTCAAAACCTTCCAAGGAAAGTCTCCATTTCTCACTCAGATTAATAACCAAAGTTCCTAGAGAGCCCACCTAGACTCTCCCTGATCTCAGCATTACTACCTTCAAGACTCCATCACCTCTCCGGCTTCATCCTCTCACTCCCTTTCTTGCTGGCTTCACTCCTGCTGTATCGGGCTCCTTGCTGATTCTGGAATACTCAAGGGCGGTTTCCCCTTTAACACCTTTGCACACGCTCTTTCCTCTACATGGAATCCTATTCCCCTGGGACTCTGCATGGGTAACATTTTCACCTCCTTCAAGTGCTTGCTTAGGTGTTGCTTCTCAAAAAGCTTACACTGACTACCCAGCTGCTTCTCAACCCAGCACCCCAAGCGTCTTTCCCTGTGCTGTCGTTTACACTGCACTTATTGCTCTCCAACACATTGAATCACTTAATTGCCTATCATGTTCATCGTTTATTGTTAGTAACCCACCACTGCCCTGCCGGTCAGGAATTACTTCTTGGTCTGCTTTGTTCAACTGCCTATCTGAAATGCCTAAAGCAATACCTGACGTAAACTAGATGCTCAATAAATACCTGATAAATGAAAAAACAACAAGGAAGAAGGAAGGCACTATCTAACATTACACCTTAGTTTTGAAGGTGGTTGACTATGAAATTAATGCTTTCATTCACAGAAACAGAAAAGCCAAAATGACAAGCTAACTGGAAGGCAGGGAGAAAAAGTTAATTCGTTTTGTTTTAACCATTCACTTGAAATAGTGACGGAAATTCCCAGCATACAGTGGAGAAATATAGAATTATAATTCAGAAAAATAAAATTGTCATAGCCACAGTGGATTTGGGATACATCTTCTCAGAGGCAGTAGATAAAGCTGTTAAAGGAAATGAAGAAGAAAAGTTCACAATGAGATTTGAGGGTGGGTCAATATAGAATCCAAGGAAATGTCCATATAACCTTAGGAAATTGTCATATAGAAATTCCTAAAATCTAAACTCTAGACCATGGCCTTTAAGGCCCTCCATGTCCTAGCCTTGTTTATTTTTCTGGCTTCTAACACTTTATGCCTTGCTCTTTCTGTTCTAGCCACAGGGTACCCCCCACCTTACATAAATTAGCAGCGCTTTCACTCCTATTCCTCCTTTTTCTCTTGCAGCATGACTAGGTGATTGCCTGGCCTCATTCAGTACATAAGCTTCACATGGGCATGGACTTTTCCATATTCACTGCTATGTCATATCCCAGAGTCTAGCACAGTGCCTGGCTCAAAGTAGGTGCCTAACGCTTCAGGGAGCATGGGAGAAGAAATTAATGTAAGATATGGAAAAGTGAAAATAAGACACCTTAGATTTAGAAGGAAACTGAAAAGGAATGATGAGAGATAGAAGGAAAACCAAGAAGAGTGTCATGGGCACCTAAGTAGGAGAGAGCTTTATCAAAATAAAAGTAACTGCAGTGAAGAAGACACAGAGAATGAAGTCTGTGAGAAGGAAACTAGACATGCAAAAACATTTAACTAGAGTAGTGAGGGCTGAAGAGATATTACAAGGAATTACAGAAAGAGTCAGTGTCAAAATCACACATTTTTCAGATCCTAGAACCACGGCCATTAGAGGTAGATTCTTCAGTACCTCTTCCCATCACACTATATTAATCTTTCTCTCAGTAGCTACAAAAATTGGAGTGGCTATTTTTAAAGTGACCAAGTTTTCAGACAAGACTATCCTATACATACTTAAGAAACGAAAAAATCACCAGTACTTATAATTAAACGGTGAAAGTTATTTTATCCACTAGAATGCCCATTTAGATAGTTGGGCAGTCAACAGATGTTTGGGGAAGCTCAAAGACCATGACTGTCCTACCTTCAATAAAAACTCACATCCCTGTGCTCGGGTCTACAAAATTTCACTGCACAGGAGACATTTAGTACATATGACAATAAAGTGACTTACAGGAATAAGTGTGCATAAAATTCTAAGTACTAGTATTATGTATAATGACACCAGAAATTTATGATTTAGAAATTTTTAGAAGTGTCATACGATTATATAGTTTCCTGAGGGATTCTGTTTAAAAGGATGCAATCATTTTTAATTTATCCTTAATGTCAATTAATTTACATACAATATCAAGATAATGTTTTAGAAATTTCTCTATATAACATAAAGTCCCTTACATAAAGTCCTGCATTGATACATGCAGAGATTCTAATCTCTGCAATGATACGTGAAATATTTATTGTTTCCCAAACCGTTTTCCAAAATTTAACACTAATTTTTTTTAAAAAAATTTATGTGTAGTACAGCATTAAACACATTATATTAAACATATTTCATTTTGCTTTGATTAATTCTCCATATAGGCCCTCTGACGGCATTTCAGAGGGGATATTTATAAAACAATGATGTGTACTAAAAACCAGCTGCAAAATTCCCCTCATCTGGTCAACTCTTCCAGCTACCTCACTGAACTCAAACACTGCCAAGAATCCAGAATTAAGTCAGATAGCCTTGAATGATGAAAACAGCCATCACAAAGGCCACACTCCTTACTCACTAGGAGGGGTCCTCACAGCCATATTTGAAGCGCAATTCTAATAAAATAGGTTAGATGGTTTTCTAATTCTCATCAGAGCATAAATGGCAAATGAAAACAAGGGGTGTGGGGTATAGAGAGTTTCAGATGAGATAATGTCTATGAATGCCCTTTATAAAGTCCTACAAGAAATGTAAAATGCTAGTTTTTATATGTCTATTATAATAAAAATCAGTCATCAAGAGAAGATTAAATTGTATTAAAGACAAAAATCAGCCTCAATGACATTTTTAAAAGAATTCCATCAAAGTTACAATGTTTTCTTAAAATTCTGTGCCAGATATTCTAAAAAGCTTATGCCATAGTAACATTCCATTTCTAATTGTGACAACTAAATGTTGTTTCATTATAGTTCTTCTCAAATCTGCTAAGTAAAGAGAATAGAGATGGGTAGCTTTTCTTGATGCTTCATGAAATAGGTACCAACCATTTACTATAGAATTGCAGCAGAAATTAACTAAATATATATCATTTTGTGCTAAATCTGTTACAATCTGATACTAGTTTATAGCATAGAAATGAATAGTAAGTTTTAAATGCCTGGAAAAGATACTGAGAAAAATGTATATCAATATTGTGTGTGTAAGAGAGAGGATATATGTAAATATAATATTCCAGTAAGACTATCACTATACCTTAGTGGTACAACAAACATCATTTAGTTCACTGAGAATCTCTGAAAACACATTCTGAGAATGACCGTTTCACTGTTATTTCCTCAAACTTCCATCAGTGTTCCAAGTTAACACATTGTCTAATTCCATTTTATAATTAGAATGGACAGATTTTATTATATGAAGACGATTTCTAAGTATTTCCTGAATTTCAGGCAGCATTTCAATGGCCTCTCCAGAATTTCTGCAGAGGAAGAACCGAGGAAGGTACAGTGGTTGAGAAGGGCTGGAAAGAAGAATGACTAGAACTGATCTGAAGCTGTATTCGCAAACCAAAAGTGCTATCACTCTTCTTAAATAAAAGAAGTTCAACTATTTGAGATGCAGTCCGACAGAGTTTATGAAGAATAAGAGTAGATAAAATATCCCCCCAGACATGCCTTTGATTTCTATAAAGCCTTCCCTATTCCAAAGCTAGCGGGAATTTTTCTCTCTTTTGGACTCCCAGCATTTTATCTATATATCTATGGCGTTTATCACTGTCAACTTTGTATTATAATTATTTATGTTAACTGTGTTAGTGCCTGGAAATTAAGAGATGTTAAATAAGATGTTAACTGTACCCAAATATAAACCTGATTAAATGCCAAATTTATGTTTGAGTTTGGCTGGCATTTTATTCAACAATCACCCTTCTGGATGTTTTCTGTAACTCAAAAACATCTTCTGCAAATGGCTAGAGGCCTAAATTAAAGAAAAAAAAAAAGATAATGCCATCTCAACCCACAATTCAATTAACTGCTAAAGCAAATAGATCTGACCTTCACCAGGGACATTAGACATCACCATTTCAGTTCCCTAATTAGAGAACATAAACTCCAACCCTCTGCTGACTGATTCTTATCAAAATACAAGTGGCAAAAAATAAAATGAAATTTGAGAAATATTTCCTGAAGGCTAAAGGATTTCCTATATATCCAGTCTAATTCCCCTAATTTTCCCTATTCTCCATTACCAACTCCTGCCTCCATTAAGCCAGGCCACAGTTATTTGGGCTCTTAATAAAATTGCTTTTATTCAACTATGCTAAAGTATTAAAACACCTGCCTAGAATGAAGGTGATTACACAAAAAGAGCCCTAGGAAGCTCATTACTTTAATAACAGTGCATTTGTCATTGAGGAGCTTTCTCAATATCATCCCTGTTTGTTACATGAGAATACTGGGTTAAAAAAAAAAAATCACAGATTTTAGTAACAGAAAGAGTTTTTCTTCTTACAATAAACTAGTTCATTTTTATTACAAACACTATATACTATATCATTAATCAGTATCTGAAAGAAAACTCACAGTCAAATCCATATCCTACTTGTAGGACAATCCTATACCATAAATGCTTGGATACTAACTTTTTATTGGAGATTACTTATTCTTCTCTTATTTTCTCCTCTTGCTGACTTACACTATTGTCAATATTTTATTGTATGAATGTATAAGCTGTTACATATTTTTGATCATATGGAAGAGGGTAGGCACTTGTCGAATGATATATAAATCCTATATTTCAAGCTAAAGCTACACTAACAGGGTTTAACTGATGTGAAACAAGAAAGCATATTTTTCTAGAAATTTGTGAATTATGGGATGAAATGTATTAACAGTGCTTAGCATTATCCAATATTTCACAAATATCTGAGTAGTCCCAAAAAAAGTTAAGGATGCCTAAATTATTATTCGTATTATTCTTAGCAAAATGTGACAATTGATAAGCCTAAATCTTGCTTTTCTTTCATTTCTTAATGATTCACACTATACAACAGGCACAGAAATATAAAATACATAAAAGACATTTATTTTTAATTTGGGCATTTGATTCTATGTTGCTGGGGATTCCATTTACATTAATAAATGCACATACTCAAACTATAATCTCACTCATCTTGGCAAAAGACATATCTGAACCAAAACAGCATTTTTTTTGTTATTTATTCCTTTTCATTGATTTGTAAAATATAAAAGCAAATCAAATAACAATATAACAATAAAAAACTGAATTAACCTTGGTGCAGTCGCTCATGCTTATAATCCCAGCACAGTGAGAGGCCAAGAAGGGTGGATCACTTGAGCCAGGAGTTTGAGACCAGCCTAGGCAATATAATGAGGCCCTGTCTCTACAAAACTAAATACATTATCCAGGCATATTGGCATGTACAGTGGTGGTCCCGGCTACAGTGGTAGAAGGCCTTGCTTGAGCCCCAGAGGTCAAGACTGCAGTGAGCTATGATTGTGTCACTGCATACCAGCCTGGGCAACAGGGCAATATCCTGTCTCAAAAGAAAAGAAAAAATAAAAAAACTAAAGCAAAGCAGTCATCCACTCTAAAACTTTCTAGGGTGATTTTTCCTAAAAATTAGGTGGCTGGAAAAAAGGATCAGCCCTTTTTAATTGCTGCCATAACAATTACTACAAATGTAATGGCTTAAAACAACACAAATATGCACTGGTAAAATTCCCTTTCAACATAACTTCTCACACATGCCAGTTCCACTCCTTCTCAACACCTCTTAGAACCCATTGAATTCATTAATCATTCCCAGGCTATACTCTTCCCAATTCTAATGTAACTGAAGACAGCTTAAGCTGAAAGTTGCAAGAACTTCCTACTTGAGGTGAGAGAGTGGGGTCCAAGAGATTCCACTACATTCCCCTTTGAGTGTCAAACACTTCTTTCCAAGTCTCTGCTGGTAACAACCACAGCCAACTGTGGCAGTGCCCTTTTTGTTCCGCTAATTATTTTGAAGGTTCTCAGATAAGCTCTCTGTTCCATGCAAAATGACGTCATGAGGAATAGAGGTAAGGCACAAGCATGCATTTGTCAGGGCTGTCTGATACAACACCTTACCCCAGAGACACAGAGAAAGAGATGAGTAAAGAAAACCAATCTGCGACTCAGAGCTAGAAAATAGGAAAAGGAAAAAAACAAAGACAAAAGACGAAGAAAGAGACAAGAAAGATCAGTTCAGTCAATCTCTATGTTCCAAATTCACATGGTTGGCAAAATGAAGGAGAAAAAGAACACAAGTGAGAGGCAAAGAGACAGGACATGAACTTCTGAGGCATTCTTCTGCCTTTTACTGCACAGTAAATATCCACTCTAGCCAATCTCCATCTCCTGGTATGTTACATGCCTATTGTAGACGTGCTGCAACAGACACAATATATCAGTTGCTAGAATTCCATAAAGAAAGGTTAAATATTGAAAAATGTTAATGCACAGAAAATAGAGTTGATGTTTTTTCTTTCGTGAAAGAAAATAAAAAGTTAAAAAACTGAAATTATGCAACAGTTTTAAGGACCTTTTGTCATTTAAAAGTCGGCTTGTTAACTGATCTCCTTAAAAAACCATTATAGATACCGTGGCTCACCCACCGCTCTTGTACTTGTGCAATTACAGGGAGCAAGGATGGGGACACGAGAAGTGAGGAAGAGGAAGAATGATATGAAGGAAATTGAGTTTGAAGATGGGCTAAAGGAGAGGTTTCACCTACCCTAATTTTCTGAAATAATAATAATCTTAATAATCTCTTAATAGCAGTCCTAATTAAGACTCTTAATAATAGTCTTAATAATCTCTAGTAAAATACTTTTCATAAGTGTTTGACATTTATGGAATTCATGGCATATATAATTTTATTCATAAAAAATCTTAGCTACTGTTTAAAAAGAGTATAAATTGTTACTTAGTGTATCTGTTCTAGTTTTTCACATTGGGCTTTTCATGTTAAGATATTTTATCTAGCAATTTTCTTTATTCATGATGAGGTTTATAAGGACATATAAGAAAACCCCTAAGAAAATACTTATATTTGATGACTAAAGCCATAACAGGATCAAAGACTGAACCAAGAACTGCTCATTAAATGCTCAGTATTTTTTTATGCTTTCCACATTAACATTCTTAATTGCCAGGATAAAAGATAAGATTAATCTACCTTGTTTTAGCATAAAGGAGAAACCCTAGCTTGGTTGACACAAGATTTGGGTTCTGGTCACAGCTTTGCTATTAACTAGCATTACTTGTGAAAAGTTCTTTAAACTCTCTGGAGCTCAGTTTCATAATCTAAAAAATTAAAAGAGTTTGACTAATCTCTAAGATGTCTCCCAATTCAATTATTCCATTATTTAAATTATATTCTAATATTAGAGCTCCCAAGACATGACTTTGAAAAGCTGCTCCCTGCCAATATCCCAAAACCTACTTATTCCCATAATAAATAACTTCGAAGATGATTGTAAGACTCATATACTTAACTCCTTAAGAAAGTAGGTCGCAAACTTCAGTGTGCCAAAAAATTTAGGTCTCAACCTCAGAGACTTTTCCATGTTCCAGCTCCAGAGAGTCTGATTCAAAAGGACTGGGATGGTGATCAGAAACTGCAGTCTTAACAAGCACTTCAGATGCTGCAAATAGTAGCTGCCTGGAAATCATAGTTTGAGAAAAACTGCCTTAAAATTAATGTGCCAATCAAAATGAATTTTTGGATGTTTATTCTTTTACTCCAAAATGAATTTTAAGATGACTATTTAAAGGAAACATGAATAAATGGAACCTATGAATTTAACTATATGTAATAATTGAAATACATAATAGTCATCTGCTAAAGATATAATAGGCACTATATACATTTCACAGGTTTTTAAAAGTTTATAGAATAACCCAAGGTATCTTAACAGACATCAGAAAAAAAAACTATTTTTTCATCTTAGTAGAAAATAGGTATCTACCAACAGTCAGTTGTTACAGGAGGGAAAAATCTTTAGAACATCCAACAATTACAAAGTAGTTTAAGGGAAATGTAAAATCCAAAAGAGCATTATTCAAAAAAGCATTACTAAATAAATCAAAGTGCATGATCATCCTAAGCCTTCTTGAGTCAAGGAGATTAGTGACTGATAATTATTAAAGCTAGGATTATGCATTATACTACATTTTCAGGATACATATTAAAGATGTAGTCATTGCTCCTAAAAAGATAAGCTAGATTCTAATCAACATTAATAGAGTTAAAATTAGTAGTGACAAGTCTAATTTAAAGTGTAGGAATTCTGCTTGTTAACAGGAATTCAATCCAGATCAGTTCAACTACTCCTTCAGCACTCACTATTTTCCTTCTGCATCTGGTGAATATAGAAAAAGACCCAATCATGGTCAGTGTCTCCTGGGCAGTGATTTTCAAACTCTAAAGTGTAAATAAATCACCTGGAGACCTAGTCAGAACACAGACTCTGATTCAGCAGGCTAAGATTCAATACTTCTAATAAATTAGATTCAATACTTCTAATTGCCCGTGTAATGCCGATGCTTCTGGTCCCTGAATAATACTTTGAGTAGCAAGGCCTCAGGACATTTCAACCTTATTGTGTTGAAAAACAAAAATCCCATGAATCAAATATAGGTCACTGTAGCAGACTGTATTTTCCAAAGATGGCCATATTACAATTGCTCTTATCCCACATGCTTTTCCAAGTGTGACCTTGGTATTCCCTCATCAAGAGGTAGTGTTTAATTTCCCTGCCCTTGAATCTAGGCCAGCTTTCCTGACTCGCTTATAACCAAATGAATGTGGTAGAAGTGTCACTGCAGGACTTCTAAGCCCAGATGAGAAGTCTTGCAGCGCCTGCCGTGGTCTCATGGAACACTCTCCCCGGATACTTCCTCTCCGAGCCCAGCAGCCATACTGGAAGAAATCCAAACCTTATGGAGAGGCTGTGTGTAGGCGCACTGGTGATAGTCCAAGCCTTCGAATCAACTCAGCCCAGGCACCAGACATGTGAATGAAGAAGCCTCCAGACAGTCCCCACACTCAGCCACTCAATTCACTCCCAGTCAGTTGAGCATTCCCAGATGAGGAATCCAGACTTTCTGAAGCAAAGATAAATCATCCACACTTGCCTTCTTAGAATATCTAACATACAAAAACCACGAACATAGTAAATTAACTGTTGTTTTACGGCCTAAGTTTGAGGTTATTTGTTATACAACAAAGGAAAACAGCAAGAATAGAATTAAGAGTTAACATAGAGAAAGGATATCCAGTAAATAAAAACAACAAAAACTTGATCAAACATGTTATTTTTAATAGTCAGACAAAGATGTATGGTTAAGAAAGGGAAGGTCTGGTGATAGAGACAAAGCATCCAATCCAAAATCATTAAAAAAAAAAAAAATTCAAGGGAAATGTCTGGCTGGAATAGAAGATGAGTTCTGAGAGGAGGCAAGAGATTATAATAGACATTGAATGGGGTGAATTATAAAGAAACTTTAAAGGAATCAATAACAAATAGTAACCAAGTAGACGAAAATCTGAGAATGGAACACGAAATATTTAGATTAAGATTTTTTGGTTCCGTCAATGACACTTCTTTCATTAGACTCTCTAGAACCACCACGGAGCAAAACAGAAATCAAACAACAGAGAACAAAGAAAAAGTTCTAAGGAAAGAAGCAGAAGCACCACAAAAAGGACACCCACAGAGCATATACAGAAGTGGAAAGAAAGAAAAGAATTATGGCACAATGGCTAGAATGGTTCATAAAACCTGTTGATACTTCTGCTGAACAAATATTTTTGAAACCCTGGGGTCATTCAGTGATCCGGGAACTGTGGATAATATGTGAGGGACATGACGGAGTCAATGCCCCATTAAACCTAAAATACTAGTGAGGACAGTAAACAAGTAAACAGGTAAATCAAATGACAGGCTAAGCATCCTTAATCTTAAAATTGTACACCTGACCTCATGTGACAGGGTGCAGTCAAAATGCACTCAAAACTTTGTTTCATGCACTAAATAATATTATATAAAATTACCTTCAGGCTATGTGTATAAGATGTATATGAAACACACATAAATTTTGTGTTTAGTCTTGGGTCTCATCCCCAAGATATTCATTGTGTACATGCAACTATTCCAAAGTCCAAAGCCCTTCTGGTCCAATGTGTTTCGGGTAAGGGATACTCAACCCGTACATTTACATAGTGATAAGTATCATGAAGAAAATAAAGCAGAGTGACTGTCTGAACTATTTGGGAAAGGGGAAATGGGAGGAGGAGGTACATAAGATTTGTAGGTACTTAAAATAACCAAGAAAGAGCCCATGAAAAAATAGTAATAGTAGCAGCAGTGAAGTAGAAGTAGTTGTCGTAGCCGTGGTAGTATCGGCAATAATAGTAGCAGTAGTAGTTACAGTAGCACACGCTTAAGAAAACGTAGTAGAGAAAAAGCTAAGAGTGATTAGGGATAAAAATGTTTACCAACAAATGAAGAGAAAGCCCAAGACAGCTTCCTAACTATAATCCACCAGATGTTCCAGTCAGAAGCTGGGAGTCATTCTTGATCCTCTGTAGCAGAGGCTGCTGGCACTCACCAATACCTGTGTGATCTGCTCTTCCTAGGTACATAAGAGAAGTGTATTTCCAGTCTCCTCTGCAATGAGGTGTGTCTAGATTCTAGCCAAGGAGTGTGGCTGGAAGCTACTTCTCAGCTTGGCCCATAAATTCCTCCAACATGGGAGAAGAGAGAAGGCAGGTGCTTGATTCTACTTTCCCTTGCCACCACACTATGGAGCTTGCAGTACCAGATCTGCTCCCTTCAGACTGCTCTTCCATGTACCTAGATCTAATATCATTTCCCTGTTTTGCCCCTTGAGGTCTAGGGACAATAACAGCATCCAGCTTTTCATGGGTTCTGGGTGCCTCATCATTCTCTGTTAGGTCCTTATGCCTGCCTGCACTTCTGTAAAGGGTCCCTTCATGAAGCCCCTCTCAGTTAAACATTTTAATGAATGTCACTGCTCCCTGTTAGAACTCTGACAGCTATGTCTCGCATTCTTATTAAAATTTTAAATAAAGATGATAATACTTAAGTATTAAAGAGAACTAATGAAAATAATAGAACTTTGGAACTAAAAATGATCTTGGGAATCACCTTGAGGCCGTCCTCTTCATTGTAAGCTGATGGTATGAAGGACCAACAATGAAATAGATGAGTAAGTTTTTTCCTTTTTACATAATCATTACATACAGCTCACACTAAAAGAAAATGTGTGTTACATGCCAAGCTCTTAATATTATTCAGAATACTTATTTATTTATATTTTCAAGAAAAAAGTAATGAGATCCAATTCTTCAAATTAACACTCAGAAACTAGTTCCACATTGGAGGAGCATCCACCTAAGCTGGAAGGCAGAGAACATGTATTTCTCAGTTCTCATTCTTTCAATGAAATCCTACTCTGTTTATAGAACTACCAAATGGCTGAACTAGCCCAAAACAGTTTACAGTATTGAAATATGCTGACTTTTTTTCCTGATGATCTTCTTATGATGGAAAAAACAAGCTTTAACCAAAACTAACCCTGATCATGAATGTCAGCTCCTGATCAAGAGCCACACCCTGCCTGCAAGTCACATTAAGATGCTAAATAAAGCATCTCTCCAGCTAGAAGCTCAGTAGTCCTGGCAAATGTCCATTATCAAGAGCTAAAGATACTTTGTCTAGTTTCTGTTGTTCTCATCTAAATTTGCTCTATAGCCCTCATCTGGTATCTTGAGCTTCTTCTAATATTCTTGTTCTGAGATGCATTATCAAATACAGCTAGTGCTCGACTTACGACCACGATTGGTTCTGACAGACCGGTCGTAGCACGATTTGGTAATAATTTGAGTAGGCTATAGGTACAGTACTGTGAAATGATGTTATAAAAATCTTTAAGTCATATTTTATCATAATTTTGTTTCATTATTATTATATATCATAATTTTCTTTGTTCATTTTATGCCATTTGTATCATCTCTACACCATTTTGTTTCTTATTTTTACATTCATCAGGTTTAAGTAAAACACTGCATTACCAGTACAACTGGTTTAATATTTGCAAAACATACAAAATTACAAAATACAGGTGCATACAAAAATACAAAATACAGGTGTAAAAAATATCATAGGAAACATTTTCCCAATTGCAAAACATATCAAAATATATAAACATGTACGAAACATTTTATTGACCGCTGGTGCTTGGCTGCAGATCGTTGATGTCGTCATCTGAGGCAGCAGTTGGGGTTACCGGAGTTGGTTTTTTCATAAACATGGTGAGCTTCGTCTGAATTGTATGTTTCTTTTTTTCTTCATAAATTTCACGATACGGACGAAACACATAATGCGCCATCCGTTCAATCCTTGCAAATCGTTCGATGTTTGGGTCCATTGCTTCGAAATGTATAAGAAGTTTATTCAGTAAAGATAAACCGTCTGATAATCCCTTAGTGGTGAACTGTCTTTCTGGCTCCTCCTCTTCTTTCTCTGCTTCTCCTCTCTTCTTCCGCCACTCGTTCTTCTTCCAGTTCAATTGGCTCTTCATTTTTAAGTTCTCCAGATTCTTTGTCTAGCAACTCTTCGACATCTTCCATTTCACACTCCAAAGAAAGGCCTTTAGCAAGTTTTACTATTTTTTCCCAAATCGTTTCATGTTCACTGTCAAATCCATCAAAATCATCAACATAGTGCTTAACACAATTTTTCCAGATGCCATTCATGCACTTTGTCGTCACAGCCTCCCAGGCGGTAGCGATATTCTTGATACACATCAGAATGTTGTAGTGTTTCCAAAAATCTACAGCAGAGCAGTCATGGCTAGCGATTGTGGTCGTAAAGTTGAATGGTCGTAAGTTGCATATGTCATAGGTCGATCGATACCTGTACGTTACCTTTTCTAAGAAAAGAACAAGGCGTATCCCTCAAAAAAAAAATCTATACCTTGCTTCAAACTATGACTTGACCCTGGTATATTAAATATGACGTTAAAGCATTTGTTACTTTGAATAGCTCCATTTGTTGAACTAATGTGTGTCAGGCAGAATCCAATGTGTTTCACACGTTTTCTTTAATTCTCCTGAATCTTTTTTCCCACACCTTTGCTGTATGAACACGAAATTTCACACAAAAATGGTACTGTTCTATAAGAAATGGTATTTTTCTATAATAAATACATTAAAAGTATGTGCTATTATCAAAATATGTCTCTTAATGTCACAATTTTGGTAATACTAAGCTTACACAGACATGATTATCCAAGCACTTATTTTGTTATTTCTAACAAAATCTCAAAAGAACAGCAAAGTATGCCTTCTGTTACATATGCTAACTGATCAATGATTTTGTTCTTTTTAAATTTTGGATGTATATCACAGGGATGTGAGTCAGAATTAGAAAAAAAAATGTTTTCAACAACAAAGTATGTTTTTTATAGAACAGCTGCCCTCTCTTTCTTACAATCAAGTGCATCAATGAACTAGTCTAAGGAGGTTGGTGAAATCTCATTAAAAGAGTAACTGACCAATAGCTGGTGAGATATACTACCAATCAAATATAAATGGCAAGTCCCAACTTTCAAGCCTGAGTACATTCTGTTCTTTAGATGACCACATGAGAACAGCATAAAGGGATCAGTGCTCATCTGCACCCCGAGATTCATAGGCTGCAAACAAAATGGAGCTCCCCTCCCCCAAGAGAACTTAGTTAGGCACCTAAGTTTTTTAGGTCCAAATATATGGTACCATAACTGTGATAACAATGCCAATTTACAAATACGTAGCCCATTTAACATACATTTGCTCATTCAGTCATTAAAACCAAATTGCACTATTTAAAAACTAGGCTCAAGAAAGTAAAATGGCATGCCCAAGGTCACATTGTGAGTGGCACAACTAAGACATGAACTCATGTCTTTTAACTCTTAACTGATGTTCTTTTTACTCTTACAGAGTAGAATAAGGTCCTGGACCTTTAAGAAACACCAATTCTGGAGCTCCATTGTAGACTTGCTAAATCTACACCTCTGAAGTTTGATCTTGTAGTAGGCAGAATTCTAAGGTTGCCCCCCACATTTCTAAACCCCAGCCATCAGTGTGGACATCCTGCATCATCCCTCCCCTTAAGCGTGGGCAGAGCTTGTGAATATGATGAAATGTCATGCCCATGATTCGGTTACATATGTGTCAAAGGAAGGGAGTTTTGCAGATACAATTAAGGTCTCAGTTTAGTTGATTTGAGTTGATTACTTGAAAGGGAGAGTATCCTGTGTGGGCCTGACTTAAGCAGAAAGCTCTTCGAATTGGGGTTGGGTCTCTTCTGAAGTTAGAGAGAGAATCTTCTGCTGGCCTTGAAAGAAGCAAATGGCCATGCAGTGAGCCATCTATGCAGATGGTTAGGTGTTAAAAATCTGAGTGTGGCCTCTAGGAGAAAAGATTGGTTTCTAGCTGACAACCAACAAGAAAATGGGGACCTAAATTAGCCACAAGGAAATTCAGCTTTGCCACCAACCTGAAGAGACTTGAAAGTGATTCTTCCCAAATTAAGTCTCTAAACAGCATAAACTTTGACCTCATAACCAACAGCACTATAATTCATGCTTGAGCAAAGACATAGTTTCTAACCAGACAGATAACCAACAAAAAGCACAAAACTGAAACACGTGGCAGTAACTAGACCTCAAAAAGGACATTTGATTGCAATATGAAAGCTGACATAAAAAGGCAGATCACTGCCTTGTTTGATTTTAGCTGGGAATATGTGCCTTTTTAGGCAACTCAGATTTTTTGCTGCTCTGTGTGACCACAAAGGCTTCCAAAATATTGCTTTTTGGGGCTACAAATAAATCTTAGCAAGTATGCAAATGTGCAAAAAAAAATCCATGAATAATGAAGGACCAACTGTATATTGAAATGCTAACTGACATTGCATTTATTTACTGTATTTCCTGAATTTTTATACTGAATATGTATTTTTTTAAAACCTTGCATTTTGAAAAAATAATAAATACATTTCTCAATTCAAACACGGCAAACTCTGCACCTTCTGCTTACGTTATGAATAGTTATATTAACTCTGTATTAAAACTGTATGCTTATTTCTGAATTCTTTAACTGATTGTTGATTGCTGTAAGACAGTACACAGTACATAGCACATAGGAAGTGGTAGAGAAATGTTGAATAAATGGGTGAACTTTCTCAAATATTGAGTTTGCTCAAACTGTTCACTCTATGGAATATTCTTCAACATGACACTAATTAAAACTAGAACCACAAATTGTGATGTGCGTATTCTGTAAAACTTTACACAAAAATTACCACTTAAACCAAATCTTCTGAGGAAAGGCAGATCTTTTGGAATGGAAAGGAGCATTTAAAAAAAATACGTATTTAAGAAGTACAAGTGCAGTGTTGTTACATGGATAAAAAATAAATCTTTCTAGTAGGGATCGGCACGAAAAGCATCTGCACTGCTAGAACCATCTCAAAGTAACTGAATGTTTATAAAAGAAGACTCTGTACCAATTTGTTGCAACACAAAGATTAACAGATAGCTAGTATTTTGCCCATGGATCTGTATCCTCCTTAGCTAATTCTAAGAATTTTATAGCCATGATCATAGTCCAATTTCCATCACAGTTCATCACTCTCAAGTAAGTGTTTACTGAAAAACTGATGCAGAAGATGCTTTGCTAGGACTGTGTGGTCAGCAATATTCCCCAATTCCAAAGTTTTCAGCCAAGCCTCTATGTTGATCCACTCTGAACCAATCTTCCAGGGGGTCATGATAACAGAAGCAATAGTAGGATGGGCTCAGCTCTTCAGAGCCATGTGGCTTTGATTATTTTCACTACTAAGAACTCAGACATATAAAGTAAAGAAAACAAGAATGCTTTCTGGTCTCGAAACTGCTAGGTGAGGTCATGTAGTGTATATATATTCATTAATATTAACAATAGGTAATATGCTAATAACAGTAATGGAAACAATACAAGCAGTTTGGGGAAAACAAAGATACCCTCACTATTTATAAGATTTTTTTCCCGTTAAATGGGATAGATGAGTTTAGCTTGATGAAACTGTTTCTATCCTTTTGAGTTCCCACAAATGTTTTTTGTTGTTTCTTTTGTGTGCTCATGGTTTTAGCTACTGTGATATAGAATGATTTTAAGCCAGAGTAAACTGACTTAACCCACCTTTACTCTATATATGTATAGAAATTAGGGCACAGGGAAAGCAACACAACTGTATTCAGAGGTAACAGTAGGAAGACAAGGAAGGACTTCTGGTCACATAAACAAAGTCTGCTGAAAGATCCAGTGATTTACATTGTTTACGAATGCCTTTCCTGCTTTCAGGTAGAAACATTCTAAGGCAGTGTTTCTCAGACTTTTTGGTCCTAGGACCCTTTTGTACTATTTAAGATTATTAAGGGCCCTCAAAAGCTTTCGTTCATGTAGGATACATTTCCAGATATACTATGTTAGAAATTAAAACAAAAATTTATGAAATATTTAATTCACTTTAAAACCAAAATAATTAGTCCACTACATGGTAAAATAACTAAATGTGTTTATGTAAAATAACTGTTTTTCCAAACTAAAAAAAATTTGTATAAGAATGTCATTGTTTTACATTTTTATAAATCTCTTTCTGTTTGACTTAATAGAAGACAGCTGGGGTCTCCTACCTGCTTTTTAATTCAATCTGTTGCCAGATTACTGCACATTACCATACATCTTGTAGCCTCTGGAAAACTTCAACATGCACTTGAGTGAGTATGAGAGTGAAACAAACACAAATAGTATTATTATGAAAATAGCTTTGATTTTACAGAACTCTTGAAAGACTCTTGAGGACACAGGATGAACAACTTTCTGGTTTACCTAGGACTACTCTAGTTTTATTCCCAAGTTCAAGGAAACCCTGAGGGTGAGGGCAAACCAGGACAACTGATCACCCTCTGCATTACATTTTGAGAACAGCAGTGCTAAGATATCAAAAAAGATCAAGTTGCTTAAAACCATAACATCTACTATTACTGTGCCTTCAAAATCACAAGGTGACCTAACTCTCATATATCCACTATTACTAGCTACATATATATATATATATATATTTAACTTTTATACAGTGTTTAATAGTAATGTAATAATTTGAAATCAATAAAATATTCTCAGTAGCATATACCTAAGCATACCCAAAGTAGAAGTTTGATGTTATTTTAGGTAAAGTCAAAATTAAGCTATATTTAATTTTTGGTGGTTTGGGAACCGAGGCTTAAACCAATGTAACTTAGTAAATGGCTATTATTTTTTTAATTTTAAAAAGCAGTACATGTCATTTCATTTTTAGTCACAAAATACAATCTGAAATCTTACTCTTACAGTAAATTACCTTGAGCAACAATAAAAAAAAATTTAGCTTCCTGAGAATTAGCTTATTTTTTCAAAAAGCTTTATAGAATAAAATATATTAACCCTGGTTTATGACATTCAAGTTCCAATCCACATGTTTTCCCTCCAACACCTTTATTTCCTTTTAAATAAAATTGCATATGAGCAAGTCTTTAGTGAAATAAGAGTCATCAGTTTCCATATTTTTTTCCTCTTTTTAGATGAAGCATTTCTTAAATGTTACATATACAACAACAGTGACTGGTATAATGTTTTAATAATTCCTAAGGTTCTTTTTTGTTAAAACATTAATGATAAAAATCATATTATTTAGATTAAAATGTTATTTAAAAAATCACCATCCTAACCAGTGGTTTTCCCTCATATGAGAGATTTAACATTATTGAATTGGCAACAGATATTCATTTCAACTCAAGCATTTTTCTTGCCATCTTTCTCACAAAATTAAATGTGTACCTACAGTTGCTATGGCACTGGTGTAAGCTTTACATTGGCATAGTAATATTGTTTAAATAAATCATTTTGTGAAAAGGTGTTTGCTGAAACTTTAAAATATATTTCCAAAAGCAATAATTTTCTGAAGAAAAGTCACTTCCTTCTCCAATTATTTGTGTATGTTTTCACTCCTCAATTGTCTACCAATTCACTGAGATGGTTACTTATGATTTTTTTTAAAGAACTATATCTAATAATGTCAATGGAAAATTTCAAAATATAGACAGAAAATTAGTGAAGAGCTTTCCTACTTCAAATAGGAATAAACCAAAGTACTTTAAAATACCACTAATATTTCAAACTTCACAATTTTGATAAAGCTTGTTACTGCCTGAAAAAATGGTGATAATTATGTAATACTAATTACACAAAAATGTATCAAAATGGGCAAATGAAAGATGAGCTTCAAAATATTTTTCAAACAAAATTCAGCAGACACGAAGGTCTAAATTTCATTTTATAACCAATCATCAAAATGTGGTACGATATTAGCGTCTAAAAGATGTTTATTGGGATAAATTGCTTATAGCAAAAACATCACATCCATACATGAATATCCCTACCACTAGTTTCTCCAAAGTTTGGCTTATTCTCCACAAAGCCAGTTGAGTTGTTTAATATGGAGGAAAATAATTTCCTTGTTTAAAAACTTCCATGAATAGCTGTTTTTAAAAAATGCAGTCTGAACATTTTTAGCAATGCATATGATGTTCACTCAGTCCCAAGCCACTATATCTCTTGCCAGTTGATTCTTCAACAAGTAGGCCTGGAGTGCCTTCAGCAGCTGGCCCACAGCAGATATGCAATCACACCTTTTGCAAAAGGCACAGCAGCATCCTTGAGAGCTTATATTCTCACATGACTTTGAACACACTTTGCCTTCTTCCAGTGAAGATGCAGCACAGTGCAGGTGAGAACTTTACGAAAGGAACAATTCAGGAAAACTGAAATTTCTCCCTGCATGAATTTTGTCCATTCATAATTAAAATAATTTCAATAGGTCCCATGGGAGTAAAATACATCTATTCAATTTTGATTTTCACTTTTTTTAATATAAGGATTATGATGAGAAAAATTACTATTACTTTTTTGTAAGTTATTTTTAATCAAATTAAAATTAACATAAGATACAATGATGCAGAGGTCTTTGGTACTCCATGCAATGAGTATTCACGACTGCAAATACCTGTGTAGTCAGCAGTAAAAACAAAATGCAGGGCATACCTGTCGGTCTCAGAAAGTTTTCATGCCACTCTCTAGTCAGTTACTTTCTCCCTTCCTCATACAAACACTTTCTGATTTCTAATATCATAGATTGTTTTTTCTATTCTTGGACTTCATATAAATTAAATTGTCATATATGTAGACTTTTTAAATCTTTTCTTATTCAGCATAATGCTTTTGAAATTCCCCCATATGGTTGCATGGATCAGTAGTTTCTTCTTTTTATTGCTGACTAATATTTCATTATATGAACACACTATATCTTTTATGTATTTATCAACATTTTGTATATTTTCTTTTGTGAGATGTCAGTTCAATTCTTTTGCACATTCAAAAAAACTTAGATTGTCTTTTCATTGATGATTTATAGCTTTTCTTTAAATATCTGGGATAATTGTCATATGTATGTGTTGTGAATATTTCAATTTGTTATTTGTCTGTTCGTTATTTCAATTCTGTCTTGTGCTGAGCATAATTTTTAATTTCAAAGTCTAATTTACCCACAGTTTTCATAGTTTCTGCTCTTTGTCTCCTACTGAAGAAATCTTGGTCTACTCCAAAGACTCGTTACATGTGCCAACATCCCCCTGCATTTTAGGAGTGTCCTGTTCCTGTTTTCATGGCTTTCTCATCTGAGGCGTCATATTTGTTATGAGAGAAATGCTAAACAGAGCTGGTCTTGGTTTATTCATCAGTCACCTCAATACTGTAGCTACCAGCTTAAATATTCACAGCCTTTCCCCACACAGAACCATCTGCTGGTGCTCTCCAACAATATTAACATGAAATGGAAGCCTTGACAAGAAGTCTAGTAAGTGGCTACTGATATTGGTTCCACACTTAATGACCTTGAGGCTGGCACCTGGGCAATTCTCAAGGCCTTTCCTTCACGGTCACTAGGTAACTACTGCCACCCCAGCCATCATGATTTCTTTGGGTTCTGTGGGTCAGGATTTCAGACAGGCACAATGCAGATGGCTTATTCTTTGCTCCACAATGTTTGAGGGCTAGCTGGAAAGGTCTAAAGTTCTGGAAGTAACTTAAATGGCTGAGGTCTAGAAACATTTAGAGAATCTTCACACACGTTTGGCACCTGTGCTAGGATATCTCAAAGACTTGCTTCCCCACGTGGCTAGAGTGTCTCACAGTGTGATGACAGAGTTCTGAAAGACAGCACAGAAAAGGAGCACCCAAGACAGGCGACTTAGTCCATTTTGTATTGCTATGAAGAAATACCTGGGACTGAATAATTTATAAAGAAAAGAAGTTTATTTGTCTTGCAGTTCTATAGGCTGTACAAGAAGCACAGCCTTGGCATTTGCTTCTGGCAAGGACATCAGGAAGCTTTTAATCATGATGGAACGTAAAGTGGATCAGGCATCGCATGGCAAGAAGGAGAAAGCAAGGGAGGAAGAAAACAAGAAAAAGAAAGGAAGGAGGAAGGTGCAGTCTCTTTTTAACAACCACATCTTACTCATTACTGCTACAACAGCACCAAGCCATTCAAGAAGGATGCACGCCCATGGCCCAAACACCTACCAGACCCCAACTCCACCACTGGCAATCACATTTCAACATGAGATCTGAAGTGGACGAATATACAAACTATATCAAGAGATTACCCAGATAAGGAACGCCTGAGAGAGACTGTCCAGAGGGATTGCTCCAAATGGGAGCACCCAGAGTGCCAGAGGGAGCATTGCATGAAACAGCTTACCAGTGCATTTTAACTAGCAGCAACACAGAGGCAGCTTTCTGTTTTTCCATCCTGAAATTAGATCTCTGGGAAGTTACTTGTCATTCATATGGAAAGGGGTGACAGATATTCTTGAGTTCAAAAATGTGACTCACCACCGAAACTTCTTTAACCTTGGATTAGTCACTCAATGATGCCAAACCTCAGCTTTCCCTTTTGTACAATAACAGTAATACTACAATGATAGAAAGATTATTATAATGCCACAATAATACAATGGAATAATGATACTACCTTCCTCAGTTGATGTGAGCGTCAAATAACTTATCCTTCATGATGACTGAAACATGAGAAGTAATTTTCGTAATTTAGTTCCCTGCCCATATCTGCCTAGTGAAGTCCTACTCAGATACCACAATCCCATCCAAAGAAATGTATATGTAAAACTAAACTACCCCATCACCAGGACAAAGTCAATTTCATCTGTGTCCCTGAAACTTCCATTACATGGTAGACCATTAAACAACTATACCATGTTATAATTATGCATTCATTCATTTAACAAATACATATTGAGAGCCTACCATCTGTCAAGAACTGTGCTAAGAGTGGTAGATACTGCTTAGTAAAAACAGTTTGAATCCCTGCCACCATAAAGCTTACCCTCTCCTGTCAAAAATGTCTTTATCTGCACCTAGACAATTACCTGATTGAGAGTCACCTCTGTATTTATTCAGCACATTCTGTAACTATGGCTAGGTTCTCACAAATATTTGTCAAATTAATTTCCTACAAAAGATAAAATAGTTTAATCCTTGTTCACAGTTAGTTCATCCAGATAATCGAGCACAATCTGTATTAAAATAAATGTATGTAATTTTAGCAGGTAATGTTTCCTTTAGGGAAATCTGAAATTCCAAAGACACTCCAATGAAAAAAATTAAAAACGTCCAGGAAATGTCATTTACGTTCCATTTAAACCACTCCTTTTTCATGTTTTTGCTATTATTAGGTTAATTATTCCTCAAAATCCTGGCAGTAGAAAAGAATAACACTGGCCATTTTGATGATCATCTGTGGTCACTGAAGTGTGTTCCATGGGTCACCAGTTCCAACCCATGCAAGCCTCATGGGTTGGGTTGCAGAGTGGCTCTCCAAGGTCCTCACAGTCTTTCTCTCTGGAGACGTCATATATTTATGGAGCCAAAACAAACAGATAAGTAATCACCCTAGTGAATAGCCATTGTTTTTATCATCACAGGCTGAAGGAAACATAAAATCAGCTCAAATGTGGGCTACAGTGGCAGCAGACAAGAGGAAGCAGACTGCACAGCCATTGTGTGTGTGTGCACAAATGCCACCAGTGCTTCTAAGTACTTCCCTTCTGGGGAAAAAATACAAACACAAAAATGCACAGACAGTTCCTTCTCCTGTTCCTAGAAAAACAAATCATAAAAGAATTCCCTGCTACCCTCACCAAAATCTAAATGGGGAGGTTAAAGAGGTACAAAAATCCCAGCGAATGACGCATGATAAAAATTTATTCCTCTCATGTCTTTCCAAGATCATAAAAAACAGGTTGGTAGCTGTCATCATGGTCTTATCCCAGACATTTAAGGATAAACATTAAACACCTCAGGATACTTTTTTCCAATTTAAATCTAAACCCAGGTTTACAATTACTGTCTGTGTTAAAAATAATGTATTCACATGTGAATTTCTCTAACTTTTTAAATCCAGGGATTTATGTGTATGGGCATTTTTGTTTAAATGTGTGCTGAGTTTTTTTTTTCTCTTTCATTCCTTTTCTGTGTGAAGCTATAAACACATTTTAGGGAATTAAGTGGTCAGTAAACAAAGTCTCACACATAGAAATGGCACATTAAATGCTAGATAAAATCAGAGGAAAATAGCACAGGCTATGTATTTGACATTGCAAATTATAATTAAAACTGAAAGATGCCAAAGAAATGAATTTAGATTACAAAATGAGATAATTCATAATTGCCAAAACGTGGAAACAAGTCATTGTCCCTCAACTGAAGAATGGATAAATAACATACGGTATAGCCATACAATGGCACACAATTCTGCAATAAAACGAAATGAAGAACTGATGTATGCTACAACATGGATGAACCTTGAAAACATACTAAATGAAAGAAGCCAGTAGCAAAACCCACATGCTGTATGCACCCATTTATACAAAATGTCTCGTATAGGCAAATCCACAGAGATGGAAAATAGATTAGAGGTTTCCTAAAACTGAAAGCAGAGGGAAAGAACTGAAAGGAAATGGAGAGTGACTGCTAATGGGCACATGGTTTATTTTTGAGATAATGAAAATGTTTTAAACTTTATTTTGGTGATGGTTGCACACCATGAATATGCTACAAACCATTGCATTTTAAATACATTAATTGTATAGTATGTTAATCACATCTCAATAAAGCTATTAAAAATACTTTGTAGTAGAAATGACATAGCCATCTACTTTGTGTATAAAAAGAACACATGAAATAAATACTTGCTCATGTTTATAAGCATAAATCTGAGAGGTTAAAGAGAAAGGTAAAACTGGGACAGAAAACTCTTCTCCCGAGTCTAAAGCCAGGAGCTGAACACACTTTACCTCAGTCACCAATATGCTCTAATAATCTATGGCGAAGTTTCTCCACATGCTTCAAAATCTCACTAAAGTACACTATTCCCCATCATGAGTACTATAGGGAAAATAGTTCCATAAGAGTAAAATAGAAGAAATTTTTAATGCATTTATTTTGAAAGTTTGAAAGGCGAAACAGAGTGAACAAAAACAAAACAATAAAATCTTACTTTTATTAGCAAGACGAAGTTATAGAAAAGTACTAGCTAAACAAATGCCTATGTACATAGGGTGGAATCAGCCCAATTCAGAGTTAAACCCGCCACAGAAAACCACCACCAAGTACTGTAGCCTTAATTCTAACATAAAATTTTCGAAGACAATTTTTGTGTCAATCATGGCATATGCTTTTGCTTATGTTTATGAATCATTAAAGAATGATATCAGTTAAACATAATAATTCCAAGAGAAGATTCTAGAAACAATACTAAGGGAATCATTGATTAACAGAAGTCACTGGTGAATTGAAATAAACAGTACAAGGGATTGAATACATGGCAGTCAGGATGCTTTGAGCTGCAAGCAACAGAAGAGCAAAGTAAAAGAAATGGAAACTGGAAAGAATTAGTCATCTCCTGTACAAGAAAATATGTGAAAGGAGTGCTCCCTCATTGACTCAGCTGTTCAACTTGACCTCAAGGGCCCCAGGACTTTCAAGGGTCCTACTTTGCATTCCCGTACTCCAACGATATCTCTCCTAATGTCTTCAGGCTAACTGTAGCAGTTCTATAGGTGTAAACTTCTGATAGTTCCACATCCCAAAAAAAGGAAAAAGGCATTTTCTCCACATATCTTTTTATTTGAGAAAAAGTCTTTCAAACATTCTCTGGTCAAGTTTTCCTCAGATCCCACTGCCAGGATTGGGTCACATGATCCTGCTTCAACCAATCCTTAGCAAGGGGAATGAGATCTCAATAGGACTGGGTCGTTCTAATCATGATTTGTTCCTGAGCTCGGCAGGAGAGATCATTTCCCTAAATCAACTGGGAGATCAGAACAATGAACAAATTCAGGATTCTTCCAGGAAGGCTTTTCTTGGTGAGCAACCCTCACCAAGAAAAGGGTGATCAGACTGGTGTATGATCCAGACACTATCTCACATGGAAAACCAACAAAAAACTGAGGATGTTTAACCTACACAGGTGAAGGCTATGATGAAGTCTTCAAACAAGTACAAGTTTTCAAATACCATGTGAAAGAGAAGATCTCTCATTAATATGAGGCCTTACAAAGTATAGCTCTCCAACGATATGCTCAGGGCAAACTCATGCAGGAGGAATCATCATTCACAGAGGAGAATGTACTCTTTGGATAAAAGGCTGAACTAGTGAATCTAAGATTTTTTCTATCCTCTCTCTAGCTTGGCTGAATCATACGTGTAGGAAACTTGCCCATAACCTTCTCCCTCACCCTCCTTAACAAGTCTGCCAGCTCAAATTTAAACTCTAAAATTGATATTTTTACATGGAAAGAAAAGAAACAACAAAATGATCTTCATAGGGCAAACAGTCTTTTCTTGAATCAGACAATACAGTAAATAGAATGAAGATAATTCAGAGCTATCGAAAGCAATTATAAACATTGGTGTTATTTTCCTCATATTCTTCAATCCCAGTTCCATTACTATCAATAGGCAACTGTTCTTACGGTTGCTCTAAGTAGAAGAACAGATTGCAGATTATACAAGGGCTCTAGCCTCAGCCAGCATTTACTAAATAAATACGAATATCTGAAAATCCCTTATGTCTTTCTTTGCTGTTATTCTAACTGCCAGCCTGAACAAGCAAAAGGAGCAATTAAAGAAGCTGCCATCAGTATCATGGGAGGAGCCCATTATTTCCAATCCTTACCTCTTCTCTTCCAAACCTTGCCTTCTAATTTCCATTCTGACCTCTTTTCATGCAGCTGATACTGATAATTATTTAAACAAACACTATGATCTCAGCCTGAATTTATTTCACTCTCTGAAGAGAATGTCAGTCAACTTCAAGAGAGGTTATTAATTTCATGTTCAATTACAATGAAATTTGAGTCAGGATTTTCTCTACAATGCCATATTTGAAAATTAATTGAACAAAATGTAGATATAAAAACTACTTAGGTTTTGCTTGTATTCAAAAACAAGTGAGGCTTTGAGATATGAGAAACTGACCTTAGTAGAGAAGATCCTTCATTGCCCCACACTCCATCTTCAACATCTGCATCTTCTTCATCTACACATTTTGCAGCAAATTACTAAACCTAAAGTAACACAGTTGGCTCTGAAAGGCAAAACCAGTGACCCAAATGCAGAGAATGTCAGATAGTTTGTATTCTCCTTTGTGTCTGAGAGGAAAGGAGAAAGTCACCCCATGTAGCTCACACCTAAAAATGTAATCACTTATTTTTGCTAACCTATAGACTGCACGAACATTCCTTCTGACAAGCAAATATATTGCTACTTACACAAAACTTTTCCCTAATGACTTCAGACACATTTTTTATACTAAGTAATAATTTTTTAAGTACAAATCCAAAGGACACCTCCCTGTTTTTATCTCACTGGATCACTCACCTGTCCTGTATGCATTTTATTACTCTCTCCTTCCAGAGGAAACTAAATACATTTTAGGTTCAGGGCCCCTTATTTACCAAGGCCAATCTAAGGCCCAGAGAGGGACCCTAATAATGTTTCCATGAGGCATTTTATTTTTAGGTTTGCCAAAATCATTTATTTTTTTCATCAATTGGTGGATACTGCTCAACTTCCCCTCTTATCACATTTGCCCTGATGCTGGGAAATGAGCAAGCAAGCATCTTTAAGAGCTGTATAAGTAGACAGTGAGTTAGGAATTATATTCACTTTGGGTTTGGTAGGATATATTTCTGTGTTTCAGAGTATTTTTCTTACATAATTCAGTGTATGGTGTATGATCCAGTGTAGAAGTTTCTAATTATCTCCAGAGTAGAAATTCCTTCCAGGTTCTTGACACCAAAACATCAGCAACAAATTAGTTTATGAGATATTCTTTAAGATTATTTAAGATTAGTCATTCTGCATGAAAACTTGGCGTGTCCTGAAATAAGAAAGCTCATATATGAGAGAAACTGTTGATGTAAGTTTCCACATTTTGGCAACAATCCTAAAAATTTATATGGCATTATCAATAATAGGCTGTAATACCACAAGAAACTATTCTAAAGATATCAATAATAAAAATACAATTTCAACCAGCTATGCCAAATACTGAATTATTTTTCTGATATCCCTGCAGAAGATGACATTATACAATTATTATAATATGAAGAAGCAATCCAAAAGTAAGCCTGCTCCCTTTTTCCACTCTCCTGAAAAAGGGAAAAAAGTAATATAGAAGTGCATCGGTGTTTAATTAATATGATTTTTCTGAATTTTATTCATTTATGCCATTTATCTCTTTAAAATTTTATAATTTTTACCATTATTTTCTTATTCCAAACAGTCAAATTAGCACCTGAGTTTGTCTTAATAATTCTGTATTATTTTTCTTTAAAAGGACGGCCACACTGACTCAGCTTCCAACCCCACAATATTTAGGCCTACATTTGTCTCACTCTTAAATGCCATTTTCCACTGGCTTCTAGAATATCATACTTTCATTATTTTTCTCCTAGCTTATGACTGTTTTTCTGCACTCTTCATAAAAGCAGGAGTGTGTGAAAACTGTGTTCTGGGCCTCCTTCTCTTTTCAGACAATTTACTTTGCTTAGATGTTCTCACCGAGTCCCATGGTTGTAAAGAGCATCTTCTGACTGTGTTAACACCTAAATCTCTACCTCCAGCCCTAAACCCATCTTCACTTGACATCTCCCTGGAACATCTAACAGACATCTCAAACTCACCACAGCCAAAACTTCTGAGTTTGCTATGGATACCCACTGCTGCCCTAGTGGTCCCTGTCTCAGGAAATGACCCATCAGTATTATTGCTCACATCTAAAATCCAGGCATTATCATTGCTTTTTCTCTTCCTTTCATCACACATATGGCATTCGCCAACTAGTCCTGCTCTATCCACCTCCACAACGTACTCCAAATCCATTACTTACTAGAAGGAAGTAATGGATTTGGAGTACGTTGTGGAGGTACACTCTGTTATTACCATTGCAGTCCAAGCCACCATCACACTTCACCTCAACAACAGTAAGAGCCTCTTACATGGACTCCTGCCCCTCCCCCATTCCACTGTTTACTCAGCAAGATTAACTTTTTCAAAAAGGCAAATGATACTATATCATCCTTCTGCTTAAAATCCTCCCTAGCCCCGAGGGGAGCACTACACACTGGGGTCAGTTGGGGGGAAATAGAGGAGGGACGGTGGAGGGTGGGGAGTTGGGGAGAGATAGCAAGGGGAGAGATGCCAGATGTAGGTGATGGGGAGGAAGGCAGCAAATCACACTGCCACGTGTATACCTATGCAACAATCTTGCATGTTCTTCACATGTACTCCAAAACCTAAAATGCAATAAAATAAATAAATGGGAAAAAAAAATCCTCCCTAGCCCCTATTACACTTGCAGTTAAATGTTTTACTCTGGCTAACATACCCACGCACATCTGGCTTCTTCCCAGCGGTTTTTCTCTTAATGCCCTCTCCGTTGCTCACTCATCTTCTCATTAGTTCTCTAAGCCAGAAATATTTTGTACCTTACTTTCTCCACATCTGGTACTTTCTTTTTTTCAGTCACAATCTAAATAGCATGTCTTCCTCACCACCCATTCTAAGAATGCCGTAGTCACTTCGTGTCACATAACCCTAAACTTATTTATCTGCATAACACTAAGACTTCTGCTAATCCCATGGTTTTCCTGTGTGTTTATTGGTTTTCCGTCTGTCTCTCCCTGGAAGCCTCATCTGACATCTCCTACCACCTAGAACAGTGCCAAACATACCTCAGTACATTCTTTGAAATATGACACTAATAATCTTGGTGTTCATAATTCCCTCCAGGCCTATCTCAAAAGTTATGGTACATGGTTTACTTTGAAAAAGGAGTGGACAAAACTGATAGGATACCTTTCATCACACAGCTTTTCTTCTGAGGCCTTTACTGATGCTAACACCACCAATAAACATAAGAATTGTCATGATACCTCCTCATCTTAGAAAGTCTATGGCAAACAAAAATCTGTGGCAAATGTCCCACTACTACAGAAGTGTAGACTCCATGAAGCTTCTCTCAATTAAAATTGCAGGTCCATTCCAGCTGAGTGCCTCATGCCATCCTGACCATCTCTCACACCTGCCTTACTAAAAAGGCCTTCAAGAGAGTACCAAGAGGAGAAACCAAATATACAAAAACAGCATACCAATGATTCCACACATCACTACCCCCAAAATAGGAAGAAATGGGAGCAATAAAAAGAGGAGGAGCAAGAAGAGAAGGAAGGAGAGGAGGAGGAGGAGAAAGAGGGAGGGGAGGAGGAAGGGGAGAGTGGAGAGGGGAGAGGAGAGAAATCTGCAGCAGATAAGAATATCCTTAGCACTAACACACAGTTTCTATTATTTTCACTGTTGAAACAGACTGAAGACAAGTAAAAGGATAGCATACTTTTTCATGAAATAATCCAAAGGCCTTTAAGATTGTCAAAGCCTCATGCTGGCCAGAGAAGTTGGCCAGGTATCTAAAATGGGAGAAAATCAAGTCTGGCCCAATCCTGGCTGGATCTTAGATTCTTGAAGGTCAAATAACATTCAGCACAAACTGACTGCCTGGCTAGAGTAGACCTGAGCTACTCAGAACAAATGTCAGGGGAAAAAAAAGTTGATAATAAGAAAAGAATGACACAAATTTCTCAATAATGTCTGAGGTCATTTCTTACTAGCAGATTCCATAATGGAAGCAAACCCCAAGTATAATAGATTGATCACCAGTCAAAAGAAAATATATACAATCTAAATTTTAAAAGACAGGCATGGAAACACTAGTGGAAAAGCTAGCCCTGGACCTTTCTAAATAAACATAAAGAAGGCCAGCTACATTCCATGATGTTAATTGATCATTTTTCAGGTTCAAAATTTGTAACTACAGACACAGAAATAGAATGACAATAAGGAGAAAAAAGTTTGTTACATTTACTGATTCCAAATGTTTTTCAAACTTTCAAAGTAATGAAACCAAAACCAAACACAATACATATCTGACAATATTTTTCATAAATTATATATGTTAAAGGAAATGATTCGCCCATTATGCTCACACATAAATGAAGCATTATTGGAGCTTTAAAACAAGCAAACAATAGCTTTAAAGTTTGGAGGCCAGGCACAGTGGCCCATGCCTATAATTCTAACACGTCAAAAGGCCAAGGCATGAGGATTGCTTGAGCCCACAAGTTCAAGACCAACCAAAGCAACATAGTGAGACCCACATCTCTTTAAAAAAAAATAGCCAAACATGGTGGCGCACATCTGTAATCCTAGCTACTCAGGAGGCTTAGGTGGGAGGATTGCTTGAGCACAGGAGGTCAAGGCTACAATGAGCTGTGATCCTGCCACTGCACTCCAGCCTGAGTGCCAGAGTGAGACCCAGTCTCAAACAACAGGAACAAAAGTTTGGGTATTCCTTTTTCTTTATTTAGGAAGTCACATTTATAGAAACAGAAACTGATTACAAAAATAAAAGCTTGTGCTTTACTAGAAACTATTGACCAGTTCTAAACTTCACAAAATGTGTTATCTATAGCAACAGTCATAATATGTATACATTTATAATTTATTATTAACACAATAGAACAATATGTTATAATAAGTATATTAGGGTATGTATACTAGTCAAAGGACATATTTAGGGTATTGCTTTCATAAAACTGATAATTTCCTGTCTTATAAACAAAATTATCCCAATTACCTCTACAAAGTACAAGCCAGAACTCAAGTGACTTAAGTTTCAAATTGCTTCTAGATATAACTGTGTGCTTGAAATGCCATTGTGTGGTTGGGAACAGTTAAGTTAGAACATGAATCTATCAGCAAGGTAGCCCCTTCTTTTGAAACTGCCTCAACAACAAGTCTCCATCTTTCAACTTAAGTTTCTTAGTAAATCAAATTCAGCACAGGTCTGGATCACTACAGTTACAATACACAGGCAGACTTGAGCTGATTTCATACATCAGGGGTTCTGCAGTATGGATGGTCTTAACCACCCAGTCCTACAAATTGGACAGGTTCCCTGGCTTTTGGTACCTGCCCACCACCTCCTTCAAAGCATCTCTCCTACAACCTAAAACCGCTATCTTAGTTCTATTTACTAGTATCAGACTGCCAAATGTCATTGTACTCAGTTCTTAGTTGATGATCTCTGAAGGGATGTACTGCTGTTTATCTCAAATAACACTAAACATGAAGAATATTCTTTTTTTTTGTTGTACTTTAGGTTCTGGGGTACATGTGCAGATCATGCAGGATTGTTCCATAGGTACATATATGGCAATATGGTTTGCTGCCTCCATCCCCCCATCACCTACATCTGGCATTTCTCCCCATGTTATCCCTCCCCGCCCTCCCCACCCCCTGCTGTCCCTCCCAGACCCCAGTGTGTGACGCTCTCCTCCCTGTGTCCATGTGTTCTCATTGTTCATCACCCGCCTATGAGTGAGAACATGCAGTGTTTGATTTTCTGTTCTTGTGTCAGTTTGCTGAGAATGATGGTTTCCAGATTCATCCATGTCCCTAAGAAGGACACAAACTCATTGTTTTTTATGGCTGCATAGTATCCCATGGTATATATGTGCCACATTGTCCTTCTCCAGTCTATCATCAATGGGCATTTGGGTTGGTTCCAGGACTTTGCTATTGTAAACAGTGCCACAATGAACATACATGTGTGTGTGTCTTTATAACAGAATGATTTATAGTCCTTTGGATATATACCCAATAATGGGATTGCTGGGTCAAATGGAATTTTTATTTCTAGGTCCTTGAGGAATCGCCATACTGTCTTCCACAATGGTTGAATTAGTTTACACTCCCACCAACAGTGTAAAAGTGTTCCTATTTCTCCACATCCTCTTCAGCATCTGTTGTCTCCAGATTTTTTAATGATCACCATTCTAACTGGTGTGAGATGGTATCTCAATGTGGTTTTGATTTGCATTTCTCTGATGACCAGTGATGATGAGCATTTTTTCATATGTTTGTTGCCCTCATAGATGTCTTCTTTTGAAAAGTCTCTGTTCATATACTTCACCCACTTTTCGATGGGTTTGTTTGTTTTTTTTCTTGTAAATCTGTTTTAGTTCTTTGTAGATTCTGGATATTAGCCCTTTGTCAGACGGGTAGATCGCAAAAATTTTTTCCCATTCTGTTGGTTGCAGATTCACTCTAATGATTGTTTCTTTTGCTGTGCAGAAGCTGTGGAGTTTGATTAGGTCCCATTTGTCTATTCTGGCTTTTGTTGCCAATGCTTTTGGTGTTTTAGTCTTGAAGTCCTTGCCTACACCTATGTCCTGAATGGTTTTGCCTAGATTTTCTTCTAGGGTTTTTATGGTATTAGGTCTTATGTTTAAGTCTTTAATCCATCTGGGGTTAATTTTAGTGTAAGGTGTCAGGAAGGGGTCCAGTTTCTGCTTTCTGCACACTGCTAGCCAATTTTCTTTAAAAAATGCAGCAGTGGGTATAGGGGTATGAAAAGTGTCCCTGGATCTACTGCTACATACTTTATCTCTGCTCAGAGATTTGCTATTACATTTGCACCTCAAAAGGGCTGGAAAATCCTGCCATACTAGAAACCTGATTGCTTAAACACATGTACTCCCAAACATATGTGGCCACAGACATTTGCTTTGTTATACATTTATGTTTTACATTAACATTCTAAAAAACAGACAGAAATGCTGACTTACCAAACCTCTGAGCCGCATCCCCATTTATTAGAGGTTCCTGACTCATCTTTGATAATATTTCACACACTGTGGCATGTGGTAGTAGAAACAGCTGTAGTCAGCGAACCAATCCTAACACATCTCAAATTATTCATTCCCAGTAGTGACAAAGTCTCCTTGCTATTAAAAATAACAGCTAATATTTATTAAGAGTTTACTGTGTAACACTCAGTATTCCAAGCATTTTACATATATTAAGACATGCAAAGTAGCCAATCCAGCAAGTCAGCACTATGTGTTATCCCTGTTGGACAGAAGAGGAAACTGACTACAAAAAGCTTACGTCGCTTGCCACAGGTAACATGCCTAGTTTGTGGTACAGATGGGATTCAATTCCAAGCAATCATCTCTAATAAACATTTAAAATTAGATAAATTTCTCTGGTTAGATAATAACCATTTGGAGAACAAGCAAGTAACACAAATAATATGTGCTATGGTCCCAGTATATAGAGGCCATCCTCAGGATGGCTACTGGTTGATTTTTTTTTCTCTTTATTTATAAAAGTAACTTACAATAAGGATAAGAGAACAGATCTAAACAGAGAAAACTCACTGAAATTAAGTCATAATAAGTTTAAGTAAAGTGCCAATTGAACATCAAGAGTTAAAAGCAGGAGAGGCTCTTCTCTGCACTATACTATATTTATTATATGTAAAAATATATATACATATACATAGGGAGAAAGTGCATATGCACAAACTTTTTATCCAACAGCAAAGAAAGGAAATAACTGGATAGATTTGGACTTTACAGTTTGCTTGAAAGTAGGAATGCTTGTATAAACACACATATACACACACACACTTCTGAACCTGTATAATAAAGTTGAGTAAAAACAACATTTTATGCTCATTCAAAAAGATTAGAAAGCAATTTGAATAAAAATACTAATAAGTTAAATTCTGTATTTTGAACTCATAAAGACTATTCATTTTATTTTGTACTTTTTTATTGTTTTGATTTATTATAATACCTTATTGCATATAGTTGTGAAATATTAGGCTTTATTATATAATGACCTTTGACTTAAGTATGTTTAGTTTTACAGATAAGTGAGTTCTAAAATGATCTCTTGTTGAAAGGACTAGAATAAATTAACAAAATCCAAGGATATAAAAAGGCATAATTAGAAAATATAATAATTCGTGTAAATAAAATAAAGGTGCTTGTTTGGGTTTGAACCACCCTACCCCAAGTTTAAATTGCTGAAAAGCGGTTTGTAGTAGTTTAGAACACAAGCTTTGGAATCTCAATAGAAATCCCAACAAGTTTGGTTTTCTCATATATAAAATTGGAATCAGTTCATTGCAACAATATCATCTTCATACAAAAATTACCTTAGTAAAATACAATAGGTTGAAGAAGACCAGAAGAAAGATATATGAACGCACTAGGAGGATCAAAGAGAGAAACAGTAAATAGTGCCCAGCCTGGAAGTGGATGAGCAGTGGAGAAACAGGGTTTGAAGCCTATGAAGCCAGCATCTGGGCTGTGGACAAATCTTCCAATCTTTACTTTAAAATTGTAAGCGAGGGAACTGGTTCTCATCAATACTTAGTCAAAATGGAAATTCACCCTTGTCAGAAATACATTTGATAATTCAACATTATACGGAACAAATAATAAATCTTAAACACTCTGTGTTTAATTTTTATGAGAAATGTATGAGACTGACTTCATCAAAATTCCTGTTTGTAAGGCACAAACCAATAGCAGCACTAAAAACACATGATGATGACTATATGCACAGGTTTTATGCCTCTCAGTTATCAATAATAAAAATCAAATTCTCAGCAATGGTAGAAGAAAAACTGGGTTAACTTTCTATTCTCTCTATAAAAAATGATATTGCAAAATCATTGATAAGCAAAGAAGCAATTAAAGTATAAGAGTTGACAAATATATAAAAAACTTAGAAATATGTCTGATAAAGTGTGGCACATATACACCATGGAATAAAACAAAAAAGGATGAGTTCATGTCCTTTGCAGGGACATGGATGAAGCTGGAAACCATCATTCTCAACAAACTAACAGGAACAGAAAACCAAACACTGCATATTCTCACTCATAAGTGGGAGCTGAACAGTGAGAACACATGTACACAGAAAGGGAAACATTACACTTTGGGGCCTGCCAGGGGCTGGGGAGCGAGGAGAGGTATAGCATTAGGAGAAATATCTAATGTAGGTGACAGGTTGATGGGCACAGCGAACCTTCATGGCACGTGTACACCTATGAAACAAACCTGCACGTTGTGCACATGTATCCCAGAACTTAAAGTATAATAGAAAAAATAATAATAATAAAGAAATATGTTGGACAGTTACTTAAAAAGATTACCTTTCTTCTGGATTTTGTGATGTTAGCGATATCTGTCAGCTTTATCAAATTTGTAATTTTTATAATTTTTTTCTCAGGCTAAAGAAATATTTATGATTGTACCTAATTTTATATATATATATATATATATATATATATATATATATATAAAATTCTATGCACTTTTCTAAAATGTAATCTACAAAATTATACAAGTTCCTGGCTCCATAAAACCTGACTCCATCCATGTTGATAGTATAACCTTCACTAGCAACATCTGTGAATGAGTTAAATATCTGCTATATCATACAAAGGAGAAATATATTTTAAATGATTTCTAAAAGTACTTACTTCTGCCAAAAATGCTGCATAACTCACATAGGCACCCACTAATTCCTACCGGAGTTCATTTCCTCATGATCCCTACCTTTCTCCTCAGCTGCCATTTGAGGATAAACTGGGAAGAAAGCTTGGATACCACGCTGTTCAGAATGGTCGGCTCCTCTTGTATTGTGGGTGCATTATTTACATTTGTGTGTTTGCATCTTCATTTGTTCTGCTTTTAAACAGAGCACTCCCCATAGAGCACTCCAAGCCAACATGGGAAGGAACTACAGAAGTATTAAAAGATAAAAGAACGTCTTTGAGAAACTTGTTAAAGTGAACATATTCAAATGGTATTTATTGGAAGATCATAGTCTTGAGTTTGTAGAAATCATGGAAGGAAGTCACCCAAAATTTAAGTAGAGATCTTTGAGTTGTAGGGATAAGAGCATTTTTTTCTTCTTCTATGTTTAAAATACCTTTTAGTATTTCTAAATACTACACAAAATAAAGATGTGCTACATTTAAGATAGAAAATAAAGTTAGAAAACAAAGTGAACTTTGTTTAGTAACCTGAAATGTTCTACATTATAAGATAATTTTATCAGGCTCAGGTTGCTCATTATCCACAGGCATAACCTCAAAGAAACTGGCAGGACATAACATAAATTAAAGATAAGCCATTATACATTTATGGGTTAAAAACCATTAAACACACAAAGGATAGTAATAGTACTTCAATTGGCTTGCAGTATACAGGAATAAAATCTTAAGAGATTTGAAATATTCAGTTGTCTGTGGTCTAGTATTAGGCAGAAAGAAATGTGAACTACCCTAAATTAGATATTACATGCTTCTTTGAACTAAATTTTTTTATTGTACTTTAAATTCTGGGGTACACGTGCAGAATGTGGGTTTGTTACATAGATATACACGTACCATGGTGGTTTGCTGCAACCATCCCCCCATCATCTACATTAGGTATTTCTCTTAATGTTATCCCTCACCATCCTCCCACCCCCTGCTAAACTTCCCCTAGTCCCCCCACCCCCTAACAGGCCCTGGTGTGTATTGTTCCCTTCCCAGTGTCCCTGTGTTCTCATTGTTCAACACCCACTTATGAGTGAGAACATGCAGTGTTTGGTTTTCTTCTGTTCTTGTGTCAGCTTGCTGAGAATGATGGTTAAGTTTTCAGATGTTTTACTTTAAATGGAAGTGGCTGTTTTACTTTAAATGTAACGCAGTCATTCCTAGATAAGTCACTAAAACTGAGAGACAACAAAAGATGTTTCTGTTACCAAGAAACAAACATTTATTGAGGACTTGAAGTGTGTTAAAAACCTTGCCTGCTCTAACCGTAGCTTGTAGGTCCATCGTTATTCCATTTTATCCTGAATTGTAAAAGTGAAATAGCTAACCAGTGGCAGGTCTAAGATAGATTCCAAAGCATGGGTTGTTTACTACATGATATCGCCTTCTTAGAATTATGAAATACTGGTTCAAAACAAAACTACCAAGTTTTATCCTTAAAATGTGTAGAATATTGTATACCCTTCTTTCATACTCTCTTGTTTTGTTGTTGTTGTTGTTTATGGAGTAAACTCATTATCTCTGTTAGACAATTATAAGAAAGGCAGGTTGCTGTGACATTTGAGGGAAATGAGGCAAAGTGAAAAAAAAATATGAGAGATCAGAAGACAGAGAGGCCTTGGCACTGATTTACTGCTTCCTTTTCTTCAGCAGGAACTAGTCTATTCCAGAGTGACATGGTAGCAGGGTTTTAACTGAGTGTGTCTGCAGCTGGTAATATTTGGAGGTAGAGGTGATGGCCCAGGTGATAATGAAGAGAAACAAAACTGATGAATTCATGTTTTACTGTTAAGAAGGAAGATGAAACTCTAGGACCATGTTTTAGATTATTACAGCATAGTACATGCATGACTGAACTAACAGGTTTCAAACAGTAAGTTCATACCAGCCAATCATCCCAGAGGCCTAAATTCTCCAAATTTTATGCAATTAGAGAATATGGCCATTTATGCAACTAGAGAACAGGTGACAATGATGTTAATTAAAACAAAAACAAGCAAAAACCATATGTCCATGTCATCCTTGCCTAAAAATAGCAAGCAAAAAATGCTTAGAGTTACACACAGGAAATTGACAGAAGAATAGAAACAAATTATGGTACAAATAGGTAACTAAAAGGTCTGGTATTCAAGTTAAGTGGCTAAATAAACGCAGATGACAAGGTTTTAAGAATAAAGATGTTTTAAAACTTTCTTTGGGTCCAGTTTTCTTTTTAGATGCTTGAATGAATGGTGAAATGAATGATTCAATGAATAATTGAATGAATGATGAAAATGATAAACTCAAAAAAACACAATGCTATAATTTTTCACGCACCACTCCCAACCCGTCCATGATTCCCTGAAGCCCTCTCTATGGTCCTCAGGCTAAAAACTTCTAAAGTAAATAATAATTGTGATTATAAAAAGGCATTTGTTGAATATCTCCAGATATCAGAAAGAGTTTCTACTGTAAGTGCCACACCGGTTTCAGTAAGAACAAGGCTGAATGTAACCAGGACCTAGAAAGAACACTTAAATATTCTTCTATTCACTGGTAACCACAAATGATCTTTTATCAAGCTCAGTTTATTTATTCCCCATAGGGCTGCAATTGACAAAAACTGGCAAAACACAGGAAATAACTAATGAAAAATGCTAATGAAAAGACAATTTTTTATACAAAAAGTCCTTTTGACTTCTGAAAAACATTTTACACACTGTAAACCATTAATTATAAAAACTACTATTAGATAAAGGTATCAGAAATGTTTGGGACGTGAATCAACTTTATTTTGATTAAGTTCTGTGGTAAGTGAAAGATTAGGACTGTGTTTATGAAAGAAGCTCAAAGTTAGGGAACAGACTGAAACCGGGGAGGGAAGCTTACAGCAAATCAGTTAACTGCTTGCAGAAGATGGCTTTCCCAGTACAGATCAATACCTGGTTATCAAGAACACTTTGGATAAGAATTTTTATTTGCTTAGTATTTTAATTCTGAAATGGCCATACGAATCCACACAATTAGAAAGAAAGAGTCTTCTGAAAAGAAATCCTTAGCAATAAATGCAAATTATCAAAGCTTTTCAACTGATTGAATTGGGCTCACCCAGATATTTCAGGATACTCTCTTAATATGCATCTCATCTGCAAAATACCTTCACAGCAGCACCTAGCTTAAATAACTAGTGACTGTCACTGAACCAAGTTCACACACACACACACACACACACACACCCCATTACAGTGGGTTTACCAGTAAATTTCTTTACCAGTTTCCCATAACTAGGCATTTGGATTACATTCTTCTTGTTGTTACTGTAATTTGGGTTTATAGACTTATTTAACATTATACTTACAGAAGTTTCTGTGGGGAGTTTATAGTTTATAGATAAGGACATCAGGGCTATCAGTTACAGTAAATTCCCTAAGCTGTTTTCTTATGCTGTGTACCATTAATAATAAAAGAAAATTGGTCCTTTTTTTGAATTGCTGTCACAGATGCTACCTGCTCTGAGGAAGCTTACAAACATCTAAGCTACTTTAATCTACTCTCACTTAAGTCATTTAAGTGGACAAAGGTGCTGAGAACTAAGTAAATATGACAATAATAAGTGGAAATGGCAGGGCCTTAGGTGCCCACCTGCAGACTGGAGTGCTCTGTGGGGCCAGGCTGTGCCCCGAGCACATCTGAGGTGTGTGGCTGGTGTCTGATACACACCTCAGAACACAGAGTCTCACTTAAGTCATTTGATGGACAAATGTGCTGAGAACTAAGTAAATATGACAATAAGAAGTGGAAATGGCAGGGCCTTACTTAGGTGCCCACCTGCAGTGCTCTGTGGGGCCAGGCTGTGACCCGAGCACATCTGAGGTGTGTGGCTGGTGTCTGATATGCATCTCAGAACAGAGTCGAACAGAACAGAATCAAAAAGCTGCCTGACCTTCAGCAACAATACATGCTGGTATTGCTTCTCCATAGAAATAAAAAGGGATAAATCTAAAATTACATGATATTTTGCTGGAAATAACAGCTCATTTTTATTAAGGTTATCTGCCAATAATAGAACAAAGATAAAATACATTTATCATCCTTTGCATTTTACAAGTTTAAGTTTTTCTTGATGTTTAATAACTGGTTTTTACATTTTTGTGTTTGAGATATACTAAATATTTACTTTTGTTAAAAAAAATTATCAAAACCAATGTACTTAGCATATAATCATGATTAAAAGCATGGAGTTTAGAGTTAGACAGACTCATGTCTGAACAGTTTTTCTACCTCTGGGCTCATTTTATTCAACTTCCCAAAGCCTCAGTTCCACCATCTATGAAAAAGGAATAATAACAAGATTGAGAAAATGTCTAAGAAATCCAGTACCTTGTACATATAAAAATCTCAAAATGTAGCTATTGTTACCAGCAGCTAGCATTCTAATATAAACAAAATAACTAGTATCTTAGGGTTACATAACCAGGGGAAGGTTTGTGTACAGGCCAAGTATCCCTTATCTGAAATGCTTGAAACTAGATGTTTTCCAGATTTTTTATTTTTTCGAATTTTGGAATACTTGCATATATGTAATGAGGTATCTTGGGAATGGGACCCAAATACGAACATATAATTCATTTACATTTCATATATATCTTATACACATAGCCTGAAAGTAACTTTATACAATTTTTAAATAATTTTGTACATGAAACAAAGTTTTGACTGTGGCCCGTCATACAAGTTCAGGTGCAAAATTGTCCACCCATAGTGTCATATCAGAGCTCAAAAAGTTTCAGATTTTGGAGCATATCAGATTTTGAATTTTTAAATCAGGAGTTTCCAACCTGCACTCCAAATTTAGAAGAAGAACCAGAAAACAAAAAGTTAAATCTTAAGAGTATATCCACTCCTCCATTTTTTTAAAAACTGGTCATTAGCTGATTTTTAACCAAAGATTTGTTCATTCTAAATAATCACAAAATTATTATTCTGTTTATTGAAGCTGCTTAAGGTAGGTTTTCTGGTTTCTCTTTCTTTTTTGGAGAGTAATGAAAATAAGAAAGGAAAAATAATTATGAACCACATAGCATATGAATGTATGTGTATTTTAACAATTTGAAAATAACTTCAAAAGCCACTAGCATTTCAAAAATTGAAAGTGATGGAGGGAAGAAAAAAAGTAAAAGGGCTTCAGGAATGTCCAAGTTGTAGACACCCCACCTCAAATAAGAACATTTGAAAAACTAGCTTGCAACAGTAATTAAGCAGTGTCCAAGTACAAAAGCCTTTTAAAAATTACCTGAAAAAAATAAAATGCATGATTTACTTTAAAAACTATATTCATAAAAGTAATAAATATGCTAACAATGACTATCAAAAATATGCCTAGAATTAAAAGAAAAACTAAAATAGGTGTCACTTAGCTAAATTTGGGAATACTTTTAGCTACAATATGTCAAAAGAAGAAATGGCCACAAGAAATGCTAGATAAGCTCAAAAATACCCTTACTTATTTTGTAAGAGCAAAGGAATATTCAAACACTGAAGATACCACTACAAAATGGTGTGACTCATTTACAAATTAAAAGATATGAAAACGTTCACAACATTTGACTAAGAAATTTCCTTTCGGGAATTCAACATAAGACTGAGGCAAAAGAATCATAAAGCCACAGGCATTATGATAGATGGTTACCTCATTACTAACGATATCAGTAAACCAGAAAGAAGTTAAATGTCCAATAAAAGGGCAAAAGTTAAATACATTTGGGATAGTCAATTAAATTTAACAAATATAAATAAAACACGTTTTACATGCCAGACATAGAGCTAGCTATAGGCATACAAAAACTACTAACTTAATAGCTTTGCTCCCAATACAGTCTCATTCTACCATATCAACTTGATAAACTATGATAAACCCATTAAGAAGAATGTAAAACAAAATAGATCCATCTTTAAGGTAAATGTTTTCTATTTCATATATAAAAATATGAAATATGATCTGAATTATATAAAAAGTCAACATACAGTAGAAAGAAATAGAATAGAATCATGAGAAAAATACTCCGTAGTTAATTAAAGGGTATTCACTAATCCATTATTACTGATCTTAATTCGACAGGCTATTTCTCATGCCATCTGTCAAGTGTCAAACACTCTATTTAAACATTTTTTTCTTTAGTGTAGATATTTACTGTAGATATTCTCTTTAGTCAATTCCATCTGTTAGTGGTAGCATGTGCTATACAGCTCCAGAAATGCTAATATACTCGGACAATAAATATAAGCAAAAGTAGAGATCTTGAAATTGACAAACCTACCCCTTCTAAAACAGAGGGCATGGCAGTAAACAGGGTTTTAAATGTACTCTTATGAACCGATGGTAACATTTCTGAACTGATACTTCTAACACTTTTATTAAAACAAATCTAATCTCTCTACTCAGTCCTTCCATTCAACGATACAATGAAATGTTTTCATATTCTCTGATCTTTGGCTAACTTAATTATTTCATTTACTTGATGTAAGTGATGTTTGCTACGTCCACTCGTAGTTTATTAGTACTAATATGCATTTAACAAAACTGATGGACTTTCCTGTTGTGCTTTAACTAGCAGCACAATGAATGACATTATCTGAGAAACAATCACTATTTCCTTTCTCTACTTCATCCTTTATTGCTCCTTTCATTGCTAGTTCAGTCATTCAACACATATTTATCAAGCATTTACTATACCCTGGTTACTCTTCTGAGCATTAAGGATTAAGCAGTGAATTTAAAAAAAAAAAAAAAAAATCCCTGGCTTCATAGAACTCACATTGCAGTTGAAGAGTTATAACTTTAAAGACAGAAATATATTTCAGGTCATGATAACTGCTATAAAAAAAATAAAGCAAATGAGCAGTTAAAGAGTGACTGGGTGAGGGCTTGCTGTGTTGCCTCTTCTGAGGAGGTGACATTTTAGAGAAGCCTGAATAGAGTAAGGGATTAATAAAGCCAACAACCTCATGAGACTATCAACATCTATAACAACATAAGGAATATTATAAATCTCCTGAAAAATGTAAACCAGAAAGATAATTTATACTTGCTTCCTTTATGTGCTGTTATTTCTAAAACAATGCACAGTTTTGAAGACTCATAGGCTAAAGGTGCTTCAGTCCCAAGCACATCAAACACATGAGTGCATTTTACACCAGTGTGCAGTCACACACTGCAAAATGACATTTCAGTCAACAATGGACTGCATATATGATGAGGGTCCCATAGGATTATAATGGAGCTGAAAATTTCCTATCACTTTGTGACGTCTTAGTGATCCTGATCCCATGTACGCTGAGGTTAATGGGTATATTTGCTTTAGTTTTTAGTGAAATAGTTTAAATATTTTTTAAGTTGTAAAAATATAGAATATAAAAATTATTTTTTTAGAGTTATACAATGTGTTTGGGTTATTATAAGAGTTAAAAAGTTAAAAAAAAAGAATCTTAAAAGTTTATAAAGTAAAAAAGTGACAGTAAGGTAACGTTATTATTGAAGAAAGAAAACTTTATAAATAAGTGTAGTATAGCCTAAGTGTATGGTGTTCATAAAGTCTACAGGAGTGTACAGTAATGTTTTAGGCCTTCACAGTAACACACCACTCACTTACTTGGAATCACCCAGAGCAACTTCCCATCCTGCAAGCTCCATTCACAATAAGTGCCCTATATAGGTGTACCATTTTTTATCTTTGATACAGTATTTTTACAGTATCTTTTCTATGTTTATACACACAAATTTTACTATTGTGTTATAATTGCTTATAGTATATAGTGCAGTAACATATTGTACAGGTTTGTGGCCTAAGATCAATAGACTATAATTCACAACCTAGGTGTGTATTATGCTATGCCATCTAGGTTTGTGTAAGTACACTCTATGATGTTCACACGATGTGAAATCACCTAACAGCGCTAATATATCCTCGACATTAAGTGAGGTATGACTGTAATTGGTATGCAGCTCAGAAATGACCAAACTCTCAAAAAGCCAAACCACTTCCTAATTTTGTCAGGTTATTTATGCCTTGGCATTCATGCCAAGCAGAAGCATACATTGTAATCACTCGAAAAAAATTCTATCTAGACCAAAGAAAGTAAGACAAAAGCCACAAGGAATAGCAAGGTTAATTATTCTAATAAAGCTTCTTTCTACAGCTCCTCCAATTTCTAACCACATTAAAAGAATACCCATTCTCCATCCGTCACCCAACCACTGCCACTGTCCAAAAATAATGGTGAGATTTGGGTGATTTTTTTTTTTTTTTTTTTTTTACTATTTTTGAATGTTTTGAAATCTTTTTTGGATACTAAAACCAGGCAAACAAGAAAAATGAAACATTTGGTAAGATATTTTTAAATAAAGATTTCCTCTTCCACATCTCCACATCTATTTCTTTTTTATTTTTTAACTTGCCCAGTTACAGGTGGCTAGCAGCAAAGAGCTCTACCCTGCCATTAACCAAAAAGAAGCCTCACTGAAAAGGATCAAGAGCTCTGTGTTTCATCAATTTAACATCCTAGCATTAGCACCAGCCAAGCAGACACAGCCAGCCTGCCAAGACAAACATCTAGGTCTTGGCTAAAGGGGGGCCCATTTCTGGAGACAGCCCTCCAGTCTAAACTTCTTAAGGAGTCCATATAAACGTGCTTTTATTGAAAGGTGCTGCTCCATCTAAAAAGCACAGATTCAGTTCAAACACTACCACCTTTCACTGGTTATGTTGGCTTAAGGTGTGTGCAGCTCAATGACCATGCAAAACCTGCGTCACAGCTACCTGCTGCTCACTTTTTAAATCCCCAAACCAAAACTTCTGGAGCCACACTGAACACTGGCTGTTTTATCAGAAATAAAATAAGAGTGAAGAAGGATGCTGGGCCACAGAATCTTTTCCTGCCTCCACCCCAACCCCATCCAAATAGAGAGTTGCACTAGGTGAATACATGGTTATAGGTCTCCTCTGTTTCTCTGCCTAGTGGACAGAATGTAAACTTAGTGTGGGAATGTCACTCCTTCATTACTTTTCTGGAGTTTGTCAGTAACCGAACATTTAATTCTTAAAGATTGAGCTTCTTGGAGATGGGGCGTGGGTGGGACTAAATGTTGAAATCTATAAAAACTGAAAAGATTTTACAGAAAATTCTAAATTTTTAACTGTAAATATTTTTTAAATATCTACTAGCAAACATTTATTGAACATTTACTCTGTGCTGAATTCTGGGAGATGCGTAGCACTATGAAAGAGAATATGGCACTCACCATCCTGGAAAAACTGAAAATCTAATTCAGTCAAATACTAATGGCAACAGCTAAGAATTAAAATTACATCAGAAAGTTTGCAAGATTTGGATAAGAATGTGCAAGAAGAGTCTCTACAAAGTCATGGACCAGAATTCCATGAGCTAGTTTGGAAAAGTAGTCCCACAACTTAGTATTCAAACTGCATAACCTTCATCCTAGAAGTTTCAGGCATTTAATTGTGTGTCACCAAAAGAGTACTCAAGCATTCACAATCACAAGGAGCCACACTCACAGGAGTGGCAGATGTCTTTCATTCATTCATCATCTGAGCATTGGGCTTCCAAAACGTGCCAAGCACTCCACCTAGGTGCTGGAAATGTGATGGTAGCAAGACAGAAATCTAAGCCCTTGTACTTATGAAGTTGATAATCCACTTCAGGAGAGAGAATATTAATAAGTAAATAAATAAACACTGCTGTTTAGTTAGTTGCAACTATGATGCTAAAAATTAGCCTGGGTCCTGGGAAAATCAGAGATGAAGGGGTAGGTATTAGAGGAGCTGTTTTAAGAAAGGGTAGTCCAGATTTACTTTTCTGAAGAAGGAAAGCTTGAGCAAAAATCTGAAGGATCAAAAGGAGCCAACCGTGTAGAAGGAGTGGCTGGCAAAGGAAGTAACAAGAGGAAGAAATGAGCTTAGCAAGTTCCAGGAAGAATAAAAAGGCCAATGTGGCTGGAACACAGTCAACCAGGGTAAATGGCAAGGCCAGAGTTCAGTCTTCACCAAGGTTTGGATCATATAAGGGCTTGCAGATGATTGCACAAAGTTTGGTTTTTATTCTGACAGTGATAGCAGGTAACCGGGGTAGGAGGGTTAAAAGTAGGAGTGACATGATCTGATTTACTTGTTTTAATGTCCACTCTGATGGTACTCACTCATTCCAACATTTGCTCAGCATTAACTATGTCCTACACACTGGGGATCCAGGAGTGATCTCGAAAGGGCAAAATCTCTACCTTCATGAAGTTTGGGTACAGGGCAGAGATTTTACGGGCAAATAATACAAAGCACACACGTAAGCTTAATGTTTCAATTTGATATGGTTTGACTGTGTCCCCACCCAAATCTTACCTTGAATTCTAATAATCCCCAAGTGTCAAGAATGGGGCCAGGTGGAGATAACTGAATTATGGGGGCAGGTTTCCCCCTTACTGTTCTCATGGTAGTGAATAAGTCTCATGAGATCTAATGGTTTTATACATGGGAGGTCTTCTGCACAAGCTCTCTTGCCTGCCACCATATAAGATGTGACTTTGCTCCTCATCCACCTTCTGCCATGATTGTGAGGCTTGCCCAGACATGTGGAACTGTGAATCAATTAAGCCTCTTTCCTTTATAAATTACCCAGGCTTGGGCATATCTTTATTAGCAGCATGAGAACTAATAAACAACTGATAATTTTCTATCAATAAAGAGAATGAAAATGTAGAATGTTATAATGCAAGATGCTTTATCAGAAAGGTTGGGTCCTTCTGACACAGTGATGGAGATATGAGGAGAAAGCATCTCAGGCAGGCAAGCAGTCAGTGGAAAGTTCCAGATAGAAAGCACTGTGGAGCTCATGGCTGGCACTGTGGTCCACAGGAGGATGTAGGCGAGGTTAGAGGAATAGCCTGTGTGAGAGTCATGTGCATCCTTCCAAGGGATGAGTAATGAGTTTGGATTGTCCATGTTAATGAGTTTGCATTGTATTCTTGAATAGCAAAGCAGACCACTGGATAGTTCTGAGCAAAGAAGTGACAATCTAACTACTGTTCAGAGAAAAGACACTAGGGCAAGAAGACTAGATGTGGAAAACAGAGTACAAGAGATGTGAGTAGCTTGGACTGGAGGGAATGGTCAGATTCTATATATGTTCTGAAGGAAAAAAAAAAAAACAGAATTTGCTAATGGAAAGAATGTGGGGGTGGGAAAGAATGATAGCCTTCAAGTAAGATTCTAATGGTTTTGTCTTGGATGTAATGCTATTTCTAGTTTCCTCCCTGTCTCTGGCTGCATCTTCTCTATATCCCTGGTAGGCTCCATTTAATCTAATGTTGTTTGCCCAAGTTCTTCAAGTTTTACCCTTGATCATCTTCTCTTCCCTTGTTCTCTTTTGATTGTTTTTTCCATTTATACCCATTGCTTCAACTATACTATATGAGATGATACCTACAGTAATAGAATGGAAAAGGCTGTAATTCAGGGTCTGATACAACTAGGCTCAATTCCAAGTTCTATCACTTTCAGCTTTGTGGTTTTAGGTAAGATAATGACCTCTCTAAATCCGCTTCCTCATTGGTCAATCAGAGATGATACTACCTCAAGGGGATACTGAGATAATTAAATATGTCTCATTTAAAGCTTCACTATATCTCTGGCACATTGTAAGTCCTCAAACATTATTTCAAAATCATATTTTATTTTGTTTTAATCTCCATCTCTAGATTTAAAAACCATATAAAAAAGCCTTCCCCTGTCCTCTATTTTCCATAGTCAGCCAAACCTGAAGCCTAAGAGTCACCTTTGGCTCCTCTAGCTTCTTCCGGCTTCATTTCTAATTGCCAAGTCTACAGATTCAAAATTACATCTATCGATTTCATTCCTTCCGTTAATCCTACACTTAGGTTATCCCCAAAATCTGCTGACCACTATCTAAAGTTTTACTCTACAGCCTTGTCTCAGCCATACCTCTTCCCACAGTATCTATTGCAATATCTTCCAATTTATCTGTTATCTCAGTGATCCTCCTAAAATGCAAGAGTACAGAACTCCTAAGTGAAAACCTGTGAATAGCTCCTTATAATCTAAATAAGATGCAAGCCTGTTAATATATATGCAAGAGACATGATGCTGACCCCATCTTATATCTCCAACTTCCTCTCCTACGCTATTTCTTCTTTATTCCATATTCTTACAATTCAAAGTCTACTGTCCTATTCCACCACGATTTGTCCCATGTTATTTCTTCTAAAATAACCTGCTTATTCTTTAAGTCCAAATCTTACCTCCTCTGAAGCATCTTCCCTGAATACATCCCAGACCAAGTTACCATCCCTTTTAGTGACGCCAGAGTTGCAAGTTTGCACCACTTTATTACTGCCCTCATCACACTACATTGTAATCACTTGCTTACTTGTATAGTGCTCCCCCTAGAGGGCCATCCTTGAAGACAGAACTACTACTCATGACATCTTTGTATCCTCAGCGCCTATCATCCTACAGCAACGCTGTAATCCAATTATATAAAGCAGTCAACCAATGTTCAAAGAGGTTAAGCTATATTATATCATACATGCTTGTATGTATCAGAGAAAAGAAAGTTATAAACTCTGGACCATTTTGCTCTAGCAGCCACACTTTATAAAAATTAGAATCATATAAAAATGTATTATTTCACTAATTCTTCAGAGGTTTTCGATCTGAAAAAAAAATATTTAAGTAGAGCTCAAGAACATTCTTCATCATATATCTAAAAATAGTGAAATCAAAAACTATTTTAGATTCCTTCATTTACAAATTCTAACTCAATAACAACAAAAAACGTTACATGTAATACGTAGTGTAAGAATCTAGTTGGCAAAACTTCACAATTGCCATGGATATGATGCCAATGGAATTTCAAACTTCTTCACAGCAATCATGATTCAAAGTTTACAGGAGTCTTAAGAAAAATACAGCAGGACAATAACCCAAATGTCTTTTTAAATACAAATAATCTAATGGCAATTAGTATGCCAACATTATACAATTATTTCACAGTTCGCAGTTTTTTGTTCTTTTTTTAAAAATGTATTTCATAACTTTATTAAAAGTTACCTACATGGTAATTATATAAATAGGGAACTTGATATATCAGTTATATTAGAAGACTCCCCATACCTAGCCATATTTAAATGACAAGTCTAGAATAATAAATGATTAACAAAAGCATTAACCAAATACAAAAAGTTATCTAACATTTGCCTTCAAAACTTAAGTAATTTCTTAGGTAAATCCATCAATTATTTTGGACAACATTGCATCAAACACATCACAACAAAGTTAAAGTAATATCATCAAAATCGACATGCATTATTTAGAAAAACAGAAGAGAAAACTTAGAACAGAATTCAAGTTCTGACTTGGTTCACAGCTTATCTTGCCAATGCACGTCACATGGTCCCTCTCTTCAACGACCAGTCACACATCTAAGTTTAACTAAATGTCATTTATTTTTCATATTTTGCGGAAAAAGCAATCTCTCATTTCTAATTAAAAGATAGCACAGCATCTTTCTTACCAAGAATAATAATCAGACGGTTGTTCATAAATTTTCATATGCAAGTTCCTATAGTAACATATATATGATTATAAATCATACATCATATTAAACTCTACTCATCAATCATTATCTCCTTAACAAATTAGCACTCTTGTGCCCTCTAGTGGAGGAATGAATACAAAATTGTGTTCATTTTCCCCAGAAAGGTAAAAACTGAACCTGACTGTATATATGTATATAAGAAATATGTTTATAAGATAGATATAGTAACAGCTAACCAGTTTACAATGTAACCCAAGAGGCTCATGAATACAGATATGAAGACACTATATTAAAATACATTGGTAGTATTCTGTGGGTTGGCATATGAATCCAAATGAATTTGAATTTGAATTCATACACCAACCCAGAGAAATGATGTTGTTTCAGGCTCAGTGTTTAACATCAGAGGCTCCACTTCCTCCTCTCTAAAATGATGTGGATAATAGTGACTTCATAGGTGGTTGTGAGAATTAAAGGGGTTAACATGTGAGTACAGTGCACAGTACCTGGCACTCATTAGACGACTAATAACATCAGTGTCCTTTCCCTTATTGCTAGCTAATCCCTCACCTCTTTATGGCCAGCATACACAGGTCTTTCAGGCCTGTTCCTTCCAAGCACAGGTGACTCTTGAACAACACAGGTGTGAACTGTGTGCATCCATTTATACATGGATCTTCTGCCTTTGCCAACCCTGTGACAGCAAGACCAACCCCTCCTCCTCCACCTCCTTTTCCTTAGCCTATTCACTGTGAAGACAACAGGGATGAAAAACTTGATGATTATCCACTTCCACTTATTGAATAATAAATACATTTTCACTTCCTTATGATTTTCTTAATAACATTTTTTTCTCTAGCTTACTGCATTGTAAGAATACAGTATATAATACATACAGCATATGAAATACGTGTTAATTGACTCTTTATGTTATTAGTGAGGCTTCCAGGCAACAGTAAGATATTAGTGGTTAAACTTTGAGGGAGTCAAAAGTTATATACAGATATTTCACTGCATGGGGGTCGGTTGCCCAACCTCCGCATTGTTCAAGGGTCAATTGTATTGTCCCAATGAGCCATATTTTTTGAAATACAAGACTTCATAGAAGACTTCAAGTTTGTGTACAAGATGAGAACAACTAGAATGCTCAATACTGTTTTAGTCCAGGTTGATACTGGCTCTCCTATAGGTTTCATTCTGAATCAGGATTCCAGCCCTTTCAGCAACTCCTTTTACTTGGTCACAGGCAAAATGGCATAGCTACATTGATATGATTCCTCTATATCTCAGGCAGATATTCTAGTCACCACCTCCCTCTCTGGAGTACAGTAAAGATTACCCAAGTTACTTTCAGGAATTCTTTTAAGTTTCTACATATACACATTTCCTATATATATAATACACATACATCTCATATATAATATATATACACACTCACAATATATACATATATACATACATATAATACACACGCATTTTAAAAATATCCATATTCCTGTATGTGTATGACTTACAACAGTAGTTCTCAAAGCTTAACCTGTGAATCCCTGGAGACACCTAAGCCTCATTCTCTTAAAGGGGCTCTTGCAAGGACAAAACTATTCTCACCCTAATATGAAGATGTTTTCATCTTTTTCCCTGTGTTGATATTTGCATTGGTGGCAAAAAGGCAATGATAAGTTAAACTGCTGGGCTTCCACATGAATCAAGGCAGTGGCACCCAACTGTACTAGGAGTCATCATATTCTTCACTCTCCTACATGCTTATGGTAATGATAATAATTTTTAAAAGCCAGTTGCTATTGATGATGTCCTGTTAAAGAAGTAACAATTATTTTTATTAAATCTTAAGCCTTATGAACAAAAATTTTAATATTCTAGGTGACATAAATGGGAAGTGCACAACCTATAGTACTTCTATCACATACCAAACTACAAAGGATATCTCAAGAAAAATCACTTGTACAATTGCTTGCGGCGTGAGCTGAATTAGCTATTTTTTCATGGAACACAATTTTTACTTAAAATAGTGACTAACAGATAAATCACAGTTATTAAAACTTGGATGTTTGGCAAACATCTTCTTGAAAAATAAAGTGAGCCTGTCTCTTCAAGGAAAACAACTAACAGGATATGTTGCCAATGATAAAATATAAGCTTTCAAGCAAAAATTAGAAACTTGGAGTACTTCTTATCTGCTGCTGTGAGCTTGACAGACTCTCAACATTTAAAGACTTTTTCTAATTTAATCTGTGGTTATATGAACAAATGTCAATAATGTAATAACTCCTAACTCATGATACAATATTTTCCAAATGACCAACGCATAAAATTACAAAAAGTGCAACATGGATTTTAATAGAGTACAAATATATTTGATATGCCTTTAGATTCCGCATCACATCTAGCATTTACGGTGCTACCATTTGTTGAGTTTTGGTATAGAATCAAGGAATGTTCTCATTATATAAAAAGCACTTTAAAATATTCCTTTCATTTCCAACTGCATATGTTTGTAAGACCAGATTTTCTTCATATACTTCAACCAAAACAACATAAAAATGCAAAAGCAGATATGAAAGTGTAACCATCTTCTATTAAGCCAGACATGAAAGATGTTGGTGAAAATTAAAAACAATGCCATTTTCCTCTTGAATTTTTTTCTTTTTGAAAATATAGCTATTTTTAGACAAACATATTCATGTTAACATATGTCAAGTTTATTAGAACTATTGTACAAAAATTAATAAATCAATATTTAATTTTTTTCACCTACAATTTTCATTATGGTAAATGTAGATAGATATAAGCTATATGAACAAAATCTCTTTGAGGTCTTAAATAATTTTTCATACTATAAGGGTCCCAAAGTCAAAAAGTTTCATACACTACCTGAGAGAAACCAAGATCATCCACTGAAGAAAGCTATCAGTAGAGATCACTTCTCCCTCAGTTGGAAGCAGGAATATCGGGAACTATATGACATAAAGCAGACACTTAGAATTCCTGAGATAAATACATGGAAGATCTAGAAATGAGAACTGAGTTTAACATCTGGAAATCTTGGTCCAGGAAAAATGAGACAGGACTTGACAATATAAATGACAAATAGAAGGAGCAATAACACTTGTATAAATATTCTGAAATTTATAGATTCTCAATTCCACTACATCTCTTATTTTTGCTAAGACCAAAATTCCATGCCCCATAGAAGAAAAGAAACCTATAAAGACCAAACTACATGCTGATCATTTTTCTTATGAAAATAAGATATTAACCTCTGTTACTGCAGAGTACATGCCAAATACAGAAATCCCTGGTGAAATATCTTTAACAACATGCAAAGCAATTCACTAGGTTTATACAGTATATTAGAGACACATAAACAATGTTTCTGAATATATAAATAACTCAATGTTCTGCTTCCATGAAAATAAGTTTGCTTTCTTATTTTTTTTTACCAAAATAGGCTAATTAACCTACTAGTGAATGTTATGAATTGCTTTTAAGAATCTAACAATGTCATCTTGTCACTTCCCCAACATATATTTAATAAGACATTAAAATTATATTCTGTTCAAGAGAAGTATTGCTTCTTTTACCTTGCAGTTCTGCAGAATCCCCAATATATAATGGAAAAATCAGAGTTGTGCTAATGAGCACTCTTATGGGAATAATTACTGAAAATGCCACACATAAGGTAGTCAACATGAAGGGTAAAATATATTATTTATTCATGGATAGCTTATGTTGACAACTGTAGAATGGCTTAAGCACTGCAAGAACTTTGGCTAATGATTTGTTTCATGTTAAGACACAAATCAATCTGAGGCCTCAAACGTAACTATAATATTTGATGATTATAAGTGACAGCAAAATTCATCTAAAAGTTAGCAGAAAGTACAGCAAACAAAATCTTTAGTTTTGTAACAAAGCTAACTTGGAACTCCATTATGAAATTTCTAATAAGAATTAAAAATAAAAAATCAATATTAACAAAACTAACAATAATTTAATAATGTACAGCCTTGCTATTCAACATGTGTACCTGAAGCAGCAGATCTAAGAGATCTTGTCAAAAATGCTGATTATCATAACCAGTATACCGGAAGTACACATACTTCTACTCTACCCAGGGACTCCACTAAGTACAACTGTCTACTCTGGACCTTATATATACAACAAACATGAAAAGACTCTAAAGGTGGAGAGAAGGCAGGCTGGCTAAAGATCTCAAAATCCATAATGACATGTTGGGTTTTCTTTTTGCTTCTTTTATACTGGATTTGCAGCAGAAAAAAAAGCTGGCAACTCCGAAATGTAGAATAACAATAGCAAAAACAACAAAGTCCTAATGAAAGCATGCCCTCTCTGGCCAATGGTCTAGGAAATGGCTACCCTATGATTATAAAAACATTTAGACGCTAACAGTTCTACACAAGCTAAACACCACAGGAAAAAAAAAAAACAAAAAACATGGCCGTAAGAAATCCACACCAGCACAGGCCAAGTGGGGAGCTTAGACCTCCATCTTCTCAAGATTGTGATGAGTCACCCCAATACCCTAGCTGATGGATGAGAAAAAGCCAAGTGGAGAGATGGGACTTTCATCCTCACCAGCTAGTAACCACCTCTCCCCTAATACACTGTGTACTATCAGTGGGACCACATGAAAAACCAAAACTCCCAACTCCTTCCCTTCAGTAATAAGGCATTCTTTCTTCTCCCTACTAGGGTAATTTCAAAGGAGGCAGAGTGGAGAGTTAGAACTTTCACCATTGCCTGGCAATAAGGTTATCTTTTATTGGAGGCCATTCTCAATATGATGTCAGTAAAGACAATGTGGGGAGCCAAAACTCCCACTCCCACCCAGCAGTAATGAGGCACTCCTGTCTTGAGGAGTAAATAGAAGCCAACTGGTGAACACAAATTTTATCTCCAGCTGGCAGTAACAAGGGAGCTCCTTCTCCACATATCTACTAAAATGATGTCAGAAAAAGCCAGTTAAAACAGAAGGTTTAAATAAAATCCAGAGTCTCATAACATATGAAAAAGTCCAAATATCAATCAAAAATCACTCATCATACCAAGAACCTGGAATATATCAAACTAAATGAAAAAAGAAAATTAATAGATGCCAATACTATAATGACAGATGTTAAAATCATCTGACACATATTTTAAAGCAACAATGATAAAAATGTTTCAATAATCAATTACAAACATACTTGAAATAAATGAAAAGGGAGAAACAACAAATAAATAGAAAATATAAGGAAAATTCAAATAAAGTATTACAACAGAAAAATATGGTAACCCAGACAGAAAGTTCATTTGGAAAGGCTCAACAGGAGACTGAATGGACAGAGAAAAGAATCAGTAAACTGGAATGCAGAATAGATGTTATCTGAGCAAAATAAAGAAAATAGACTACATAAAAAAGTAAACAGAGGCTCAGAAACCCAGAGACAGTATATTTAAAAAGAATATATCTGACACTTGTGTCAGGTAAAGTTTCCATACTTTATTCAAACTGGTAAAATGGCAACATCCATAGTTAAGTACATATAACACAATACCTAGAGTAACCACCAGAAAGAGCACAAGGATATACTTCACAAACACTAATAACAAATCAAAATAGAATTCTAAAATATTTGAGTAATCTTTAAAGGCAAGAAAAATAAAACAAAGGTTAAAAAATGGAGAAGAAAAAAAACAGAAAACAAAAATAAAGTACCAAACTTGAGCCCGAAGATATTACTAATTATATTAAATGTAAATGATCTAAATATAACATTAATAGACAGAGACTAACAGATGAAATTTAAAAGCATAACAAAATTATATGCTGTCTACAAGAAACTATCTTCAACAAAATAGGCAAGTTGAGAGTAAAAGAATGGAATATATATACAATGCACATATCAAAGAAAATCATGAGTGTCTATACTAATGTTAGGTAATGTATACTTCAGAGCAAAAACATATACATACCAGAAACAGATATTATATAATTATAGTCAATACAGGAAGAAGACACAGCAGTCTTAAATACATATGCACCAAATAACAGAGATACAAAATATATGATTCAAAAACTAATAAAATTGAAAGGAGAAACAAACAAATCCACACTTATAGTTGGAGTCTTTAACCTGACTTTTGCAAGAACTAAACAGCTAGACAAAAATGAGCAAAAATATAGATGAACTCAACAACACCATCAACCTAAAATATCCAATCAATATTTATAAAACATCCTACCCAAGAATAGGAAGCTATATACAGTTTCAAGAGCCCATAGAACATATACCAAGACAGAATATATTCTGATCTATAAAAATAAAACAAACAAATTTAAAATAGTTGAAATCAGACTAAGTACGTTCTCTAACAGAATCAATCTAAAAATAACAGGAATGTCCCCACTTAGAAAGTAAATAACATACATTTTAAAGAATCCATGAGTCAAAGAGAAAGTCTCAAAGGAAGTCAAAATACATACAAATGAATAAAAATACAACATATCAAAATTTGTGAGACACAGCTAAAGCAGCACAAAAAGAGTAATTTACAGCATGCAATAAAAACACTAGGAAAAGCAGTCTTCAGTCAATAAGCTAAGCCCCTACCTAAAGACACTATGAAAACTAGAACAAAGTAAAGCCAAACTAAGTAGAAGGAAGTAAATAAGTTAATAAAGAGCTAAAATCAATAAATTGAAAAAGAAAAAAGAGAAAACCAAAAAAACAAAGAGCTAGGTTTTTGAAAAGATCAGTAAAACTGAAAAAAATATCTAGCAAGACTGACAAAAGGTAAAAAGGCATGAGTTGTCAATATCAGAATGAAATAGGAGGTTCATTCAAGATCCTAAAGATATCAAAAGAATAACGAGAGAACGCAATGAAAAGCTCCATCAACATAAACTTAACTTAGACAAAATAAACTACTTCCTCCAAAAACATAAACTACCACAACTCATCCAATATGAAATAGGTAATTTGAACATCCTTGTAATGAATAAGGCAATTAAATGTATAACTTAAAAAATCCCAAAAAAGGAATGTCCAGCCCCAGATGTGTTCACTGGATAATTCTACCAAATGGTTAAAGAAGAATTAACATCGACTCCATACAATTTCTTCCAGAAAACAGAATAAAAAGAAAAACTTACCAATTAATTTATGAAGCTAAAATTACACAAACTAGACAAAGACAAAAGAAAGGAGGGGAGGGAAGGAGAAAAAAGGGAGATGCAAGAAAGAGAAAGAAAATTACACATCTATATTCATCATAAATATTGATGCAAAAAATCATTAACAAAATATTGCAAACAAAATTCAACAATATAACAATAATACAATGATATAAAGAATCATACATGACCTAAAGGGATTTATTTCAGGAAAGCAAGGCTAGTAATCCACACTAACAGGATTTATTTAAAATCATATATCAAATGATGCAGAAAATACAAATCAGCCGGGAGCGGTGGCTCACGCCTGTAATCCCAGCACTTTGGGAGGCTGAGGCGGGTGGATCACGAGGTCAAGAGATCGAGACCATCCTGGTCAACACGGTGAAACCCCGTCTCTACTAAAACTACAAAAAATTAGCTGGGCATGGTGGCGCGTGCCTGTAATCCCAGCTACTCAGGAGGCTGAGGCAGGAGAATTGCCTGAACCCAGGAGGCGGAGGTTGCGGTGAGCCGAGATTGCGCCACTGCACTCCAGCCTGGGTAACAAGAGCGAAACTCCGTCTCAAAAAAGAAAAAAGAAAATACAAATCAAATGCTGCAGAAAAAAACCATTTGACAGAATTCAACACTCATTTATAATTTAAAAAGTGCTCAGAAAAATGGGAATAGAAGGGAACTTCCTCAGCTTAATAAAAAGCACCTTCGAAAAATCTGTAGGTAACTTTATACTTAGTGATAAAAGACTCAAAGACTTTCACCCTGAAATTGGGAGCAAAGCAGAGATGTCTACTCTCAGCACTTTTACTCACTATAGAGTAAAACAAGAGAAAATAAAAGGCATGTATATTGGAAAAAAATAAAACTATCCCTATTTCCAGATATGGCAGTCTACATAGAAAATCTCAAGGAATTCATTTAAAAGCTCATATAAAAGCTCAATTAATTTAAAAGCTCAATTAGTGGATTTAGCAAGGTAGTACGATACAAAATAAACCTGTAAAACTAAATCGTATTTTAATATCAATAATGAACATATGGACAAAATTTTAAATGCAGTACTATTTACAACCATAAAAACATAATGACATATAGGTGAAACTCTAAAAAAAAAATGTGTAAAATCTGTATCCTGCAAATAACACAATACTGGTGAAAGAAATCAAAGAGCTAAATATAGGGAAAGACATACTGTGATCATAAATTGAAACACTCAGCATAGTAAAGATATCAGTTCTTCCCAAATTTGTATACAAGTTTGATGAAATTCCTATCAAAACTCAAGCAATACTTTTCATATAGACAAGATTATTTTCAAATTTATACAGAAATGTGAAAGAACTAGAATTGTTGAAAAATAATAAAGCAGGAATAATCAGTATACATAATTTCACGACTTTTACAGCTACAGGAATCCAGACTGTGTCATATTGGTGAAGGGGTAAACACACAGCCCAATGGAACAAAGTAAAGAATCCAGAAACATATGCACACCAATATGCCCAACTTATTTCTGACAAAGTTGCGAAGACAATTCAATAAAAGGAAGACAGCTTTTTCAGCAAATGGTGCTAGAGCAATTGAACATCCATAGACAAAAGAATAACCTTTGACCTAAATTTTACACTTTATGCAAAAATCAAATCAAAATGGTCCAAAGGTTTAAAAGTCATAAAACCATAAGGCTTTTAGCAAAAAACATAGGAGAAAACTCTTCAGGATCTACAGCTAAGCAAAGAGTTCTTATGACATGAACCATCAAACTGATTAATTGGTCTCCATCAAAATTAAAAATGTTCTCTATGAAAGACAACATTAAAAGGATGAAAAGACAAGTCAAAAAGTGGGAGAAAATATTTGCAAATGACATATTTGAAAAAGGACAATTATCTAGAATAGATTAGCCCAAAATGTAAATTTAAAAATTCAATTAGAAAATGAAAAAGCCATGAACAGACATTTCACGTATCTAGAGGATATATAAATGGAAAATAAGTACATGAAAAGATCATTAACCATTATGACAATCCAGATTAAAAGAACAGTGAACTATGACTACATACTACCAGAAAGGAAAAAAAAAAAAATATATATATATAGGGACATCACCAAATGCTGGTAAGAATGTGGAGAAACTGGAACATTCATACATTGCTGGTGAGAATGTAAAATGTTACAACCACTCTGCCTAACTGTTTGGCAACACTTTAAAAAACTAAATATTCAATTATTATACAATTTGGAAATTTCACTCAAGAGCATTTTTACCAGAAAAAAATGAAGGTTTATATTCATTTTTAAAAACCTGTATACAAATTTTATATCACCTTTGGTCATAACAGCCCAAAATGGGAAACAACCTGATGTCCTTCAATGGACAAATGCTTAAACAAACTATGATACATTTGCTCCCTAGAATGGTACTCATCAATTAAAAAAAAAAAAAAATGAACAAACTATTGATGCATACAACAACCTGGATGAATCTCCAGAAAATCATGCAGAGCAAAAAAAGTCAAATCCCAAAAGGTTACATACTATATGATACCATTTAAATATTGTTCTAGAAATAACAAAATTGGAAATGAAGAATAGACTCTCAGTTTTCAGAGCTTAAGGAAGAAGTAGGGTAGGAGAAAAGTGGGCATGGCTATAAAAGGGCAATATGAGAGGGCCTTTTAGTCATGTACACATCTGTATATCAATTGTATCAATGTCAATATTGTTTGTAATATCATACTATAGTTTGAGGATGTTATTATCGAGGGAAAGAGAAAAGAGTACACTGAATTGGTCTTTATTTCTTTCTTAGAACTGCAACAGAATCTACATTATCTCAAAAAGGTTTAATTTTTTTTACAAAGTGTAGACTGTGATTTAGCAGATAAGGCCTGAGATTCTGTATTTCTAACAATTCTTCAGATAATGCAGATGTCACCACTCTGGGGACCATACTTTAAGTAATAAGTTATTGGAAAATTGGTCACTGTAACTCATCATACTAACAGACTAAAAATCAGAAACCACAAGATCATCTCAATAGGTGTTGGAAAGGCAATTAACAAAATTTAACATCCATAAGAGAGAATAACTCTCAGCAAACTAAAAATAGAAGGCCAATTCCCCAATTTGAAAGAGTGTACCAATGAAAAACTTCACAGCGAACATCATATAAACCATTAATGACTGCATGCATGTTTCCTAAGATTAGGAATGAGATAGAGATTTCCACTCTCATCTTGTGTTCAATATCTCATTTCTAGATATCCTAACCAATGTAATGAGGCAAGAAAAAAAAGCATACATATTAGAATGGAAGAAACAAAACTGTCTTTCCCAGAAAACATGACAGTTTATGGAGAAAATTGTAAGAGAGCTACCAAAAAACTACTAAAACTACAAAGCCACAGGATGCAAGGGAATATACAAATTCTATTTCCAAAATTGGTGAATTTCATTTTGTCTAAGTTATTTCTCAATAAATCTGATTTTAAAAGCTGTATAGCTAAACTAGTCTAGCCTTGGTTAAAGCAGTATCAATAATCAATCTGATAATGAACGTCTTAGCTAATGGCAAGCATGCCTCACTCCTTTTATTTCTTTTCCAAAAGAGTGACAGCCCATCAACCATGAGTTTCGGGAAGTTCATTCTTCATTTGTTCCCAAGATAATTAAATAATACATTTGGGTTGCCCTAGTCTCAAGTGTAGGACAAATCTTCTGTTAACATTGACTCTCAGAGAGGTTTTCATTACTCCTAATACCAGTCTAACTACAAAAGAATATAATTGTTTGGATAAAAGTAAAGAAGAAAAGTCCAAATACTCAAACCTTTATTAAGACAGCATTTGTTTGTTCTACTTACTTGCTCCATTTATTCTAAAACAACCCTGGCTGCCTCCCTCGATCCCATCTAATCTACCCCAATCCTACTGTCCTTCCAGAAACAAGACAGAATACAGAAATGTATAAAAAGGAAAGGCAAAATGATAATAAATGTAAAAACCTACCACTAAATTACAGTGCACAGTACATATTAGGGCACTATCCTACTTTCTCTTATGTGTAAAATTCTTCCAGTAATGTCCTGAAAGCTAAATGCCTTCCATTTTTCTTTTAAAATATATTTTTTCCATTATCATTTATAAATGAAAAACTACCTTTACCCTTTCAAAACTTGGGAGCCTGACCATCTATGTTGTACTCAAATATTCCGAGAGCAGTATGCTTAAAGCAGAGTAACAAAAGACCAAAAGGCAGACGAGTATGTCTGAATCTCATTAAGGCACAGATGGAGTTATATTTGACCAACTGCACCTGATCTACATTCCTATATCAGACCAAAGATGCAGCCAGGAAAATTCAATTCTCTTGATTTCTATACTCACCCTTAGCAAAATGGAGTGGATCTTATAGGCTACTCACAGCAAATCTGAGTGCTCTCATTTGTCATATATGACAAGCTAGAAACTCCCATGGGTGGTGAGGATAGGCAGCAAGGCAGAAGCATACAGAGGGTGGCTGCTATTGCGACATATGGCCTAACATAGGGTACCTAAAAGATACTCAGGTAACAAGGAAAATGTCAAATTCTGGTTGTAGACCACTCTTGGAAAAAGATTTTGTAAAGTGTAAGACCCCCAACATCCTCAGTTTGAAAAATGCCGGAGTATAAATGACCCTCCCTTTCAATCACGTATCCTTGTTTTTTCTATTTCCCACATTGTAAATATCAAAGACCTGAGCACTTGCATAAGATTGGTGTGCTCAAAACTTCTGGAAAATACTGTGTAAAATGTCAATAAGATGAAATGGGTTAAAAAGAGAAATGCAGCATATTATACTTCTGATTATTTCTGCGGCCACGAGGTTTTCATTAAGCTTCAAGCATGTGGGTTTGTGATTATGTTCATGACAACAAACACTAAAACAGGGAACAAGATCTGTAGTTCAAAGAAATACAATATTCCAAAATTTAGCCACATATTCCAATATGCTGTCTTTGTGTATTTTGTTTCCAATTCAAGAGGTTTCTTGAAACCTCTACAAAAATGTTAATCTTAGTGATTCATTCACAAAGGGTTTAGGCTAAGATTTTTGTAGTTTAGACTGCAGTTCAGTTATAAGTAATGATTTTAGAACTGATATAATTTTTTTTAATTTTGATCAGAACATAGAAAATAGATAACAAACCAAGCATGTCTATTCTAATGCAAAATTTAGTTTCATTTCCTGTATTATCTTCCAGGCTTAATGGTTTGTTCTGGTTTAACAGGTTACTGATTTTTTTAAGATTATTGGAAAAATATGTTCACAATAATATCATTCAAGGAATATATTTCTGCCAGTACTCTTGCTTCCTAACTTTCCATTTTTTAAGTTCCCTTAATTTTCAAACACAAACTTGTTTCTTTTCTCTCCTGAGATACATTTGCTGCTCCTAACCATACTCACATTTTCAGTGCCTTCGAAATATAACAACTGCTATGGTCTGAATGTTAGCATCCCCCTCAAAATTCATATGTTGAAATCTAACCCTCATGGTAATAAAATTAAGAAGCTGGCCCTTTGGGAGGTGATTAGGTCATGAGAACTCTGGCCTTATAAATGAGATTAGTGCCCTTAGAAAAGAGGTCTGATGGAGCCTGTTTTCTCCTTCCACCATGTGAGGATGTAGCAAAAAAGTATAGATGTAGCAAACTCTATGTTTGAAGCACAGAGTAGGCCCTCGCTGGACACTGAATCTGCTGGCACCTTGATCTTGGATTTTCTAGCATCCAGTATTGTAAGCAATAAATTTCTGTTGTTTCGAAATTGCCCATTCTTGCGTGTTTTCTTATAGTGGCCCCAATAGACGAAGATGACACTAGCATGTATCTTCATGAAAGCACTGTATATAGTAGTAGACTTACACGTTGTCTTAAACCAGACTGAAAAACTTGTAAATAACATTTGTTTTATAAATGAGGAAACTAAGATCCAAAGAAATCAATTAAGCTTTCCCAACTTAACACAGTTTCTAAATGGCACAGCCAGGCTTTATCCAGTTCTAATGTACTCCAACACCCAAAATGTATTTTCATCATTGTAGTAAGTATTGCGGCCACCTTGGTTGAACAACCACATATGAATATTCATATACTTTACTCATATTTCCACTCAGTCTTGTGCAGAGAGGCCTATCTGGCTCCTACTTAAAAATAAAATTATTTGAATCATAGGCTCTATGTCTATTTCACAAAGACAACTGAGATCCTAGCTCTCCATCAAGCCTCTCAAACAAGAGCCCTCCATCATTAATAAATCCAGGGCTTTGGATGCATTCTATTTTTAGAGTGCTTGAAAAGATCCAAAGCCCAGAAAAGTCAAATTGTCAAACAGGGATATTTCTGATAACGAAAGGCTGAACCAAATATGAGCTGAAAAAAAACACTTCTTTTCCAAAACAAGCTGGATGATCAGATGGAAGAAAGAGTTTAAGAACAAAAAGTGTCAAGTACTTAATTTAAATGAAGAATGCAGGCATTCGAGGGTCAATGAACTATTTAGAATAGCTAGAGTGCCAGCATGGACAGAATACTACCCTCATTCCCTGATGCTTTTTACTTATCTGCTCTACCACTTCCTTACTCCCCCACTAATGTCATTAGTTTAAGAAGGTAGAAGGGCAAAATACAGCAAATAATAAATGCTCAGTTAACTGTAGATTGTTCATTGGATTTAATGAAAACTATACCCATCCTTAACTGAATTTAATAACATTTTAACGATAATCACCTCTCTAGTCATCACTTTTATTTTACAGAAGAGAAGGCAAAATATTCTGAGAGGTTAAAATTTTTCCAAAGTCACAAGAAGTGAGGCATAGTGTCCACTGTATGCCAGAGATCCTTGTAGAAGATTTACATTCTTTATAAAAGGTATTACAACTCTTACATGATTAAATCTTTTTCATAGAAAACATGACTCATTGTGATTATGCACATTAATAAAATTATATTGGCTCAATGTTCAGAAAAACAAGTAGAAAGATGGGAGGAAAAAAGCTAACATGGATATTAAGGAAAAAAGGATGCATGTTCTAAAATAGGTCTTCAAAACTTTGCATCAAATATTCTGACTCCATCACAAGAATCAATGACCTTCTTAAGAGGTATCTTGGAGCTAAGAACAATTCACTAGATGAGAGTGAAGGTGACAGTCAAAGAACCAACCAGCAAAACAAAAGTTTAATAGCTACTGCTAAGTAAGACAGATGCCCATCCCTGTCTACCCTGTCCCTTACCATACAAAGGCAATCACTTATACCACGCTGTAACCACTACTTCTGGTTCCAGATTTACCATGAGTGTGCAGTCTTATATCAGGTAGTGACAAAAACGCTTTCCATCTCTTATTAACAATACTTTCCACTATATATTCAGTCTTGTATTCATTCCCTTTACATATATTTAAAAACCAGCATGTGAGTAAAAATCAGAGTCTATATGCTGACAAGCACAGAACTGAATGAACCTGATATATACAATTAATAAAGCGATGGCAACAAAAGGGAGTGGCTATGATCAAATACAATCATTTTCTCTCTATACTGCTAAAAGAGTTTAATAATCCAAACAGACATTGTAATCAAAAAGAGTTCTGGTGCATTTATAAGACTTAATTTAAGAGAAAAAAAAAAGCCCTTCATTTTCTTGACCATGTTTGAAATAGAGAAAGGAAAACATAAATAACTGCCCAAATCTTGTGCATTTTGTGTATGAGTCCATAAATTTCTATGCATATTAGAGCCAGAAAAGTTACACAATAAGATCTTTTTTGTTTTTAACTTCATGATTAGGAGTAATTAACCATGGTCCTGCTGATTTGCAAATGTGGCAATGTAAAGGCCTTTAACCCCCAAGCTTTGTGGTCTTCATTTAATAATGTTGTATATTCAATATATTTAACTTACAGGAGCTGCCTTTTTTTGGTTGGTAATTAACGTCCCTTGGACCATGAAATTGCTCAGAACAGGGGCTTCTCTGTGGAGACTATATTCCAGATTATACTATCATTTTTACTTTATAGGTTATTGGATTTTAATGATTTGTTTCTAGATTACACAGTTTTACCTTTTGCATCAAGGTTACTAGTAAGATAGTTTACTCTTCTGATGACAAATTCCATCTCTGTGAAATATTGGCATTTGTCATGCTGTAAGTTTTTGAAATGTTCTGGAAATGCCTCAGATAATACATTGCTCACCACTTCCACTGCTCCTAACCTAGTCTAACCTACAGCCATTTTTCAAATGTCATCATCTCCTGCTCCCTAGTTGATTCACATTTTAGGCAAGGCAATCTTTTTCAAAATAGATTATTTTATACAAGACTTACTATTTATAATTACCAAATATCATATATAATTAAGGCATAAAATTTGATGATTTGATGGACATATATATTATGAAATAATCACCACAAATTAACCTATCACCATGTGTAGTCATCAATATTTTTTCTTTTTGTGGTGAGAACACCTAAGATATACCCTCTTAGCAAATTTCAAGCATATAATAAAATACAACAACTATAGTCACCAGAACTTAGATCTCCAGAATGTACTCATCTAATAACTGTAAAGTTTGTATGCTTTGACCACTATCTTCCCATCTTACCCTCGTCCTAACCTCTGGTAATCTTCCTTCTACTCTCCATTTCTTTGAGTTTGACTTTTTTATATCCCACATATAAGTGAAATCATGTAATATTTGTCTTTCTGTGTCTGGTCTATTTTACTTAGCATAAGAGCCTCCACATTCATCCATGTTGTCCCAAATGGCAGGATTTCCTTCTTTACTAAAACTGAAAAATATTCTATATATATATATATATATATGTATGTGTGTGTGTGTGTATATATGTTATGTGTATATATATGTGTGTGTGTGTGTGTATATATACACACACATATATATACCATAGCCATACCATAATCATCTAGCTCGTCTTGCCTGGGACATGAATCATTCCTTTGTCCAGCATGTCCTTGCTGTATATACTACCCACCTGTTAATCATTAACATTATCTGCTCCTGACAGCCAACCACATCGTAGCCTAATAATCCAGGATCACCTGAAGCAGATGATCTTTCTTCTATGGTATAGTCAGAAACTGAATAATAATAGCCCAACACTACATTCCAATGGCTATGGCATTCACCTCACTTCAGTTCATCATATAGGCATTTTATCATTTCACATCCTCACAAGCATATATTATTATTAGTTATTCAAATTAATTTCTTATTGTGTCTATTTTATAAACTTAGGCATGTATGTGCAGAAAAAAAAAACATAGTATATATAGGGTTCACTGCTTTCTAAAGTTTCAGACATCCATTGGGGTCTTGGAACATATCTCCCACAAATAAGGTTGCTGTATATACACACAAAAGTAGGGCTGCTGGAGTATATGGTAGTTTTATTTTTAAATTTTGAGGGGCCTCCATACCGTTTTTCATTAAGTGCTGCACCATTTACACCCCCATGAGTAGTGTACAGAGGTTCCCTTTTCTCCATATCTCACCAACACTTATCTTTCATCTTTCTCCTAGTAACCATTCCAACAGGTGTGATGTGATATCTCATTATGAGTTTGATCTGCATTTCCCTTATGATTAGCGATGTGGAACACTTATTTATATACTTATTGGCCAATTTGTTATCTTCTGTTGAAAAATATCTATTCAGGTCTTTGCCCATTTTTTTAAACAGATTGTTTTCATGCTACTGAGTTGTTGAATTCTTTATATATTTTGCATATTGACTCTTTATAGGATATATTGTTTGCAAATATTTTCTACCATTTTGTAGGTTCTCTTCACTCTGTCACTTGTTCCTATGCAAAAGCTTTTCATTTTGATGTAAATTCATTTGTCTATTTTTGCTTTTGTTGCTTGTGCCTTTGTGATCATATCAAATGTCATGAAGCTTTTTTCTTATGTTTTCTTCTACTAGTTTGGCAATTTCAGGTCTTACAGAGTTAAGTTTTTAATACATTTGAATTGATTTTTGCGTGCAGTTTAAGATAAGGATCATATTTCATTATTCTGCATGTGCATATCTGGTTTTTCCAGCACCATTTATTAGAGAGACTGTCTTTTTAACATTATGTATTCTTGTTATGTGGTTAAAGATCAGTTGTCTGTGTATGCATGGGTTTATTACTGTGCTCTTTTTTCTGTTCTATTGGTTTTCATGCCAGTACCATACATTTTAATTAGTGTAGTTCTGTAATAAAATTTTAACTTACGCAGCATGATACCTCTAGCTTTATTCTTGCTAAGTTTCTTTGGCTACTCAGGGTCTTTTGTGGTTTCACAGGAATTATAGAATTGTTTTTCTCTATCTGCAACTAATTCCATGCAGATTTTCATAGAGATGGCACTGAATTTGTACGTAACTTTGGTTAGTAACATTTTAACAATATTAATTCTTCCAATAAATTAACATGAGATGTTTTTCCATTTATTTCTCTTCCTTAATTTCCTTGATCAATGCTTTATAATTTTTAGTGTACAAGTCTTTCCCTTCTTTGGTTAAGTTTATTCCTAAGTATTTTATTCTTTTTGTTGACATTAGGAATGAGATTGTTTTCTTAATTTTCTTTTTGGACAGTTTGTTGTTTGCAAATAGAACCACAATTGGTTTTATTCTGTTGATTTTGTATTATGCGACCTTACTGAATTTATTTGTCAGTTCTAACAGAATTTTGCTGTTGTTCTTTCTTTAGAATGTCCTAGGTATATGATCACATTATCTGCAAACAAAAACAATTTTTCTTCCTCTTCTTGTTTTTTTCTTACGTAATTGCTCTAGCTAAAACTTCTGATACTATGTTGAGAAGTGACCAGAGTGGGCATCTTTGTATTGTTCAGTATCTCAGAGTTTGTCCTCATTTATTATCATGATATGTATGGGTTTTTCATATATAGCCTTCACTATGTGGTGGTAAGATCCTTCTATCACTATTTTGTTGACAGTTTTTATCTTGAATGGGTGTTGATCTTTGTCAGTTTCTTGTTCTGCATCTATGAAGATGATTATGTTATTTTTGTCCTTCACTCTGTTAATGTGGTATATCACATATTGATTGTGTATGTAAAACCATCCTTGCATAACAGAAAAATTCCACTTTGTCATGGGGTTGGATCCTTTTATCATGCTGTTGAATTAGGTTTACTGGTATTTCCTTAAGGATTTTTGTATCCATGTTAATCAGGGAAATTAGCCTATAATATTTTTTTTCCTTACTATTTTTGCCTGGTTTTAGCATCAGAGTGATGCTGGCCGCATAAAATGAATTGGAAAATGTGCCTTTTCCTTTTATTTTCTGGAACAGTCTCAGAAAGATTCATATTAATTTTTCTTTTAATAAAATTCACCTATGAAGCCATCAGGTTCTAAACTTTTCATTGTTGGGAGACTCTTCATTACTATTCAATCATCTCTTTGTTATTGTTCTTTTCAGGTTTTCTATTTCCTTCTGATACAATTTTGGTAGTTTGAAACACAGCAGCCAAAAAATGGGAACAAATCAATGTCTGACATTGGCTATTTTTCTACAAACAGATTGCAATCTATTAAGCTAAATATATAAATAGTAAGAACACTACTTTGGCAAATATCACAACTTGCTCTTTTAGGGAACAGCCTACTTTTATATTTTTGGTTGAAATGTCATACTATAATTACTTTGCTATTATAAATATAACAAGTGATCTCATCTAGCAGTCCTGATTTATTTTAAAAGATTAATAAAGAAACTGTCATTATTGATTTGGAATTTATATATGTTTATTAGATTTGAGTACTTAAAAAATGTTAACTATTCTTAATAAAATTCAACTTTTTTCAAAAAAAAGGAAGTTTCTCAAAATTGATCCATTTCTTTTATGTAGTCTAGTTTTTCAACATATAATTGTTTATAACAGTCCTTATGATTTTTATTTCAGAAAAATTCACTTTAATGTCTCCGCTTACATTTCTGATATTAACTATCTGAATCTTCTGTTTTTCTTAGGCTAGCTAAGGGTCTTTAAAAATTCATATTTATCTTTTGAAAAACAACTTTTAGCTTTGTTGATTTTTTGTGTTTTTAATTCTCTATTTGATTTCTTTTCTAATTTTTAATGTTTCCATCTTTATGCTAACACTTGGCTTAGCTTATTCTTGTTTTTCTAGTTCTCTGAGGTGTAAAGTTTTTTTCTTAACATAGGCATTTATGGCTACAGAGATTCTTCTTACTAATGCTTTTGCTGCATCCCATGGGCTTTGATATGTTGTGTTTTCATTTTCCTTTGTTTTGATATACACTTCACACTCCCTTTTAATTTTCTCTTTGATCAATGGTTGTTCAGCAGTGTACAGCTTAGTTTCCATGTATTTGTGAATTTTTTACTTCCTTGCTGTTACTAATTTCAACTTTCATTGCATTGTGCTCACAAAAAATGATAGTTTTTATTTTGGACAGATTTTTACTTTCTTAAATTTCTAAGATTTGTTTTGTGACCTAATATGTGATTTAACCTGGAGAATGTTCTGTGTGTACTGAAAAGTTCTGTTGCGTGAAAAGTTCTGTGTACATCAGATAGGACCCTTTTGCTAGACAGTGTTGTTTAAGTCATCTGTTTATGGTTGATATTCAATATTTGAATGTTCCAACTATTCTAGTAAGTATGATACTGAAGTCCCCAAGTGTTACTGTATTATTTTCAATTTCTGCCTTCAGATCTATCATTTAGATAATTATAAATGTTTTATCTAAATATTTAGATGCTGTAATATTGGGTGTATATATACTTATAACTGCTATAACTTACTGTTGACTTAACTCTTTTATCAATGTATAATGACCTTCTTTCTTCTAGATGAAGTTTTAGACTTAATGACTATTTTGTTGAATATAAATATAGCCATCATTATTTTCTTTGCTTTATTTGCATGAAATATCTTTTTAATATCCCTTCACTTTTAGCCTATGTGTCTTTAATTCTAAAGTGAGTCTCTTGTAGACAACATATGACTGAATCTTGTTTTTTGTCCATTCAGCCATTCTATCCTATGACTTTTGTTTGGTAGTGAGTTTAATTCATTTACATTTAAAGAAATTATTTTTAGATGAGGACATACTGTTACCAATTTGTTAGTTGTTTTCTGTTTATCTTACAGTGGTTTCGTCTCTCTCTTCCTCTTTTGTTATCTCCCTTTGTTATTCTATTTTGTGTAGTGATTTGCTTTGATTTATATTCTTTATCTTTTGTGTGCCTATTATAGGCTTTTTCTTTATTGTTAGCTCAAGGCTTAACCTTCTAAATTAAGTTGATAACAACTTAACTTCAATCTCATATAAAAACACTATACTTTCACTCCCCATACATACATTTCATGTTCTTATAGAGTGTGCTTCTCATCATACTGTGTAACCACAAACAAATTTTTATCTATTAATGTAGGTGTTAATATTAAAAGTAATTTATGCACCACTTTTATGATGTTACATTAATTTGTACATGTCCATATATTTGGCTGTACCTGCTATATTTATACTTTCATACACTTTTTGTTTTTGTTTAGCATGTTTTCATTTCAATACAAAAAGTCTCTCAAGCATTTCTTGCAAAGCAAGTCTAGTGGTGACAAACTCCCTCAGTTTTTGTTTATCTAGGAAAGTCACTATTTCTCTTTCAAATAATTCTACAATGTATAGTATTATTGTTATTTCTTTCAGAACTTTTAATATATCATCCCACTCACTCCTGGCCTGCTAAAAAAAATACACGGTCAGTCTTATAGAGGTTACCTTGCAGGTGATGATTTGTTTTTCTCTTGCTGCTTTCAAAATTTTATCTTTGTCTTTGACATTTGACAATTTGATTAGTGTGTCACAGTATAGTCATCTTTGGGTTTATCATGTTGGAAGACTTTATAGCTTTCATGAACTAGAATGTCTATTTCCCTCCCAAGATTTGGGAAGCTTTCAGCTATTCTTTAAATAAGGTTTCTTCTCCTTTCTCTGTCTCTTCTCCTTCTTGAACTCTTATAATTTGTATTTTAGTTTTCCGAATGATGTCTCATGAGTCTCATAAGTTTTCTTAATTCCTTTTCATGCTTTGTCCTCCTCCTTTGACTAGAAAACTTCAAACCGCTTGTCCTTACATTTTTAGATTTTTTTTTCTGCTTGATTGAGTCTGCTGCTGACACTCTCTATTACTTTTTTCATTCCATTCATTGTATTCTTCATCTCCAGAATTTGTTTGGTTCTATTTTTATGATTTCTATATCTTTGTTGAAATTCTTGTTTTGTTGAATTTTCTACTATCTGTGTTGTCTTTTAGCTCCCTTAATTTCCTTAAAGAATTATTAAGAACTCTTTGTCAGACACGTCATAGGCTTCTATTTCTTTATAGTCAGATACAGTACTAGAAAATTACCATGTTGCTTTGGTGGTGTCATGTTTACTTGATGTTTTGTGTTTACTGTAGCCTTGTATTGACATCTGCACATTTGAGGGAGCAATCTCCTCTTCCAGACTTTATGAACTGACCTCAAAAAATATTTACCTAAGGGGTGTGAGGCTGCCAACTAGGGTGTGGCATCTCTGGCTCAGGGTGTGGGTGCTTAGTAGTAATTCTGGCTTCAGGGATATAAAACAGTGAAATCTCCAAAGTTATATCAGCTAACTCAACATCAGCAAAGACTATGAGGATCTTTGGCAGCCAAGGTCACAGGTGTACCTGGCAGCAACAAGGACTCTTGGTGTCCTTAATGGTAAGGTTGCTCGGGTCCTCTAGTTATCCTTTTACCTCATGGAGGAAGTCATGATGAAGGGGATCCCTTTTAGCAGGTCTGACATGTGGGCACACACCCAGTGGCAGCAATGTCTGGGTCTGAGGCACAGGCGCACTTACCATAATGATGGTGTGAGTGTTTAAGGTCTCAGTATGCTAAGCAGCTGCATAGACAGGGTCCAAGGCTTGGGAATGTGCAAAGCAACCACAGCACTTGGAATCATGAAACGGGCACACTCACTACAGCAGTGACACCAGTATGTAAGGCATGGAAGTATGTGGAATAGTCCCAGGATCTGTGGGGTCTGCACAGTCATTGCAGGGACCTAGCAGCTCTGGCTGGAAAAAAGAGGAATGGCAGAAACAGCTGCTGATCAGCAGAACGGGGAAGAAGGTGCAGCTGTGGGACCTCTGCTCTCAGATAGGGTGGGGCTCAATCAGTTATTTATTACTTAAACTGAAAAGCCAGGTTTACATTATTAATAAGCTTACATTTTATATACTATTAGCTAAGTGTTTAGAAGGAATGCAGGTGACATTGACTACCTTTTAACAAAAGAAAAAGAAGGAAATTATTTCTCAAATGCCTTTAAAACATTGTTTTGTAGAAATACACAGGTAAGGATACAAAGTTTAACTCAATAATAACAGTTGCAAAAAAAAAAATACCTAGAATATAATCAAATCATGGCCTACCTCTTTTAGTTATTTTTTAATAAGCTGCAGCAAAAAAAGCAACTTTCTCACAGTAACCTATATATATTAAATGTGCTGCCAACCCAGATCTTAGAACATTAAAAACCATTTTAGAAAAGGACACTTTTTGGAATATATATTTAAGCCTGGTTAAAAGACAGAATCATAATATAAACCTACTATACAGGAAGGACTCTGCATGGAGGCAAATTAACACATTATTTCCTAGCTCAGTACAGCACGATTTCTGGTCTACATCTTTCCATGTAAGCAATCTTGTCAACTACAAATGTACTATGCACCTACTATGTGCCAGTCATATAAAGTGCTAGATATCAAAAATGACTATAATGGGGAAACATTTGTTTTTAATTTTTTCCATTAATCTTTTGAAATGAGTTGTAAATCTGTAAACAAAAAGAAAATTAGAATTGTCTAAGTTGTAGCTCCTGCAAACATGGCATAAGAATGGTGCTTACTTAATCTTACAAAAGAATTCTTCAACCTACAGATTTGGCAAAATAAGCAGATAAAATCTAGAATGATTAATATGTCATCAAAGCAGTAGTTCTTGTGTGGTTTTCTACTCATATCTTCCAATGTAATAAATTAAGTGTTCTTACTTTGGGTTTCCCTTGCTGAAAGCAGTATTGTTCACTCAAGTCAAGTGTTCATTTTAAGGATGTTTTACCAGTGTAAAATAACTCCATCTTGTGGATTATCCTGACCATGGCATTCAGATCTCACCTTTCTTCTTTAATTTTATAAAGACAAGACTAGCATCACCCTGATCCCTTCCAACCTCTGTAATCTGTTGAAGGCTTGTTTCCTATTGGATATTAATCCTAACAAGCACCCAACTATATGGCATAGGTATATAAAAGTGCCTGCCACTCTCACTATCATAAATCCTACCACCATTAGGGAGCTTAGATTTTCCAGCCCACCAAGACCAATACAACTTAGTGTCAGAGGCCATCGATTATACTGTCCCTGTACATTTTAATTCCATTGAAATGTCTAAGAGGGAAGACATTAAACATAGTGAGAAGGTTCTTTGAATGGCTGGGATATAAGAGAGTGGTGACCAAATGGCCTTCCCACTTCATGTGGACTTTTGTCCTGTTTGGCTTTTTTGACCTGTCTCCTGTTTGGCTTCCAAAGATAATTCTTTATATTTCAACTCAAATATACTTAAAACTGACTTATTATAAAAATAAACATTCAACCACATATCAAGAAAAACCTCCATTTTGATATCATATTTCTGAAATCCAAAATTTAAAGGAACTTCTCTCTCACCCTCTTTGGACGATAACAATTCTAACATCCAAGATTTTTTCCAGGTGTCATTTCAGGTCCCACCTTTGGCAGCTGCCAGAGGCTTTAATCTAAAGCACATGCTGCTTGTATAAAGGGACGTTATCAGATGTTTAATATATTCACTAATTAATCAGATTTCTTTCCTATATAATCCACAAATTTATGATGGAAGGAAGGAAAGATAAAGAAGTTAGAAATATTTTCCATTAAGAACAAATGTAAATATACTTGATTCTATCACTTGAGGTTATAGAAACCTCTACTCTGGTAATGCATATACAGACACTACCACAAAATCCAGAATATATTTTATATCGCGATTAAAAATGTAGGATAAGCAAGGCCTTGGTGTGCAGTAGAATTAGCACCTTATTTTCTATTTTAATGTCACTACTTATGTTCTACAGAATGTAACTATACTCTTCTGGAGAACTTGTAAAACATTTCCTATCTATCTCTTACTTTTTTATGGAAGTGATATAACTGAAGAGACATCAAGGAGAGTCTTTTAGTATATATTATGTTAAATATTAAAAATATCTTATCAAAACATAGCCCATAAATTAAAAAATCACAAAATATTAGCTGAGTTTTTTAAGAAAGTATATTTTTATACTCTAAATATGTCATAATATTTACAGATAGTCAAAGATCTGCAAATAAAGTACTAATATTTAAAATATAACTAAGCAGCCTCCAATAAAATCTGAACTTTTAATAGGTTAATGATTATCATCCAAAAAAAAAAATCTGTTTACGTTAACCTAAAAACCGACCAACCTCATTTTAACATCATCCAAAAGTTTGTCTCAGTAATTTGAACAAATGAAAAGTTAAACAGTTATTTCTGAATTCACATCACTAAAGATAAGTCAGTATTTCTGCCTCAAGGACCTATTCTCAGCTCAGTTAAAAGATAAAAAGATTTGTTTTTCATGCTTGAGGCTTTCAAAGGCTATTGCAATTTGTAAAATGTTGATATCCACTGAGATTTGGCCCCAGTTCTCTAAATTCTCTCTTTGTACATGCAGATGCTTCTGCAGATAATTGTGACTACGTTCAGGCATAACTAAAAAGACCAGTATATAACTAAGTGTTTTCCATATAACATGTTAAGTAAAATGTGTCCTTTGTCTTAGAGAGCTAACACTATATTTCGAGGCTGGCAATATTTATAATTTTGCACAAAAGTAACCACTCTATGATTTCTAAATCCCATTCTGGTCTAACAACTCCTTATAACTTTTAAAGCCATCTACAGTGCTTTTAGGAATTGAAATCAGATTTCCCAGCATCCCTGCCATTGTTTCAATGACAGCACCAGCTCCACTCAAGGTAGTGGGGGAAAAAAAAAAAAAAGACATCAGAACTCAAATCACCTTATGTTGAGAAAAATAGAAGTCATAAAAAAGATTTAGTAGAAAAGCCTGTAAAAAAATTTTGTTTTAAGAAGAAAAAGTACATGAATGAGAATATGAGAATACAACTTTCAAGGGAATAAAGAATGAAACTACAGTTTGGGCATACCTACTAAACCACATTCATCAGAGGATACTAATGTACTACAAACAAAAACAAGAAAAAGCAGAACATTCTAACACACCCTGAAACATTCTCTCTCTCTCTCTTTTACGCACACACTTATTATTATATGAGATGCATCTAGAACTAAAATATTATTTGAGCATGTAAGATTCACTTCCAAAGTTTCTTTTCTCTTTAACCTCCCCATGAAGTTACCTAATATTTTCAGTAATAACAGAATTCTTGGCCACATAGGTAAAAGAGCAGCTCAGAAGTAAATAATTTGAATGTTCCCTGTTCCAATACTTCAAGTCCATGCCTTTGAACTAATTGTACATAATTCTTACATCTCTGACACTATAAGCTAATATAAAATCACCTATAACCGGGTTGTCAAGATTATGGTCCACAGACCACTTATATCATACTCATATGGAATATTTGTAGAATCTTGACTCCCTAAGAGACCTATCAAATTCAAATATCTAAAAGCCAGCCCAGAAATGTGTATTTTTAGCAAGCACCCCATGTGAGATTTATGCCAAGAGAGTTTGAGAATCACAAAGCTGGAATCTGAAAGATCTGTCTATGACTTCAGAAGATATTTTCTATTGTTTTGTCTATAGACTGTGAAATGTAATAAGAAATTTCTTCCCATTATTAAAGTATAACAAGAATCTATGTTTAAAAGTCTATACACAAAAGTAAGTGCAAGTTTTAGATATTTGTTAACAGCACTATACATGTTTTTAATTATAGTGAATCAAGTACTGGATCAGAAGCTAAACAGTATACCAGAAGGAAAAGCTTATTTCAGCAGGATAATCTCCTCCTACAGGTGGACGAGATTATTTAGACAAGTCAATATAAATTCCATGAAAACATGATGTGGGAACATAACTCTTTTAGCCTAAAAAGAGGTAAACTACATTTATTAACAAACAAAAATCAACTTCCCATATTATGCCAACCTATGTACTTGTCATATGTTGCAGTCTATAACAATGTATCAGGCATTGTTATAGAGTATAACATATGACAATGTATATGTTGCTCTCTATACAAGTATATACACTCCATAACAATGTATCACGGGCATGGTGGCACACGCCTGTAATCGCAGCACTTTGGGAAGCCGAGGCTAGTGGATCATGAGGTCAGGAGTTTGAGACCAGTCTGACCAACCTGTCTCTACTGAAAATACAAAACATTAGCCAGGTGGTGGCGTGTGCCGGTAATCCCAGCTACCTGGGAGGCTGGGACAGGAGAATCACGTGAACCTGGGAGGCAGAGGTTGCAGTGAGCCAAGATCGCACCATTGCACTCCAACTGGGGCGACAGTGTGAGACTCTGTTTCAAAAAACAAACAAACAAAAAAAACAATATATTTGGGAGTTCAGGCATTTCTTTAAATTTTTCCATTTTGATAATTGCAACTTTTATTTTAGATTCAGGAGTACATTTGCAAGTTTGTTTCTTTGGTATATTGCATGATGCTAAGGATTGAGGTATGACTGATCCCATCACCCAGGAACTGAGCACAGGATCCAATAGTTTCTCAGTCTTTGCCATCCTTCCTACCTCTCCACTGTAGTGGTCCTCAGTGTCCATCATTCCCATCTTTATGTCCACGAGTACCTATTGTTGAGCTCACCCTTATAAGTAAAAACATGAGGTATTTGGTTTTCTGTTCCTGTGTTAATTTGTTTAGAACAATGGCCTCCAGTGCATCTATATTCCTGCAAATGATACCGTTTTTCTTTCCTTTTTCTGGCTGCAACGTGTTCAATGGTGTATATGTGCCACATTTTCTTTATCCAATCCACCGCTGATGAGCACTTAAATTGATTCCATATCTTTGCTATTGTGAACAGTGCTGTGGTGAGCATACAACTGCATGTGTCTTTTTAGTAGAACGATTTATTTTCTTTTTGATATATACCTAGTAATGAGACTGCTGGGTTGAATAGCAGTTTAAAGTTCTTTGAGACATCTCCAAACTGATTTCCATAGTGGCTGAATGAATCTGCATTCCCACTAACAGTGTACAAGCATTCCGTTTTCTCTGCAGCCTTGTCAGCATGTGTTATTTTTTTTAGTTTTTAATAATAACCATTCTGACTGGTGAGAGATGGTATCTCCTTGTGGTTTTGATTTGCATCTCTCTGATGATTAGTGATAGCATTTTCACATTTGTTGGCTTGTATGTCTCTCTTGGAGAAGTGTCTGTTCATGTTCTTTGCCCATTTTTAAATGGGGTTATATGCTTTTTGCTTGTTCAATTAAGTTTCCTATAGATTCTGGATATAAGACCTTGGTCAGATACATAGTTTGCAAATATTTTTCTCATTCTGTAGGTTGTCTATTTAATCTATTGATAGTTTATTTTGCTGTAAATAAGCTATTTAATTTAATTACATACTTCTTGTCAACTTTTGTTTTTGTTGCAATTGCTTTTGAAGACACAGTCATAAATTATTTTCCAAGGGTGATATCAAATATTGTGTTTCCCAGGTTTTCTTCAAGCATTCTTATATTTCAAGGTCTTACATTTAAGTCTTTAATCCATCTTGAGTTAATTTCGGTATACAGTGAAAGGTATGAGTAGTTTCATTCTTCTGCAAATGGCTAGCCAGCTATATTTATTAATTAGGGAGTACTTTCCCTTTTGCTTACTTTTGTTAACTTTGTTAAAGATCAGATGGCTGTAGGTGTGTGGCTTTATTTCTGAGTCCTCTGTTCTGTTCCATTGGTCTATTTGTCTGTTTTTGTACCAGTACAATGCTGTTTTAGTTACTGTGGCCTTATTATATTGTTTGAGGTCACGTAATGTGATACCTCTGGCTTTGTTCTTTTGCTTAGGATTGCTTTGACTATTTGAGCTGCTTTTTGGTTTCATATGAATTTTAAAATAGTTTTTTCTGAATCTGTGAAAAATGATATTGGTAGCTTGACAGGAGTAACATTGAGTCTATAAATTGCTTTGGAATATATGGCCATTTTAATATTAATTCTATATTGAAGTATAGTATTTCATAGGTTTTCTCTATGAGCACAAATGTTTTTTCCATTTATTTGTGTCATCTATGATTTCTTTCAGCAGAATTTGATAGTTGTCCTTGTGGAGATCTTTCACCTCTTTGGTTAAATGTATTCCTAAGTATTTTGTGTTTATTTATTGAAGCTATTTTAAATGAGATTATGTTCTTGATTTGGCTGCCAGCTTAAACATTATTGATATATAGAAATGCTACTGATTTTTATGCATTGGTTTTATATCCTGAAACTTCACAGAAGTCATTTATCAGTGAGATTGTGTTCTTGATTTGGCTCACAGCTTAAACATTATTGATATATAAAAATGCTACTGATTTTTGTACATTGATTTTAAATGTTGAAACTTCACTGAAGTCATTTATCAGTTCCAGCAACCTTTGGACAGTCTTTAAGGATTTTTAGGTCTATAATCATATCATGAGCAAAGAGAGATAGTTTGACTCCTTGTTTTCCTGTTTGGATATCTTATTTCTTTCTCTTGCCTGATTTATCTGATAAGGACTCACAGTACTATGTTGAATAGAAGCGGTGAGAGTTAGCTCCTGTTCCTGTTCTCAAAGGGAATGCTTCCAGTTTTTGACTGCTTAGTATCATGTCTCATATGGGTTAGGCATAGATGGCTCTTAAAGGTGTTAAGTATATTTCTTCAATGCTTAATTTACTGGGGATTTTATCAAAAAGGGATGTTATAGACTTTATCAAAAGTTTTCCACATCTATTGAGATGATTGTATGATTTTGTTTTTAATTCTGTTTATGTGGTGAATCACATTTATTGATCTGTGTTTGTTGAACAAACCTTGCATACAAGCAATGAATCCTACTTGATCATGGTGCATTCACTTTTTGATGTGCTGCTGGATTTAGTTTATTAGTATTTTCTTTTCAAGAGTTTTGCATCTGTATTCATCAGGGATACTGGCCAATAGTTTTGTTTCTTTGTTATGTCTTTGCCAGGCTTTGGTATCAGGGTAATGCTGGCTTTATAGAATGAGTTAGGGAGCAGCTCCTCCTCCTCAAATTTTGGAGTAGTTTCAGTAGGTTTAGTGCCAGGTCTTTTTTATACATCTGGTAGAATTCGGCTGTTAATCCATCTGGTTCAGGGCTTCTTTTTGGTAGTAAGTTTTTTATTGCTGATTGAATATTAGAATTTGATACTAGTCTGTTCAAGGTTTCAATTTCTTCCTGATTTAATTTTGGAAGGAATTTATTCATTTCCTCTAGATTTGCTAGTTTGAGTACATATAGGTTTTCATAATAGTCTCTGAGAATCTTTTGTATTCCTGTGGAATCAGCTGTAACGTCACTTTTACCATTTCTGATTGTACTTATTTGGACTTTCTCTCTTGTTTCCACAGTTAATTTAGAGAGCAATCTATCAAACTTGTTTATTGTTTCAAAATGCCTACTTTTGGTTTCTTTGATTTTTTGTGTGGATATTTGGGTCTCAATTTCATTCCATTCTGTTCTGATTTAAGTGATTTATTCTGCTAGCTTTGGATTAGTTTGTTCTTATTTTTCTAGTTCCTCTGGGTGCAATGTTAGATCATTAATTTGAGATCTAATGTTTTGAGGTGAATGTTTAGCACTGTAAAATTTCCTCTTAACACTATTTATGCTTTATTCCCAGAGATTTTGGTATGTTGCATCTCTATTTTCATTTGACAGTATTTTTTTGTTGTTGTTTTTTTGTTTTTTTGAGACAGAGTCATGCTCTGTCACCCAGGCTGGAGTGCAGTGGCATGATCGTGGCTCACTGCAACCTCTGCCTCCCAGGTTCAGGCAATTCTCTGCCTCAGCCTCCCAAGTAGCTGGGATTACAGGCACCCACCACCATGCCTGTCTAATATTTCTGTATTTTTAGTAGAGACGAAGTTTCACTATCTTGGCCAGGCTGGTCTTGAACTCCTGACCTAGTGATCCACCCACCTCGGACTCGCAAAATACTGGATTACAGGTGTGAGACCCCATGCCTGGCCTTGACAGTATTTTTTGTATTTCTGCCTTAATATCACTGTTTCCACAAAATTCATTTAAGAGCAAGTTGTTTAATTTCTATGTAACTTTGTGGTTTTGAGAGATCTTCTTGGTAATGATTTCTATTTTTATTACACTGTGGTCTGAGATTATAGTTGGTATGACTTCAGTTTTTTCATTTTATTGAGACTTGCTTTATGGCCAAGCATGTGGTCCATATAGGAGTATGTTCCATGTGCATATGAGAATATATATTCTGTGGTTAATGGGTAAAGTATTCAGTAGATGTCAAGTGTCGAATTTAAGTCCAAAATTTGTCAGCTTTCTGCCTCAATAAACTTTCTAATTTCTGCCAGTCAGGTGTTGAAATCCCTCAGTATTATTGTGTGACTGCCTATATTTTTTAGTAGGTCTAGAGGTATCTTATGAATACAGGTCCTCCAATGTTGGATGTGTATATATTTAAGATAGTTAAGTCTTCTTATTGAATTTAATCCTTCATTATTATGTAATGCCCTTCTTTATCCTTTTTTACCATCATTGGTTTAATGTCTGTTTCATCTAAGAATACTTACTCCTGCTCTTTTTTGTGTTCTTTGTGCATAACAGGTCTTTCTCCAACCCTTTACTTTGATTTTATGGGTGTCATTATATGTGAGATAGATAGGTCTCTTGAAGACAGCAGATGGATGGGTCTTGCTTTTTTATCCAACTTGTCACTCTGTCCCATTTAAATGGGATGTTTAGAACATTTACATTCTAGTATTGATATGTGAGCTTTTGATCCTACCATGAAGTTGTTGTCTGGTTGCTTTGTAGTTTCTACTGTTTGGTTGCTTTATTGAGTCTGTGGACTATGTATGTAAGTGTGTTTTTGTGATAGCAGATATTGTTCTTTCATTTCCATGTTTAGAACTCCCTTAAATTTTTCTTGTAAGGTTGGTCTAGTGGTAACAAATTCCCTTGGTGCTTGCTTCTCTAAAAAAAAATATTTTATTTCTCCTTCACTTATGAAGCTTAGTTTGATGAAATATGAAATTCTTGATTGGAATTTCTTGTCTTTAAGAATTTTAAAAATAGGCCTTGATCTCTTCTGGCATGTAAGCTTTCTGCTGAGACTACTCTTAGCCTGGTGGAGTTCCTTTTGTACATCATCTATCCTTTTACTCTGGATACATTTAAATTGCTTTCTTTAGCATTGGATTTGGACAGTCTGCTGACTATATGTATTAGGAATGTTAGTTTTGTATAGTATTTCATAGGTATTCTCTGAATTTTTTATATTTGGATATCTACCTCTCTAGCAAGGTTAGAAAAATTTTCATAAATTTTTCATTCAAATACCTTTTACAGGTTGTTTTCTCTCCCTCTCTCTCAGAAACAGCAATAATTTGTATGTTTGTATGCTTTACAATATTCCATATTTCTCAAAGATTTGGTTCATTTATTTTCTTTATTTTTAACTTACTGGATTAGTTCAAAAGCCCAGTTTTCAATCTCTGAAAGTCCTCTTTCAGTTGGTAAAGCTGCCGATAAAGTCTTCAATTGTATTTTGAAATTTCTTAAGTGAGTTTTTCAATTCCAGAAGCTCTGATTGATTTATTTTTAAGATGTTTATCTCTCTCTTCATTTCCTGGATTGCTTTAGAGGTTTCTTTGTGTTGATTTTCAACCTTGCCTTGGATCTCATTGAGCTTCCTTGGAATCCATGTTTTATATTCTTTATCTGTCATTCATGAGTTTGCATTTTGGTTATGAGCCATTGCTGGAGACTTAGTGAGGCCCTTTGGTGGTGTCACTACATTCAGATTTTTTATGGTACCAGAATTCTTGTGCCAGTTCCTTATCATTTGGAGATGCTGGAAATTCTGTTGTTATTTCCATGTTGGTAGGATTTTTTTTTTGTCTGTAATACTGTTGTTTTTTTTCTTCTTTCCCTTTCTCTTTACCCCCTTCCCTAGAGTGTGTGACTGTAGAGAATGCTGGATAAGGTCTTTGGGCTTTAACCCTATAGCACTATGCCCTTCTGTTGGCAGATTTCATATTGGGCTATGCAGTTTGATCTACAAGTCAGTAGATGGCGCTATGTGTAAGAGCCAGCTACGGCCTGAGTATATGCTCGATCCTTGTTTACTGGTAGAAGCTCTCTGTTGTCCCAGGGAATGGACTAATTCCTGGAGAGCACAGTGGCCTGAGCTCCCTCCTCAGCCCTGGGAGGAGAGGGTAGAGAGGAAGGGAAAGAAGGACAAGCACATCTACAGGTCCCCTGATGGTTAGTCACACACACCAGTGCTGAGAGAGAATCCAGTGGGCAGCCACCAACCACCCAGAGGTATACATAGGCATGCAACTGGGAGATCTTGGCCCTGAGTTTTCTGCATCCAGCTAGGGTGGGGTCAGCCTAGACTTCTAATCCTGGAAAGTGGACACTCCAGATGGCTGTTTATCTGCGTGGATGTGGAGCAGAGAGGACCATCCTACAGCAGGATCTGTCTGCACAGGAAGTATGGAGCAGCTTGGGCAGGTGTTCCAGGTGGGCAGGTGCTCTAAATGCCTGGATGTGGAATGGAGATGTCCCTGCACCAACATTTCTGAGTGAAAACAGTGGGGCAATTCTGGCTGTTGAACCAGGCAAATGGGGGCTTCAAATGCCTGGAGATCTGCCTGGGTGTGAGGTGGAGGGTACCCCTCACCCCTCTGGATCTGGGTATCCAGATCTCTGCACAGAAAGGTGGGGTAACTCAGGCTCTAAGTCTATGATAGCAGTTGCTTCGAATTCCTGGAAATCTGCATATGTGTACAGCAAAGTGGGCCCCACTGCGCTAAGGTCTATGCACAGGAAAAGTGGGGTGACTCAAGGTGTTGATTAAGGTGAAGAGATGTTCAAAAAACCTGGAGATCTGGCTGGCTGTGAAACAGAGAGGACCCTGCAGCACCAAAATCTCAGGGGAACAGGCTGGAGCACCCAGCAATGGCACATGAAGGCCAGATCCAGGTTGTCAAGCTGGCCCTGGCTGCAGGTCTCATCATCCAGGACAACTGTGATGGGGGAAGAGCACAATTCCAGTGCCAACTGTTGAGGCACTTTCCACAGCTCTGTGTGGTGGCCCCTACCCTGCTCCAAAGCAAGCAGTTAAATTGCTGACCCAAGACTAAAATGGCTACATGGCCATGCTGGCAGCTCACCACAGAATGGGTGATTGTATATGAACCCAGATTAAATACTGTGTCTTGTTCTCAGTTACAGATCTAGGAAAATGTTTGCAACTTTTTCTGGTGTCTTTCCCTCACAGCATCTCTAAGCATCTCCTTAAGCTACCTCCAGGACCTGAGAGAAAGAGTGGTCTCCCTTGACCTGGGTTGCTCAAATCACCAGTGGCAAAGTTTGTCACAGAGGGAAGTTCTCTGCCTTTCTCATATACTGGGGTTTCACTTGCTTTTATCAGCCAGTCTGTGTCATGGGGCTATTTGCCCACATCTCCCCCCCAGGATCTGGGATGTCCTTTATGATACCAGTGGATTCCCATTTTCCTTCTTGAACTAAAGTTCACAGAGTTGGTGTCTATGCACTATCTTGCTATTTCCAAGTGGCTGAGGCACACTAAAAGACTCTAATCCACATTCTAATTTTTTTCTTTGAGGAGAGAAAAGACTGTAGTGTACCACTCAATATACCAACAAGAATAGTGAATGAGGGAAAAAGTGGCAGAGGTTATCTAAAAGCAGTATATAAAATACGTATGTGTGAATGTGTGTGTCTGCATATATATGTGTATATAAATATAGTTTCAGAGACCACTCAGGCCTATTTTTTTCACTTTTTAAAAAAGAACACTTATAGGCAGTGTTGAACAATGAGAACACATGGACACAGGGAGGGGAGCATCACACACTGAGGTCTGTGGGGGCAGGAACTAGGGAAGGGACAGCAGGGGGTGCGGTGTTGGGGAGGGATAACATGGGGAGAAATGCCAGATATAGGTGATGGGGAGGAAGGAAGCAAACCACATTGCCATGTATGTACCTATGCAACAATCCTGCATGTTCTTCACATGTACCCCAAAACCTAAAATGCAATTAAAAAAAAAAAAAAATATATATATATATATATATATATATATGTATAAACTACAAAGTACCATCACTGTCTATGGCAGGTCCATTATATTTGCCTATCCAGCGTCCTTTCCTCTTCTTGTGGCAACCACACCTATGCCTCTTTTGAAGAGAAACCCCTCCTCAGTCTCAGTAGCTCTGATGAGCTATTAGTTACTGTGCCTTGGTAATTCAATCCAAGATTGTCCAATCAGAATCTTACTCCTGAGAGTTTAAATCTAGAGAAGGGCCAAACACAACAGGTGGAACCTAACCATTCCAATTTTCCAGGAACTATGTTTTGATTGACAGTCCTCTCACTGTCCCAGTTCTTGCTCTTAAACCTTGGTTGCTTAATTTTGCCTTCAATTTCTGTGAATTACTTAATATGTTTCCAGTATATTTTATTTTTTCATTATGTTAGCCATACAGCATTTCTCTTTCCAGCAACCAAAAAACCCCAACTGATAAGAGAGATACATGTTAAAAACACACCTTGTTTCAGTACACTATTTGTAGGGTACTGTTTCTCAATAAGCATTTAAAGCACTACAAAAATCCCACCACTTCATCCACTAAACCCTTTCAGATTGTCATAAAAATCAAAAGCTACTCTTATGTTTATCCTGCTAGCCCAACAAAGCCCTCCACAGGCCATTTATCTATTTTCTAACTAAACATTTGAAATCTCCTGTTATGAATATCCAGTACAGGGTCAAACACCCTTGTCTCTTTTGACTTGCATACTTAACACTTATTGCCTAGCTATCTACTGCTTTAATACGTTTGTGCTGATTTAAGCCATATATGCCTCTATTAACATCAAGTATGTCATTTTTAGCTTGAAATATATGCAAATAACATGCATAATAACATGGACCATGCACAATTATCATTCACTATATACAGTAATAGGCACAGTTACACGCACAATTCAAAACCACATCTTGAAGGGCAATAAACAAACACATGCACATTGTAAAATATTCATAAGTCATTAAAGTAAAACATAGAAGTCCCCCTATACCCACACTTACACTGACCCTGCAAATCTCCTCTCTATAAACTACTAATAACAGTTGGGATGTTAGATTTGACTCACTACCTCAGCAATGACTCACTCATAGAAATGGTTCTTTAGAGGCCTATAAGCAGACTGAATGGAAGAGTTAAAATGGGTTAGTGGTTAAAATCTCCCACCAATAATACTTGAACTAAAAAATTAAGAGTTATTTTTATCTAAGATATTTTTCAAGGCAATTGTAGAAAACAATGAGTATGGTCATATTTTACATTAGGAAGATGAGTCAAAAAGGATTTAAATGAGTTTCTGATTTAAATTAGTTTCATTTCTTTAATAAGTTTTTCCAAGGAAAAGAAGAGTGAGAGAAAAAAAATACATTTTTGAGAGAATATTTTTACAAATGTCACCTGGTTGATTCAATCATAAACAGGAGTAATCTCATAATATCAATATTGAATCATAATCAGTCATAGCTATTCATTAATAGATTCTAGAAGAATTTCTTAGGAGGAATATTATTTTGGCAAAATTTGAGTTAACATAAAATATGTACTATATAATTTTTTACCAAGTTAAATTTCAGCCAAGACTTAATCTGCACTATAGACCAAATGGATCTAATAAATATTTATAGAACATTTCATCCAAGAGCTGTAGAATACACATTCCTTTACTATGCCAATGGATAGATGATATTAGGTCAAAAAACAAGTCTTAAAACATTCAAAATAATTGAAATAATATCAAGCATCTTCCCTGACCACAATGGACTAAAACAACAATAGGAATTTTAGAAATTACAGAAATATATAAAAACTAAACAATATGCTCCCGAATGACCAGTGGGTCAATAATAAATTAAGAAGGAAATTGAAAACTTTCTTGAAACAAATGATAATGGAAACATGACATAACCTTTGAGATACACAAAAGCAGAACTAAGAGGAAAATTTATACCTGTGTCTACATCAAAAAAGGGAAAAACTTCAAATAAACAATCTAATGATGCATCTTAAAGAACTAGAAATGCAATAGCAAAGCAAATCCAAAATTAATAGAAGAAAAAAATAATAAAGATCAGACCAGAAATAAAACTGAAATTTAAAAAGTATATACAAAAGATGAAACAAAAATTGGTTCTTTGAAAGGTTAAATAAAATGAATGAACCTTTAGCCAAAGTAAGAAAAAAAGAGAGGAGATTCAAATAAATAAAACAAAAATAAAAAACAGACATTACAACAGATAGTGCAGAAATTCAAATGATCGTTAACGGCCGCCATGAGAAGCAATGTGCCAATAAATTGGAAAAACTAGAACAAATGGGCAAATTCCTAGATACATACAACCTACCAAGATTGAACCATGAAGAAATCCAAAATCTGAACAAACCAATAACAAGTAACAAGACTGAAAGCATAATAAAAACTTTCCCAGTAAACAAAAGCCCTGGTGGCTTTGCTGCTGAATTCTACCAAACATTTAAAGAAGTAATACCAATCCTTCTCAAGCTATTCTGAAAAACGGAGGAGGAGGGAATACTTCCAAACTCATCCTATGAGGCCAGTATTAATGTGTTACCAAAACCACACAAAGACACACACACACACACACACACACACACACACACACACACACACAAATTACAGGTGAATACATCTGATAAATGTTGATGCAAAAATCCTCAACAAAATATTAGCAAACCAAATAATTCAACAATACATTAGAAAGATCATTCATCACGACCAAGTGGGAGCTATCCCTGGGATGCAAGGATGGTTTAACATATGCAAATCAATCAATGTGATAAATCATATCAACAAAATGAAGGATAAAATCCATATGATCATTTCGACTGATGCTGGAAAAGCATTTGATAAAATTCAACATCTCTTCATGATAAAAACTATCAGAAAATTAGGTAAAGAAGGAACACACCTCAACCTAATAAAAGCAAAATATGACAAACCCACAGCTAGTATCATACTAAATGGGGAAAAACTCAAAACTCTTTCCTCTAAAATCTGGAAAATAAGGCTGCCCACTGTCACCACTGTTATTCAGCATAGCACTAAAATTCCTAGCTTGAGCAATCAGACAAGAGAAAGATACAAAGGGCATCCAAATTGAGAAGAAAAAAGTCAAATTATCCTTGTTTGCAGATGATACGATCTTATATTTGGAAAAGTCTAAACACTCCACCAAAAACTATTAGAAATGATAAACAAATTCAGTAAACATGCAGGGTACAAAATTAACATACAAAAATTAGTAACATTTCTATATGCCAACAGTGAACAATGTAAAAAGGAAATAAAAATGAAATGCCATTTAAAATAGCCACACATATAATTAAATACCTAGGGATTAACCTAACCAAAGAAATAAAAGATCTCTATAATGAAAACTATAAAACACTGATGAAATAAATTGGACACTAAAACATGAAAAATATGTCATGTTCCTGGATTTTAAGAATCAATATTGTTAAAATGTCTATACTACCCAAAGCAATCTATAGATTCAATGTAACCCCTAGCAAAATACCAATAGATGTTCTTCACAGAAATTTTTTTTAAATCCTAAAATTTATATGAAACCACAGAAGATCCAGAATAGCTAAAGCTATCCTAAGGCAAAAAATAATAAATAAAAAATTTAAAAAAACATAAAAACTGGAGGGATCTCATTATTTGACTTCAAATTACACTACAGAGCTATGATAACCAAAATAGCATGATACTGGCATAAATCAGACACATAGACCAATGGAACAGAATAAAGAACCCAGAACAAATCTATACACGTATAGTGAACTCATTTTCTACAAAAACGCCAACAACATACACTGAGGAAAAGACAGTCTCTTCAATAAATGGTGCTGGGAAAACTGAATATCTATATGCAGAAGAATAAAAGTAGACCCCATCTCTCACCATAAGCAAAAATCAAATAAAAATGGATTAAAGACTCAAATCTAAGAGCACAAATTATGAAACCATTACAAGGAAACACTGGAGAAAATCTCCAGGATATTGATCTGGGCAAAAAATTCTTGAGCAATACCTCACAAGCACAGGCAACCAAAGCAAAAATGGACAAATGGGATCACATCAACTTAAAAAGTTTCTGCACAGCAAAGAATACAATCAGCAAAGTCAAAAGATGACTCACAGACTGGGAGAAAATATTAGGAAACTGCCCATCTGACAAGGGATTAATAACTAGAATATATGAGGAGATCAAACAACTATAAATCTATAGGAAAAAATCTAATAACTTGATCAAAAAAAATAGGGAAAGGATTTGAATAGACATTTCTCAAAAGAAGACAGACAAATGGCAAATAGACATATGAAAAAGTGCTCAACATCATTGATCATCAGAGAAATGCAAATTGAAACTACAATGGGATATTATCTCACCTCAGTTAAAATGACTTATACCCAAAAGACAGGCAATAGCAAATGCTGGTAAGGATGTGGAGAAAAGGGAACCTTCGTATATTGTTAATGAGAATGTAAATTAGTATAACCACAATCTAGAACAGTTTGGAGGCTTCTCAAAAAACTAAAAATAGAGCTACCATATGATCCAGCAATCCCACTGCTGGTATATACACAAAAGAAAAGAAATCTGTATATCAGAAAGATATCTGCACTCTCATGTTTGTTGCAGCACTGTTTATAATGACTAATATTTGGAAGCAACCTAAGTGCCCATCAACAGATGAATGAATAAAGAAAATCAAGCCGGGCATGGTGGCTTATGCCTGTAATCCCAGCACTTTGGGAGGCTGAGATGGGTGGATCACGAGGTCAGGTGATCAAGACCATCCTGGCCAAAATGGTGAAACCTCATCTCTACTAAAAACACAAAAAAAATAGCTGGGCATGGTGGCACACACCTGCAGTCCCAGCTACTTAGGAGGCTGAGGCAGGAGAATTGCTTGAACCCAAGAGGCAGAGATTGCAGTAAGCCAAGATCGTGCCACTGCACTACATCCTGGCGATAGTGCAAGACTTTGTCTCAAAAAAAAAAAAAAAAAAGAAAAAGAAAATGTGGCCGGGCGCGGTGGCTCACGCCTGTAATCCCAGCACTTTGGGAGGCCGAGGCGGGTGGATTACGAGGTCAAGAGTTTTAGACCATCCTGGTCAACATGGTGAAACCCCGTTTCTACTAAAACTACAAAAAATTAGCTGGGCATGGTGGCATGTGCCTGTAATCCCAGCTACTCAGGAGGCTGAGGCAGGAGAATTGCCTGAACCCAGGAGGCGGAGGTTGCGGTGAGCCGAGATCGCGCCATTGCACTCCAGTCTGGGTAACAAGAGCGAAACTCTGTCTCAAAAGAAAAAAAAAAGAAGAAGAAAATGTGGTCTATATGCATAATGGAGTACTACTCAGTCATAAAAAAGAACCAGATCTTGTCATTTGCAACAACATGGTTGCAATTGGAGATCACTATATTGAGTCAAATAAGCCAGGCACAGAAAGATCAACATCATATTTGTAGAATCTAAAAATCAAAACAATTGAACTCATGGATGTAGAGGGCAGAAGGATGGTTACCAGAGGCTGGGAAGGGTGAATGGGTACAAAAAATAAGTAGAAAGAATAAATAAGACCTGGCCAGGCTGGATGGCTCATGCCTGTAATCCCAGCACTTTGAGAGGCTGAGGTGGGCGAATCACGAGGTCAGTAGTTCAAGATCAGCCTGGCCAATAAGGTGAAACCTCATCTCTACTAAAAATACAAAAATTAGCCGAGTGTAGTGGCATGCACCTGTAGTCCCAGCTACCTGGGAGGCTGAGGCAGAAGAATCACTTGAACCCAGGAAGCAGAGGTTGCAGTAAGCCAATGTCGTGCCACTACACTCCAGCCTGAGCGACAGGGCAAGATTCTATCTCAATAAATAAATAAATAAATAAATAAATAAATAAATGAATAAGACCTACTATTTGATAGCACAACAAGGTGACTCTAGTCAATAATAACTAAATTTTTGTTTATTACACTTTAAGTTCTGGGGTACATGTACAGAATGTGCAGGTTTGTTACATAGATATACACATGCCACGGTGGTTTGCTACATCCATCACCTTGTCATCTACATTAGTTATTTTTCCTAATGCTATCCCTCCCCTAGCCCCTCACCCTCTAACAGGCCCTGGTATGTGATGTTCCCCTCCCAGTGTCCATGTGTTCTCATTGTTCAACACTCACTTATAAGTGAGAACATGCAGTGTCTGGGTTTTCCGTTCTTGTGTCAGTTTGCTGGGAATGATGTTTTCCAGCTTCATCCGTAACCCTGCAAAGGACATGAACTCATCTTTTTTGTGGCTGCATAGTATTCCATGGTGTATATGTGCTACATTCTCTTTATCTACTCTATCATTGATGGGCATTTGGATTCATTCCAAGTCTTTGCTATTGTGAACAGTGCCACAATAAACATACATGTACATGTGTCTTTATAACGGAACAATTTGTAATTCTTTGGGTATATACCCAGTAATGGGATTGTCAGGTCAAATGGTATTTCTAGCTCTAGATCCTTGAAGAATCACCACACTGTCTTCCACAATGGCTGAACTAATGTACACTCCCACCAACAGTGATCTTTGAAGTTGGTAACTTTGGATGGGGTCTTGAGTAGACATACTGCAAGTTGATGTTGAAACTATTTATTTCTGTTTGTTAGTTTTCCTGCTGACAGGCCGCTCTGCTGTAGGTTGCTGGAGTTTGCCAGAGGTCCACTCCAGACCCTGCTTGCCTGGGAATCACCAGCAGGGGCTACAAAACAGCAAAGATTGCTGCCTGTTCCTTCCTCTGGTAGCCTTGTCCCAGAAGGGTACACACCAGATGCCAGCCAGAGCTTTCCTTTATGAGGTGTCTGTCGGCCCCTGCTGGGAGGTGTCTCCTCCTCAGGATACACAGTGGCGAGGGAGCCACTTGAGGAGGCAGTCTGGCAATCTGTCCCTTATCAGAACTCAAACGCTGTGCTGGGAAATCCACTGCTCTCTTCAGAGCTGCTGGGCAGGAACATTTAAATCTGCTGAAGCTGAATCCACAACTGCCCCTTTTCCCAGGTGATCTGTCCCAGGAAGGTGGGAGCTTTATTTATAAGACCCTGATGGGCTGCTGCCTTTTTTCAGAGATGCTCTGCCCAGTAAGGAGGGAGTCTAGTGACACAGTCTGTCTGCAGAGGCCTTGCTTAACTGCCATGGGCTCTACTCTGTTCAGACTTCCTGGCGACTTTGTTTACACAGGCCAGGTTAGAATCACTTATTCAAGCCTCAGCAATGGCAGATGTCCCTCCCCCACACTGAGCTCAAGCATCCAAGGTCAAGCTCAGACTGCTGTGGTGGCTGTGAAAATTTCAAGTCAGTGGATCTTAGCTTGCTGGTCTCTGTGGGGGTGGGACCTGCCGAGCCAGATCACTTGGCTCCCTGGCTTCAGCCCCTCTTTTCAGGGGAGTGAACCATTCTGTCTCACTGGCATTCCAGATGTCACTGGGTATGAAAAAACAAAACACTGCTGTGGCTAGCTCAGTGTCCTCCCAAACAGCCGCCCAGTTTTGTTCTGGAAACCGGAGAAGCTGGTGGTGTAGGCACCGGAGTGAATCTCCTGGTCTGTGGGTTGTGAAGACTGCGGGAAAAGTGCAGTATCTGGGCTGGGGTGCCAGGAACAGTCCCCAGTAGCTGCCCTTGGCTGGGAGAGGGAGTTCCCCAGCCCCTTGCACTTCCCGGGTTTTCTATTTCTGAGTTATTTCACTGAGGATAAATATTATTAAACCCTTCCTTGACTTCCAGGATTGAGCAATCATTCTATTCTGTCCTCTGAATACCCATCTCTCTCCTTCTTCCTCTCCCTCTCTCCTTCTCTCTCTCTCTCTCTCTCAGTAACCCCTCTCAATTTAATTGGTATAAGAGTTATTTCTATAACATCTATGTTGCTGCCAGGCCTTACCCATCTATGAGCACTGATGGGTCCCATTAATAATAATAACTTCAATGTCACCAACTCTTGAACCTGCTGATACAGGATTACTAGGCCCATACAAGTCACAATCACTTCTAGAAGACTCCAAGACATATTTCCCATGTATTAGTGAATAAGTCTTCTCTCATGGCAGTGTTTATTTAGATGCTCACCTTTGTTTGCATGGAGCTCAGACATTATTAAGGGCAAGAGTAGTAAAAAACATGAAAACAAACATCATCCTATGCTCAGAACTGCTCTGTCTCAATGTCCAAGACCAAATCAAGCTAAGAATAGCTGGCTCTTTTTTGCTGAGGTAAGCTCTCTCACAGAAAATTTGTCAGATTTTTATCCAGCTAGGCTTCTCTGAGCTCACTCAGCCAATCTACCAGCGATGCCACATACTTGTCTATACTTCTACCTAGACTCATCCTGTAGTTATTACTCACTACTGGATGGTAAACTTTTTGAGTAAGGCCCATGTTTAAGTAATACATATGTCCTCACCAAAACATTTAACATAGCTTATTACACACAGATCTCAGGGGTAAAATTAAAATAAAATTTAAAAAGTAGTCCAAATTAATGATTGCTTAACAGCATTTAAAAATTAATTCAAATATTTACAATCTTTTCTTTTTTGTTTTTGTTTTTGAGACAAAGTCTTGCTCTGTTGCCCAGGCTAGAGTGCAGTGGCATGATCTTGGCTCGCTGCAACCTCTGCCTCCCAGGTTCAAGCAATTCTCCTGCCCTAGCCTCCAGAGTAACTGATACTACAGGTGCCTGCCATCATGCCTGGCTAATTTTTTATATTTTTAGTAGAGAGAGGGTTTCACCATGTTGGCCAGGCTGGTCTTGAACTTCTGACCTCAAGTGATCCACCCGTCTCAGCCATCCAAGTGCTGAGATTACAGGGGTGAGCCACCATGCCAGGTCAATATTTACAACCATTATGTCAGGTTATCGAGGGCCTACCATTTTAAGACCAGTTCTATGCAGCGAGCTACCTCTTTTCTCCACTTTCCCAATAATCACAATCTCTTAAAAATATTAACTGATCTTTTGAAATCAGTTTCAAAGGTGTTAAAAACAGTGAGAATTTTGTACCAAGCTCACTGGGTTGTTTCTAGGATTAAAAAAACATATAAAGTATTTAGCATGGTGCATTGAATGTAATCAGAACTCAATAATAAATTAGTTTATCTTATTTTCATTGTGAGCTAGAATTACTTGAAATTGTTTCAGAAATAAATCCTGTAAGAAATATCCTTAAAAATGACTATTTATTATACTATACATAAAAGTACCTCAAATACTATACATTACCTCCAGCTTATGTTAAATTCTGTCTTTGTCAATAATCGCCTCTCATTTAATCGAAGTTAATCATATCTTTTAATTAGCTATCCCCATTATTATAATAAAGAGCAGTCACCAGGAGAATCTAGCCATAGTAACCACATAAAAATGAATGCTTTCAGTAAGCAAATAAAAAAATTTCAACAAGTTTCCAGGCTATTTAACTAAGTACTGCTCTACTTAGCTCTCTGGACTAAGATCAGAACATCTAGATTTCTAATTGAGGTGGCTCTAAAACATCCCATTGAAAACAGAGCTGTATACATCCCTCAACCAAACAGGCAAGAAGAACTCAAAAATTTCAAGTAAAAACATGGCAGACTTCTGTAGGAATGAACCTTAATTGAGATGGCAGGTTACATTGCTGGAACCGATACAGTGAAAGAAGATGAACCCCAAGGGAGAGCCATTTCTCAGTCAAATCGGAAATGGTGCATCCTTTCTCCTACACACAAATCCATAATTGAAAAAAAACATTTCCTCCCACCATTGACTTTCTGAGTAGGTGTGGTAGGACAAACTTCATCCTCAACATTCACAAGAAGATCTTGATCTTTTCAGCACCTGTTCAAGTCTGCAAAGTCACTAAATAAAACCTAATCCAATTAGTTTCTCCCCAGTCAACAACTTTTCAGTTCCATGAAATGTCTGTCCTCCTTCCACACAATGGATGAAATGGCACTTACTACATTGTCCTGGTTACAATCCTCATGAAATGCCAGACACTTGCTTGTTGAGGACACTTTCCCAGAAAGAACACAAGTAAGAGGAAACTCAGAGGCCAGGAACAGACTGAGGCTACCTACAAAGTCTACAAGTCACATTAACTACTGTGGTGAAAAAAGAGGGAACCTCTGCAATTAGATCATTTTTATAACTAACTTTAAACACTATGTGACTATACTTACCATCAAGTGGAAGATTTAAGTCTCCCAAACACAGATTCTGTTCTATTCAATCACTATACCTTGTATAACAGCTTTCTTGGAAACGGATACAACAATAATCATAACCAACAAAAAAAGAACAATCTTCATTTCTGACAGTGTCAAAAATCCTTAAAACATTTTCAAAGGTTATAACCTTATAAAAGTTAATGCGTTAACTTCAGACAGTGTTTGAAAAAAGGAAATAAATACTTAAGAACGAACTAATACCCAAGTGAGCTAGTTTCTTAATACCAGCAACTAATTAACAGCATTGTTTTCAGTCATAAAAACATAAAACACAAATCTTGACCCCATGAGAAAGAAAATAATAGATTCTTATTTTTAGACTAGCCTCTTCTATCAAAATAAATGGAAGAAAATAATGTCTGAAATTAATAACCTAATTTTTAACTTTATAAGAGTCTTAGATATTACCCAATAATCTCTCATATTGGCAAGAGTTAAGAATTTACTATTCCAAAAGGTAAATATAAAAGGAAAGAAAAAATAGGCACAGTGTACAATCTGTATTTGACATGTGCATTAAAACAAACAAAAACTTTCAATGTCCAGTAAATTTTGAGGCAATAATTTCCTTAAATTTTTATTATTTTTGCAATTATATGCCAGAGTAATACTTCTTCATTTCTGAAAAGCATGATTTCTAAAATTCCTATCTGTTAGCACAATTAACATCAAAAAAAAAAAAATTAAAACCCTGTGGATACTGTTATCATATATATTTGATGGACATTTTATATTTCAGTATTATGAAAACAAATTAAACCAAACAGTAAAATTATATACATATGTAACTCAAAAGGAAATATAAATATATAGAAAACTTATTATCTGCCCAGCATAACATGTGAAACAATACCATACATTACACTACATTTTAATTAAGATTAAAAATAAAGATGTATCTTTAAAACTTTTAAACAGTTCTTTAAATAATTGTATGACTCATCTCTATTGCCTCTGTTAATTCAAAAAAATTAGTGAACTTACCACTATGCAACCCACTCAAAAGTGACTCATTTTTGACATTTAATTATTTCCATGCATGAGGTGAACAATATCTTTAACATATGACCTGATTATAATTAGATTGTATTAAAAGATGAAAATAACATGAAAAATGTGACTTATAGATGCAAGACTGTATATCTTTATCAAATACTATTTATTAATCTACAATTGTTCTACAATTGTGACTTGAATTTGACCCTATTGGGGAAAAAAATAAATAATTTGCCTCTAAAGATCTAATGCTTATCATTTTCTATTGTTAGGAAACTAAAACTATGTAACCTAATGTATTTCCCTTTTAGGCTTTAACTGCCGAAAACTTGAGAGCAGTCCTTATTTCCCAAGAGTTTAATTTTGTTTAGTTCATATACTTGAAAAGGTTACTTTTAGCTTCCTTTGTTCTGATCCCTCCTTAAATGAATTAGCTGGCATTGTCCTGACATGTGGTCTCCTGAAGTCTTTTCAGAAATAAGTAAAAAGGAGAGCCTTCAACAAAAAGAAAAACAGAAGAATTATGGGAAGGGAGGAAGACAGGCAGGAGAAAGGTAGGAAGGTAGGCAAGTACCTGCACACACTTGAGACTCGGAATTGTCATACATTGCTGTTTCTTTGTGCAAACAATACTAGATATTTTCTAAATACACACATGTTGGGAGTCGTCTATGAATTTTAAAGTTGAGTCAATAACATTGCTCTATAAATAACTAAGTTCATCTAAAAAGAATAATATTGAATTTTTTAATGTCGTGAGCAATAAATGATTAAAAACGTAATATAGTGTCAATGAAGCACTATATTATGTGTTTAATCATTTCTTGCTCACAGTAACCCATGAATCAGGTTTATTATTATTATTATTATTATCATCGCCATGTTACTAATGAGGTAAGTGATAAAGCTGAGATTCAAGCTAACTCGAGAGTCCGTGCCCTTAACCAGTAGGCTATCTTCGCTGATATTAAATAAAATCTTCATTGTTAGTTTAGTATGTATTTTCTAAAGTATATAACTGGCATATGCTTCATGAGGCATATGGCAGCCAGCTCAAATAAAATACTGCAATGGGTAATAATTTTATATTGCCAAACTAAACATTTGAGTCAGCTGAAGGAAAAAAGAACTAGAACTAGACAGGAGAGGAAGCTGCCATAAGACCCCTTTGAAGTACTCTGGATTCATAACCAGGTGCTAGCTAGGAAAAATACTGGAGATAGCAGTTGTGATACCTAGGCTCCAGTTCTTTCTCTACTGCCAATTAGAAATGTGTACACGGATTCCATGACTCAACTTCTCTGGAAACCCATTTCCTCATCTATAAAACAATAAGTATGATTCTATAATACCCAAGGACCCTGTACCTCTGCAACTGAAACCCAGACCTCTCCATTCTCCTTCTAGGTGCACTCATAGCTCCAGAATGGTCCAAGTATCACACTGGGAATTGCAACTGCTCCAAATTATTACGGGTCAAAACAGGTAGAGCCTAAAGACCCCACTTCTATTTAGTCAGGACAGACAAATCTCTCTTCTGTAAGAAAGTCCCCTTCTTAAGGAAGAATACTACGTGCTAGAAAAACTCTCAACAAGCACTTGAATTAGACTAAAAGACCCGGAAGTAAGTAGGGACCAGAGGTTCCTTCCACTTAAAAGTGCTCCACCACACTGATATAACTTAGAAAAAGTCCTTTTCCTCAGACTTTTCCCTGAAACTTCACCAATTATTAGAGGGGCATTTGAAGCTAAAAAAATAAAACAACCACTAACACAATTAGGACAACTCAGAAAACAAGCTAGTGTACAGCAGTAGACAAGTAAGTCATACTTCAGGATGGAATAGTTTGATCATCTTGATAGAAGTGACACTTAAACTTTTAAGAATACATTTGCTTATTCTTTTTGCTTCACTCTCCAAAGAAAGAAAAATCAGCAAAGGCAAGATGAAACTTAAGTAAAACTGTAAGGAACACAAAATGTGTGGTCTTTTTCTTTCATTCATCTCCTCCTAATGATCTGTGAAAGGCTTTGCTCAAATTTTCACATCCTTCCTAACCTATGGTTAATGTTCACAGACCTCCTCTCCTCACCTGCCCTTTCTCCCATCCACTCAGTATCCCTCAGGAGCAAGTTTACTGAATTACTTAAGTGATCTGATCTAAGCTGGAAACTTATAACTAAAGAGTATGATATTTGCATTTTCTAGCAGTGGAAATCCCAGGCAAAATGACTCTGAACTGGCAGGGAAGAGAGGGTTATGATCCTCTTAAATCATCCCCCATGTACCTGTGAATAGCACAAATCAAATTCCCCCTTAAGAAAAACAAGGGGGTAGAGAGGGGCCAGTGAGGCATCACAAAAGAATTTAAAAGTCTGGGATTAGCCAGCACTAGCCCTTCAAGGGCTTTACTCAAAGCAGGAAATTGCGGTGCTGCTCCATGGCTTCCCTACGCTGGTGCCCAGGCAACTGGCCAACTCAATAACCCCTTCCCTGGCCTCTTCCCTGGCCTTGCACAGACAGCATAGTCAGTACTACCCTGGCCCCACCGTAACCCTGGCTGGCTTGAGAAAAGTTGGCAGAGAGAGTCCAGGGTTGTGCTATTTAAAGCTATAAGTAGCTACTGTGGATGGAGATGAGCTGCTTTAGCAGCAGAGGATAAGGCGAGACACATAAGATTTTCACTTGCCCTAATGTAATTCACTCACCTGCTGAAGTTAGAGTACCCAAATTTGATAGAAAACAGCTCAGTTCCATTTATTAGTTACTAATTATCATCTAGCTATTCTCTCCGGCAATTTTTTTCAATGTTAAATTGCTTGATTGCAAATCCTTTAAATTTTCCTCAAAATATGCTAGTAAATATATATAATATATATGCATATAAAACAATCTACTAATTAGTAATTAGTAAAATATGCTAATGAAATTTGTGTGTGTCTGTGTGTGTGTGTGTGTGTGTGTGTGTGTGTGTAGCGTCCATGTCAGTTTTTGCTGTGTACACATCAAAATACCCACAAGGGCTTTTATATAACCATATACACATGCATACCTTTGTATACACTACACACATATATAGACATAGAGAACACATGGTGGGGGGGATCCATATAGGTATCTATGTTTCAATTCAAGCTGCCCACACTATCTCAAATATTAGGAATGACAACTGTGAACCAGGATAAAATAACGGTCAAAAGCACAGGTTCTGAATTAAGGTATCTGGGTCTTCAGTGAAACACAGGATAAGATACTTCTCTGGATTCCTAATTTATAAGTGGCAATTGTTGACAAGATTAAGATGATTTCTGCAAAGGACAGACCTTTGCCTGGCACACAATAGTTAGTATTCATCAATTTCAACTAGTATTAGCATTATGATAAAACATCTATGGTAGCTCAAGAGGAACATGTAGCAGAATAGTTTTCTTCTAAAAATCAAACTTTATCTCAGTCAACCCTGACAATCTGACCCTGTGGTCTCCTTGTCCTCTTACTTCCCAAAATGGCCTTGACAGGTACTTTATCTAGGGAACTCTTCTTCATCCTTAAAAGCTCAGCTCAACTAGCATTTCCTTAGAAAACCCTTCCTTAACCCTTAGCCTGGGTCTGATAACACTGTTACTTATTTCAAAAGGGGGCATACCTTTCCTTTATAGCATTTATGCCAGCTTATTATTTACTTAGTTGGGTGACTTTTTAAAAAGTAACACCTGTATTTCCCACTCTAACCTCATGGGGTCAAATACTATGTCTACTTTTCCTCACTATTACATCCACAGCACTGAAAGTATCAGGTACACAGTAGATACTCAATAAACACCTACTGAATGAATCAATGACACAGCCAAGTTCTATCCAGATGTCAATCTATTTGTATCGTTCCAAGAAGCAGATAAAGAATCTGGTCACAGAAAAATAAAGAATCCTGGAAGTTTCCCAGAGGAACAAAACTTAGAAAAACCAATACTTGTCTAAAAGAAGTCAAACAATCCAGAAACCAAAAAGGCATGGCTTTCTTTACTTGGCTTGAGAACCCTTCTAACATTCCATTATTAAGAAAATGTAAAAGAAGTGCAGGAGTACAAGGCAGAGTTATGAGTACCAAGAGGAAGGAAGGAGAGGGATTCTACACAGAGGAAGAATTCATCCCACTAAGGATCCTGAAGCCTAGAGGGCAATATGGAGCAGATTACAGTGCCATCAAATTGATGTTCTGTGTCTTCATTCGGTCAGTAACTCATCAGAGCACCTACCATATGAGACGTAGTGCCTTGCTTTGTGGATACAGAAGCAAGCATGACAGGCTGGGTCCCCATTCTCATGGAGTTTCCACTTCAGTACAGAGGAATTAAACAAGTAATTTACATTTGGCCAGTGCTCAGAGAATAGAACTACAAGTAGCTGTAGTAGTAACACTGACTGAAAACTCAGTACATACGCATATTTTATTTTGTCCAAGGAAAAAAATCCCAAGTATATTTTTATGGTGTCTTTTTTTTTCTCTTACAAAAAAAAAAAAAAAAGTTTCTTCCTAATTTGTATTGATTTATGTTGCTTAAGAGGAGAAAATTAATTTAAGAGACACACTATACATCTACTATTAGGTTAAATTCAAGTGAGGATTTGGTCAAGAAGATTTCAAAGTAGCTAAAAGAGAGTATTTTAAATCTTCTCACCACAAGAAAATGGTAAATATCTGAGGCAATGAATATCTTGATTACTCTGATTTTATCATTCTATGGTGTATACTCATAAGGAAATAGCACTTTTACCCCATAAATATATACAATTATTGTCAATTAAAAATACAAATTAATTTTAAAAAAAGATGCTCCTTCTTCACTAACTTGTATGTGAAAGTAGATGAGATGAAAAATGAGAGGAAAAAAGAACTTATGAAAACAAAGGCATAAAAACACTACTCAGGAGGATGGAATTGATTTATATAAAATATTAGCTACCTCAAAACTTTCAAGTTCATAACACTCTATTTATGAAAGTTACACAGAAGGGAAAACTGAAAACATCAAAGAAAAGCCCCAATTCACCTCTCAAGAGTGGTATTCAATTTTCCATCCCAATATCCACACCAATCAGTCTGTCAATATTAATTTGTTGAGTGTAAGCCAAGAATTGTTTAAAACCCAGGGAAAAGAGTTCTTGTCCTCAGTAGACCCATGCCCTCTTCAGCAATAAATGTAAATAAAAAATTTAAAATAAACTTTAGATGTCAATAATGGCTAAAGAGAAGATTAAAAGCACCAATATATGGTAGAGTTATTAGGGCTTCTGCTTTAGCTAGAATGGTCAGGAAAATCCTTTTTGAGGAAATACAATTTAAATTAACACTCAAATGATGAGTATGAACTCCTATTTGTTATAAAAGTCTAGAAAAGAATATTCTGACAGAAGAATAGCTGATCCAAAAGGCCAAAAGCAGCAAAAATTTTAATTGTTTGAAAGACAAAAAAAGACCAGAATGGCTGAACACAGTAAATGAAGTAAGGAATTGAGTGGAAGTGATATCAGGGAATTATACTGAAACCAGATCTTGTAGATGAGTGGCTCTCAAAATGTAGCATCATATGGGAGCTTGTTAGAAATGCAAACTTTCAGGCCCCTCTACAAAACTACTGAGTCAGAAACTCTGCAATGGTACCCAGAAATCTGTTTTAGCAAGGCTTCCAGGGGATTCTGATGCCTACTAAGATTAGTGGCCTCTAAAAAGAACAGTAATTCTCAACCCTAGTTATATATTAGAATCATCTATAGGAGCATTTAATCTGCTTATGCTGAGTCTTATCCAAGACCAAATGAATCTCTGTATCTGGAGATGGAATCTCAAAAAAATAAAAGAAATATATATATTTCTACTGGCCATATATATATATATATATATATATATGTATATATATATACACTGTGTGTGTGTGTGTGTGTGTGTGTGTGTGTGTGTGTATGCTCTTCAGGTAATTATGATACACAATAGTTATTAGAACCACTGACATGGAGTCTTAAAAGTCATGGTAAAATTTTTGGATTTTAATGGGAAGCCACTGAAGTTTTTGTAAACAGAAAATTTTATCAAACTTAGAAATGCCAATTTAGCTTCTATGTGAACAAGAGGGGCAAGAATGGACTGAAAACATCAGACAGGAGGTCACTGTCATATCCATGGAAAAGATGAAAGTGGTTTTGTCCAAGGTTGTAGCATTGGAAATATAATAAGTAGATTCAAGCATATTTCATAGAAAAAAACTAAAAACTTATTATGGATCTGATAGGTGATATTTGAGAGGGGAAAAAAAGAAGAATCTAGGATAGTAAGAATCTAGGTTTTTGGCCTGAGAAATGGACAGCAACTTTTCTTTTTGGAGGAAAGCATGCAGGTGTGTCTATCAAGGGCTGATCTTTGGACTGGTTAAATTTAGACATCCAAGTGGAGATGATGAATAGGCCGCAGAATATACATACGATTCTGGAGCTCAGTAGAGATGTCAGACCCAAACACAGACACCTATAAATCATCACTGTATAGGTGCTATTGAAGCCACAGAATCAGATGAGATCATCTAGGTTGACAGTAGAGATACAGAAGAGGGTCGGATAAAGCACAGAGCTGGTGTAGAACAGGGTACATGGTTGGCTAGTGGGAGCCCAAGGAGAGTGATGGTCCTCAGACTGTTGAAGTGTAGGACAACTGAAGATCTTAGGCTTTCTCTGTTTCCTGTATCACAGTTCTACCCAATTCATGGAGGTGAAATGGCTTTAGAAACTCACGAGCATTTCTTAATGACTACTGGCCACCAAATAACAGCACCAATATCCACTTCAAAGCTCCGCCTAACACCAGAATATCTTTGCCTGAACCAAATGAGGAAACCAAGGATCAGACATATTAGGTGGCTTGTCTAAGTTCACACAGTTTCTGTATGCTGCCAGAACATAGCCTGAGGAGATGGTACTCATGTGTGTCTCCAAAGAACATGCAGCTCCCAGGAAATGGGACTAAAAGAGGAAGTTAAAGTTAGGCATAGTTAATTCAATCTGGGACTGACAGGTGCTGAGTCAAACTGGCAGGGATTATGACTAAGCAGTGGGAAAGGGCCAGACAGTATTACAGACTAAAAAAAAAAAAAAAAAGTTGAAATTCCTTACCAGAAAAAGGAAGTCAGCTGGGAAAAAACAGCATCCAGTATCATTGCACACAAGCAAGAAACAGACAGTAGAGTTTTGGAGTCTGGCAGTAACTGAGATCATGTTAGAAATGCAAACTTTCAGTCCCATCTGCAGACCTACTAAATCAGAAACTCTGAGGTGGCACCCAGAAATCTGTTTTAACAAACTGTCCAGGAGATCCTGATGCCCGCTAAGGTCAGAAGCCCCTTAGGGAAAACAATAATATTCCTCATATGCAACGTGGGAGGACTTTCCAGGGAAATGGTTTCATCAATAGAGCTGACACAACACTCCTATCTTGAAGTAGCTTCATGTTTCCCTAACAGTCGATCTAAGGGACAGTTCCTTCTGCTTTTAAGAGTGTGTGTGTAAATACACACACACACACACACACACACACACACACATACACACATATACACACACATATGTATATCTTTATATACATATCTTTATGTTAGTTAATACAATACAGTCATGTGTTGCTTAATGACTAGGTTATGTTCTGAGAAATGCATTAGGTGATTTCATCACTATGTGAACATGATATGATGTACTTACACAAACCTACATAGTATATCCTACTACATACCTACTACACACATAGGCTGTATGGCACAGCACATTTCTCCCTTGCTGCAAACCTATACAGCATGCTAGTATACTGCATAATATAGGCAACTATGGTAAAATAGTAAGTATTTGTGTATCTAAACAGATGTGAACATAGAAAGAAATGGTAAAAATAAAGATTTAAAATGATACATCTATATAGGGCACTATATGGAGCTTGCAGGACTGGAAGTTGTTCTGGTTGTGTCAGTGAGTGGTAAGTAAATGTAAAGGTCTAAGACATTATTGTAGACTCCTGTATAAACGCACTCAGGCTACACTAAATTTATTTTAAATATTTTTCTTCAATAGTAATTTAACCTCAGCTTACTGTAACTTTTTACTTTATAAACTTTTAATTTAAAAAAATTGACTCTTACTTAGCTTAAAACACAAACAAATTGTAAATTTGTACAAAAATATATTTTCTTTATATACTTATTCTATTTTCGACTATTTTAAATTTTTAATATTTTCTTTTTTTTTTTTGCTTTTTAAACTTTTTGTTAAAAACTAAGACACAAACATACGCATTAACCTAGGCCTACACAGAGTCAGAGTCATCAATAGAACTGTCTTCTACCTTCACATCTTATCCCACTGGAAGGTCTTCAGAGGTAATAACATGCAAGGAGCTGTCATCTTCTATTATAACAAGGCCTCCTTCTGGAACACCTCCTGAAGGAACGGCCGGAGGCTGTTTTATAGCTAGCTTTTTTTTCTAACAATAGAAGTACACTCTAAAGTACTGATTTAAAAGTATAGAACAGTTAATAAACTAGTAACAAAGTCATTCATTATCATTATCAAGTAGATAATTGTAGGTACTATACTTTTGATATGACTGGCAGTGCAGCATATATATGCACATATATGTACACATATATATGTAAACATATACACGTGTGTATATATGTACATATATGTATATATGTACACATATATATGTAAACATATACACATATGTGTATATATGTACCTACATGTCTATGTTACTCATATATATGTATATATATTTTTTTTCTTTACACTGGTTATTTCCATGTCTCATTAGAAGTCAAGATGAAACATCTTCCAAACTGTAATAGCAGTTAGGTCATTTGAAGCCTTCAAGTACACAGAGCTTATTCAGAATTAGTGGATTAAAAATAAATTTTAAAAGTAGAAAAGTACTATTAGAAGTAACTCTGTCTCAGCATTTGGAAAAGTAAACATTCATACATGCAATTTCTATTGCAGACCATAATTAATGAGTAATAGTTAATTTGATGCTTTGATCTCTTCCTTGGCCAGAAGGACACTGACCATAAGGAAAAATTAGAACACAAATTTAGATATAGTCATAGAACATCACAGTCCCAGAGGGAACCTCAGAAAGTTAATAATTAATGATTTCCTAACTTTAGCTATCTGTAGGGACCAGAGGAAACAGTAATGAAGATCTGAGAATGAATGTCATTGTTTCATAAGACTGGACAAAATAATACAGGTCTATGAATAATTTGTTTTATTGATAAATGAAATCAATCAGTGTAGAAGGAGAGTAATTTGTACTCATGGTGAACTCTGACCAGCAATTTTGTATGTGTTTATGTTATTAAAAGGTAGAAAAAATGATCACTATACAGTTTGGTTTACAAAATACTTTAAATAAAGTTCAACAAATGGAACAAAAAGAATCACTGACCTAATTCAAACTCCTAGTTTTTAAGTATGGAAAAAAGTAGCAACATGGTGCCATGAATACAGCCCATATTTCAAAACATTCTCATAGACAAACACGTTCCTAAAATTTTTTTTGCCAAGCCCAGCATATAAAAAGACATACCTTTCTGAACATTTTAGATCAGTAGTTAGAGTCTAGGACCAATATGTCTCAAAGTCTTCTCTCATTTTTATATGCTAAGTCTAGGAGTGACACCACAGTTGAAACTAAAGCTGGCTGCGAGGTACAGCTGACCAAACAGAGATCTCATGGTAACTAATTTTATCTGGACCCACACCGCTATGCTTGGTCTGATTTCTTGTCCAGGCAGCCAGTTAATACCATTCTCAGACCCAGGTATACAAAATGAAGGACTATAAGAAGCCAGGAAGGAAAACATACAATACTGGCACACCCTAAGCAAGATCAAATATTCTGCAAGACCAGGGGAAGTATTACCCCAAGAGTCCAATCACTATGTTAAAAGCATCGTGTTACACTGATAATGCTAAATGAAATGTTTCCCATTGTGTTTGGGTTGCCGACATTTGCAAATTCTCTCATTAAGTGGTGTTCTCCATTTTGTCTCAGGCTTCATATGATCAGTTCAGAAGTCTACTTTAAGACTGGATCCCATTAGGATCATGAGACATCCCAGCATCTAACAGTACAGTCCTCTCAATCTATAAATATCTTCTACTTTTAAAGACATTGCCAGACAGAAGTAGACCTTCCAGAAGTCTCCTACATTTTAAACTGATGTTGGAAAGTTTTATCAGCTAGTCAGAATCCCAAAGATCTACTTTGATAATGCCATTCAGTTCTAAAAAATGCATTTTCTGGTAATTGGCACTAGGCACCCCTATGCCGCCACTTTCTTCATCCCTTTCAGTTGCCTCCACAGAGGTGCAGAGAATGCACACTCCTTGCTAGATGCTTGTTTTCATGGAAGGCTCTGGACCAGAAAAAAAGGAAAAGATATAAGGTAGCATATTAAACACCATCACTTAAGAAAAAAGATAGCAAATGAATGAGGTTGGGAATATTCTGAACAACAATATAAACCATCTGATGCCATAAAACCCTTTACCCTCTATCCAAAATATGTCTCATTCTGAGATTCCTGACATAAATATTTGACCCAAATGAAAAGCCTGAGACAAAAGTTAAAATTGTGACTTATGCCAGGTTAATTCTATTCCAGCTAGGGTGTGTGAACTACATCACACCACTGACAGAACTGTTTCCCACAGCAGAGATCATCTTCTATATAGTTATTCGCAACACAGTGCACTACATGGTGGTCAATTGTGTAAAACCTCATTATTGTAATGACAACAGCAATAAGAAGTCTATCATGGTTATTATGTCTTTGTCTCAACTCCGAAGATTCAAGTAACTGGAATAAGAACTTTCTATATGGTAAACCTATATAGAAATAAGATGGAAAATAAGTATTTTCACAAAGATTCTAATTTTGTGGAAGACTATACTTTCCTCAAACTGGCTCACAGGCCGAGATGGGTTACTGTAGCATACCTTATTTTGCAAACATAATCATTATTATGATTAATCAAAAAAGGCTAAAACAAATCATTGTAAATGGAAAAAGATGAGGACATCAGTAACACTGATTTCCTAAGGGCCTGGCTGTGTGGAAGATGCATTAATGCTCTTGGTAATGCCTTAATCTGACATGCATTTCTCCATCTTACTGAAGGAAAGAGACCTTAGCAAAGGTTAAAGAACTTGCTCAAGGTCATAAGGCTGGTAAGGGATAGAACTGGAACTAGAGTCCAAGTTTGTCTAATTTGAAAATAACACTGTGATCAATCCCAACATGAGTCCTTTCCTTTAACCATTTTACAAAAGGCTTGACCTCTGTCATCAATGGCACTTAATTTTCTTAAAACTGAACTTTCCCAAAATATCACAACTCAGAATAATTTGGCCACTGTTCCTTTTCATTGGTGCTTATTGATTATTCCCACTAAAAAAAAAAAAAAAACAAATTTAATCTATTCTAAACATTTTAAAAAATTACAGTGTAACAGGTAAGATTCTAAAAAGGTGATAGAATAGGAAGCACCAAGAATTTCCTCACTTAGGCAACAATCATACTGGCAGAATCTGTCTGATGACAGGATTTTGGAACTCTATAGTGTACTAAAGGCTTACCACTTCCAGGGGAAGACTGGAATAATAAATTACAGTTAGTTTTAGTCAACTCTTAGAACAGTAGCAGTTACCAATACCCCAACTGGCAGCCCTGTGGCAGGCAACTGTGCACATATTCCTACAGCAGCTTGCATACAACCTGCAGGAGCCAATGTGAGCAAAAAGGACCTTGTTCTCCAATATCTTGGATCCATGCCCTGATCACTGATGCTTCTGATCATGGAGGTTTAGATGAAGAGTGGCAGCCTTTTTACTTACTCCTTCCATTGCTGCAAACCCCTCCTCATCTGACTGAAATGATTTTTAGGGAATTTAAAGAGACAGTATTTTTTTTTCATTTTTGTTTTTTTCTCTTTTCATGAATCAGAAACTGAATACTAGGACTGTCAAAAGCAACTACATATACAAGAAAAATTAGAACATCATTGTGCATGCCTAGGAAAAGGCAGAGGCTCACAAATGACCTGAGAAGACCTTAAGTTTACAGTTCAGGCTAATCTTCAGAAAAGGGGCAGCCTACAACAACAAAGCAAACAGCAAGCCTTGAGGAATGGGAGGAAATCTGTTTTCCAGAGATTCAACACTATTAGGTTCAGAAGCTCAGTTAAAAAAAAAAAAATCATAAGGAATGTAAAGGAACAGAAAAGACTGATCCATTCAAAGGAAGAAGAAAACAACAGATACTGTTCCTAAATAAGACCTAGTGGCAGTAGCAGCAGATCTACTAGAAAATTACTTTAAAACAACTGTCTTAAAGATGTCTAAAAAATTAAGAGAGACATGCAGAAAGTCAAAAAGGTGATGTATGAAAAGAAATGAAAATATCAAGAAAGAAGGAAAATCTAAAAAGAAACCAAAAAGAAATTCTGGAGTTGAAAATGAAACTAACTGGACTGCAAAATTCACTAGAGGAATTCAAAGGCAGATTTGAGCAGGCAGAAAAACTAGTAAACTTGAAGATAGGACCATGGAAATACCAAGTCTGAGAAAGAGAAAATATTGAAGAAAAGTGAACAGAGCCTAAAGGACTTGTGGAACACCATTAAGCAGACCAGCATACATATTGTGGGAGATCCAGAAAGAAAAAAAAAAAAAGCAGAGAAAATATTTGAAGAAATAATAGCTGAAAAATTCCCAAATTTGATGAAAGACATAAATATAAATATCTAAGGAGCTCAATAAACTCCAAGTAGGAAGAATTCAAAGAGATTCACACTAAGACACATCATAATTAAATTGCTGAAAGACGAGACAAAGAGAGAATTTTTAAAGAAGAAAGAGAGAAGCAATGTATCACATACAAGGGATCCTCAAGACAATCAGTAGATTTCTCAGCAAAAACTTTCAGATTCTAGAGGCAGTGGAATGATATATTCAGAATGCTAAGAGGAAAAAAAATTGTACACCAAGAATCCTAATTTGGCAAACTATCCCTTCAAAATTGAGGGAGAAATTAAGACATTTCTAGACAAATACATGCTAAGAGAGTTCATTACCATTACACCTTCTGCAAGAAATGCCAAAGACTTTTTTTTAGCAGAAGTTGAAAAACCCATCCTAAATTTCATATGGAATCTCAAAGGAACCCAAATCACCAAAACAAATTTGGAAAAAAAGCAGAAAGCTGGAGGACTCACATTTCCTGATATCAAACTTATTACAAAGCTATAGTAATCAAAACAGTGTTATACTAGCCTAAAGATAAACATATGCAACAATGGAATAGAATAGAAAGTCCAGAAATAAATTATTGCATATATGGTCAAATGATTTTGGAAAGGGGTGCCAAGAGCATTCAATTGAGAAAAGACAGTCTTTTCAACAAATAAATCTGGGAAAACTTGATATCCACATACCTAAAGCACAAAGCTGGGTCCTTACCTAATACTATATACAAAAATTAATAGAAAATGGATCAAACAGCTAAATGTAAGACATAAAACTAAAAACTCTCTTGTAAAAAAAAATAGAGCAAAAGCTTCAGAACATTGAATTTTGCAATAGATCTCACATCAAAGGCATAGGCAACAAAAGAAAAAATAAATTGGAATTCATGAAAATTTAAAAAAAAAACTTTTGTGTATCTAAAGACATTATTAACAGAGTAAAAGGGCAACACGCAGAATGGAAGAGAACACTTGCAAACCAAGTTATATATATATGATAAGAGATTAACATCTCAACAACTCAACAACAAAAAAAAAAAAACAGATTCAAAAATAAGGAAGGAACCTCAATAGACATTTCTCCAAAGAAGATATACAAGGGGCCAACAGGCACATGAAAAGATGTTTAACTTCGCTAATCATAAGGGAAATGCATCTCAAAACTATAATAAGACACTATTTGCCTTACAACATTTAGGATTGCTACTATACAATGTGGCAATTCCTCAAGGAACTAGACCCAGAAATACCATTTGACCCAGCAAATGTAATACCCAAATAATCCTTTGGGTATTACTGAGTGTATATCTTTATTACTGAGTGTATACCCAACAAATTATAAATCATTCTATTATAAAGACACATGCACACGTATGTTTATTGTGGCACTGTTCACAATAGCAAAGACTTGGAACCAACCCAAATGCCCATCAATGATAGACTAGATAAAGAAAATGTGGCACATATACACCATGGAATACTATGCAGCCATAAAAATGGATGAATTCATGTCCTTTGCAGGGACATAGATGAAGCTGGAAACCATCATTCTCAGCAAACTGACACAAAAACAGAAAACCAAACACCACATGTTCTCAATCATAACTGGGTGTTAAACAATGAGAACACATGGACACAGGGAGGGAAGCATCACACACTGGGGCCTGTTGGGGAGCAGGGGTTAGGGGATAACAGGGGGTGGGGGCATTGGGGAAAGATAGCATTAGGAGAAATTCCTAATGTAGGTGATGGGGTGATGGATGCAGCAAACCACCATAGCACATGTATACCTATGTAAAAAACCTGCACATTCTACACATGTACCCCATAACTTAAAGTATAATAAAAAAATAAAAATAAAAAAATATTTTTTTAAAGAAAATAACGAGTATTGGCAAGAATGTTGAGAAAATCAAACTCTTGTGCACTGCTGGTGGGAATGTAAAATGGTATAGCTACTGATACGGTTTGTCTGTGTTCCCACCCAAATCTCATCTTGAATTGTATTTCCCACAATTCCCACATGTTGTGGGAGGAATCTGATGGGGGGTGACTGAATTATGGAGCGGGGTCTTTTCTGTGCTATTCTCCAGATAGTGAATGAGTCTCATGAGATCTGATGGTTTTAAAAAATGGGAGTTTGCCTGCGTAAGCTCTCTCTTTGCTGCCTTCCATGTAATATGTGACTTGCTCCTCCTTGCCTTCTGCCATGATTGTGAGGCCTGCCCAGCCACATGGGACTGAGTCCATAAACCTCGTCCTTTTGTAAATTACCCAGTCTAGGGTATATCTTTATCAGCAGTGTGAAAATGGACTAATACAGTAAATTTCTACCAGTAGAATGAGGCACTGCTGAAAAGATACCCCAAAATGTGAAAGTGACTTTGGAACTAGGTAACAGGCAGAGGTTGGGATAGTTTGAAGGGCTCAGAAGAAGACAGGAAAACGTGAGAACATTTGAAACTTTCTAGAGACTTGTTGAATGGTTTTGACCAAAATGCTGATAATGATATGGACAATGAAATCCAAGCTGAGGTGGCCTCAGGTGGAGATGAGGAACCTGTTGGAAACTGGAGCAAAGGTGATTCTTGTTATGTTTTAGCAAAGAGACTGGCAGCATTTTGCCCCTGCCCTAGAGATTTTAGGAACTTTGAACTTTAAAGAGATGTTTCAGGGTATCTAGTGGAAGAAATTTCTAAGCAGTAAAGAATTCAAGATTTGACTTGGGTGTTGTTAAAGGCATTCAGTTTTATAAGGAAAGCAGAGCATAAAAGTTCAGAAAATTTGCAGCCCAACAATAAGAAAATCCTTTTCTAAGAAATCCAAGCTAGCTGCAGAAATTTGCATAAGTAACAAGGAGCCCAATGTTAATCCCCAAGACAATGTGGAAAATGTCTCCAGGGCATGTCAGAGGTCTTCACAGCAGCCCCCTCCCCCACCACCATCACAGGCCTGGAGGCCTAGGAGGAAAACATGCTTTTATGGGCCTAGGGACTCAGTGCCCTGCATCCAAGCTGCTCCAGCCATGACTAAAAGGGGCCAAGGTACAGTGTGGGCCATGACTTCAGAGGGCACAAGCCCCAAGCCTTGGCATATTCCACATGGTACTCAGCCTGTAGGTGCACAGAAATCAAGTACTGAGGTTTGGGAACCTCTACATAGATTTCAGAGAATGTACAGAAATGCCTGGATGTCCAGGCAGAATTTTGCTGCAGGGGTGACTCTCTCATGGAGAATCTCTGCTAGGGCACTGCAGAAGGGAAATGTGGGGTGGGAGCCCCCACACAGAGTCCCTACTGGGGCACCATCTAGTGAACCTGTGAAAAGAGGGCCACAGTCCTCCAGACCCCGGAATGGTAGATCCACCAATAGCTTGCACCATATGCCTGGAAAAGCTGCAGACACTCAACACCATCCCATGGGAGCCACCAAGAGGAGCGCTGTACCCTGAAGAGCCACAGTGGGGGAGCTGCCCAAGACCATGGGAATCCATCTCTTGCACACATTAAGTGTGACTTAAATGCAAGACCTGGAGTCAAAGGGGATCATTTTGGAGCTTGTAAATTTGACTTCCCTGCTGGATTTCGGACTTGCATGGGTCCTGCAGCCTCTTGTTTTGGCCAATTTCTCCCATTTGGAATGGTTGTATTTACCCAATGCCTGTACTCTCATTGTTTGTAGAAGTAACTAACTTGCTTTTGATTTTATAGGCTCATAGACGGAAGGGTCTTGCCTTGTCTCAGATGAGACTTTGTACTGTGGACTTTTGAGTTTATGCTGAAATAAACTCAAAAGTTTATTTTGAGGGGGGACTGTTGGGAAGGCATGATTGGTTTTGAAATGTGAGGACATGAGATTTGGGAGGGGTCAGGGGTAGAATGATATAGTTTTGCTGTGTCCCCACCCAAATCTCATCTTGAATTGAAACTCCCACAATTCCCACAAGTTGTGGGATGAACCCAGTAGGAGGTGATTAAATTATGGGAGTGGATCTTTCCTGCACTGTTCTCATGCCAGTGAATGGGTTTCATGAGATCTAACGGTTTTAAAACATGAGTTTGCCTGCACAAGCTCTCTCTTTGCCTGCTGTCATTCATGTAACATGTGACTTGCTCCTCCTTGCCTTCTACCATGATTGTGAGGCTTCCCCTGCCACGTGATCTATAAGTCCAATTAAACCTCTCTCTTCTGTAAATTACCCAGTCTTGGGTATATCTTTATCAGCAGTGTGAAGACGAACTAATACAGCTACCATGGGAAACAGTATGGCAGTTTTTTCCAAAAATTAAAGATAGAATGACCATATGATCCATCGATATCACTTTGGGGGATAAATTCAAGTGAACTGAACACAGAGTCTTGAAAATATATGTGTACACTTACGTTTATGGCAGCATTATTCATAACATCTAAAGCGTGGAAGCAATCCAAGTATCTAACAACAGATAAATGAATAAATAAAATGTGGTACATACATAAAATGGGAAATTATACAACTTACAAAGTAAGGAAATTCTGACATATGCTTCAGAATGGATGAAATTTAAGGACATTACGCTAAATGCAATAAGCTAGTCACAAAATGAAAAATATCGTGTAATTCTACTTACATGAAGTATTTAGAGAAGTCAAAATTATAGAGACAGAAAGTAGAAAATGGTGATTGTCAGAGGCTATAGGGAGGTAGAAATGGGAAATGATTTTTTAACAGGTATAGAGTTTCAGTTTTTCAAAATGAAAAGAGTTCTGGAGATGGGTGGTAGTGATGGTTGTACAACCATATGAATGTACTTAACACCACTGAACTGTATACTTAAAACATGATTAAGACAGTGCATTTTATGTTATGTGTATTTTATCATTAAAAATACTGGAAGAAAAAGGAGGCTATTACAATCTAGACAGTGCATCTCAAAACCTGTCAGGCTAATAGATAGCGTGTGTGTGTGTGTGTGTGTGTGTGTGTGTGTGTGTGTGTGTGTCTTATTTTTCAGTATTACTGAATATATAGATATGTCTTATTTTTCGGTATTACTTAATCTGGAGTTAGATCTCAGTTCAATTATATATTCTGGTTTCTTCAATCAATACATAAGAATTTTCAGAAATATGTCACAATTATGGAAGATTTGAATCTGCTTACTGCCAACCTATTTAGGATGACAAAGCACCATAAAACTAATAACAATCTCTTCATACATGTAGTAGTCTAATATTGCTCAAAATTAATCAATTCCTTTGAAAATAAAGTGTTTAAAATGTGTTTTTTTAGAGGCACAGAATTCACCCTGTCTACCTTAATAAAAAGCAAAATTGATTATTAACCCCTTATTTGCAATTTCATTGTTATAGAGTGACGATAGTAAAGTCTCCCTTTTAAACTGTATTTCTGATTAATCACTCTATATTTCTAGCAGTATTAAATCATACAATATTCCAGTACTCTTTGAAGAGTTACACTTGACCAATCTCAGTATTCAGTGTAACAACTTACATATTGGTGCTTCAGAATGCTTTAACTTGGATCAGGATTCCTGGAACTGAAGATTATTAAGTTAAACCTTGAGAGTGAGTTTAGTTTGCAAGGAGGCTGTGACCTCAGGGCATAATTATGTACAAGGGTATCATATCAACTCTGTGCTGTGCCTTTGTTCTTCTTTTAATTACAATTTACCCAGAAGGAAATATTTCAGATGTGATCAAGCATATTTTAACAGTTCCTAAAGCATTTTTTAGTATCTTCAAAAACTTACTTTAGTTATAATGACATTATGGTTTTCATGGCATTGAAAAGAACAGAAAGCATTACTTTCCAAGTCAGCAATAGAAAGAAAAAGTACTTCCATGTCCCTTTTATTTTCTGTTTGTCCAGGTCTATCCAAAAAGAAACGTGCAATTTTCCCTTTTTTAACCATCTTTAAATTTATTTTTTAAAAATTACTATATCAAAGAAGAGATGCTTGGGAAAAACTATAATCAAACTGATGTACATAAAAGAACTAACTGTGACCAGGTAGTATTTATGATAATAAATAAACATGAATAATTTAACTACAAATAACTATTTTTAAAAATATTTAAATTTGAAAACACTTTTGACTTCTTTTTTTTTTTCCTTCATTTCCTATTTTATTCCAAGATCATATCCTTGGATACTCTTTGTATAAGATAATTAGTGACAAAAGAGAAATGTAGACAAATCATTGAAAAAGGCTTGACATATGTATGATTCTAGCCATATAAAAGTTACATATGAGATGTAAAAATTATCAAAGACTATGCCAAACCTTCCCTCTTCATCCTGAATAAGCACAAACTGCCTGCCTATTTGAAGAAAGAGGCAAGACGGATGATGTATCCAATAGCTCAGACCTGGCATAGGCAGGCACACATCAGTTCTTGAGGGGCACTGCTTGATCACATCAGGAAGGGAGCAGTAAGGCCACCACTGGTTCTTCCAGACTAATTAAACTGGAGGACTCTTATCGCTCTTCATTCTTAAAGGGGCCAGTATCTGCTGCTTTGTTCCTAACCCCTAGAAATTAAAGGGTATAAGGGCTTTAAGCATCTTCCAATCCTGCATTGCCAAAACAGCCTGCCTGGTGTAGGCACCTGGAGGTGAGGTGAAACACTGCTTCAGTCCTTTATTCTTCAGACCTTCTAAGGTCTCAAATCAGCATGTAACCCATGAGGGCACAGATATCTCTTCTGTCTCATCAATAACATACACAACACCTTCTGTGGACATCTTCCACGGGAGGAAGAGGCGAGAGGCAGCAGGTCTTTAGACATCAGGTTCTCTCATTAAAGCAGATACACAAATATCAACATATCAAAATCAGCCCTCAAAACCTTTTTTAAATCCACTATATAGCTACGAACGTATGCCTATTTTTAGTATCAAACATTTCATTCACCAGATCGAGCTGTATTACAGCTGGTAATCACCAGTCAAATGTTCTCAATCATGGACATACTGGCTCGTAATACTTTTTAAAATGGACTTTTTTAAAAAGTGCCTCGCAGCTAGACTTAAAAAACATATTCTTGCCATGCCTGTTTTAGTAAGGGATCAAATCACACAGTGAAAGTCTTAAGGCAGGTAACTAGGGCTGTTTTGGTTGTAACTTTGCAGTTGCCCACAAAGACTTCATTTAGTCCTGTTCAAAATCTAACAAAGATAAAATTACTCTGATATTAACCAGATGTGACTATCAGATGTTTTAGAAGAGAGGCTCTCTTTATGGTTCCCAAATTGTTAACCTCAAGCTTCCAAGAACCTCAGCCCTACCAGTAAAGATCTCTGTTAGATGCCTCAGGGAGCCCAAAGGTGGTCTGGACTGAAGACAAGGCAGGAGAGAAAGTGTTCTGACCAGAACTTTCCTGAGTTTATCCAATTTATACTTTTTTTTATTAGATAACCCCTAGTGGTTTCATTTGAAGGAAGAATTAGAAATGTTAAAAAAAAAGAAAAAGAACATTGAAAACCTCTGTCCTAGATAAATCCCCTTGATCTTAAAATCAGCCCACAAGGAAATCATTGAGCTGGGTAGCCCAGCAGAGCCATTAGCTAGTCAGTTCTTCCACTCACAACCAGTTCCCTCTGATGACAGTCCAAGGGAGTTAGCAAGGTGATACTCTTCTAGCAAGTTGAGAAAAATCCAGTTTCTTTAGATTATGAAACACATGACAAAAAGCCTGCTAACCAAAAAACCTTTATTTTGACAAATTGTAGACCACAAAATATGATTGCGAGCTGCCACTACTCACAGGGGAGATTTAATGGTATTAGAGAGTAAATGCCAGGACTCTGTGGGAGAAATCTATTTTCATCTGGGATTCTCAGCCAGAGTGTCTTCCCAAAAATTGTGTAAAATGCCTGCCATTCTCATGACTCCTGACCACCAGACTCTCATTTCAATGGTGTAGAAGTAGAGAGGTAAAGCACATCAACACACTCTAGGAAAAGACCACCAGAAGCACATATTCAGTTAATAAGCTGGGTTTATTACACATCGCTGAGATGGAGAATGTACAGCAGAGGGAACCATGAGAATCTCAGTAAGAGACTGTTGAAAAGAACCTATTATTAACAGCATTTGCGCTTTGGTTGGTTTAATTTTGAGAGGAGTCTAAAGAAGTAGGGCATTTTTCTAGATTGGATGTTGTCAGAAAGTGGAGATAATTCTATGATTGAATATCTCAATAATTCTTCCCTATAAGTAGGGCAGACTAGAGCAAGGATAAAGCTGTAATTGATAAAGGATTAGCAGTCACTCATTCATGATAATATTGACTGAGAACAGGAAAGAGTTAATGCTAGGCACAAAAAGATACTGTTCTTGATTGTTCACACTGGGTAGGACTCACTGTCAATTGCTTTGTACAGGAGACCCTGTTGATTTCAGAAACTCAGTGAGTAATGTGTATGTCTACATCATATTCCAGACCATAGCTCTATACGTCACTCAAGGCATTCTTCTGTTCTCTTTGTGAAAGCCTATGTTAAATTGCCAATCATGCAATCATTTCATACAATTACCTGCAATAGGTCTACCTGATGATTTTAGTCACATTTCTGATGTCCAGAGTGGGCGAAACCAGCTAAGTGTCACTGCCTGTTTCTCAAACTAACTGTGGTGAAGAAACAGTTTTTCTCCCTAGTCAGTTCCAGACTAGTACTTTTGTACATACAAAATAAATATAATTTGATACAATAAAAACTAATTACTATAATAATGAAAAGATAGAAAACACCAGCCCATTTTCAAAACTGTTATTATTAGACCTAATAATGCACAAGCTGTCAAAATTGCTATAAAAGGTCCTAAACTCTTAGCCTCACTATTGATATTTGTCTTGTCACAAACCTGAGTCTGTGTAGAACATTTAAGTAGCACTGGGGTTTTTTAATTAAATTAAAAGCATTCTGTTAAACATGTCTGGTGTGCTGCCCATTTCAAACTCACAGAGCATCTGACAAGGCAGCAGAAAAGAAAAGGAGAAGAAATTTTATTCATGGTGAGGGTCTTGTCATGAACCCCCCAACTTAGTAAGGAGTAAACACCTGTGGCTACTATCGATGTGCAACGGTTTCAAAGAACACATGTAGAAAATTGAATTACTAGAATCCCTTCTATACCAGTCCAGTATTAATCTAATGAAATTGATTAAATTTCCCATGCAGGTAGGGTTTCAATAGCTATACTCTTGACAGGCAGAGATTTTCTCATCGGTATTTTTAGGCCAGAAGTGGCTGTACGTTCTATTAAGACAACTTGGCTTTTATTATAACCCCAAAGCCTCCCAAGACAATGGCTTTATATGCCATCAGGTTAATTCTCTCGTATCTATGTTATCTCAGTATCCATGTTCCTTCCCTAAGGTCAAGGAGGTCAAGCCTAAATTCCTACACGTAGCCAATTAAAGGACTCAGGCACCAGCTGATCAGCCAAATTTATCCACATTCTCACTCTCACCAATTAAACTTTGAAATGATCTCTTCTAAAGGTTTATCTTGTTCAAAACAATTCAATTTTAAGAAATCCTCCCCAACTCAATGAAGCAACTGCTGTGATTCCTCAGTTTGCTGATCTGTTCTCCTAAGCCTGCTTCTGTTTCTGCACGATCTGCTTTCTTCCTTTTAGCACACAGCTGCTATGAGCTGGAAACTCTAGAAAAAGCTTCCATGTGTACATGGCCACATCCTCAGCACTGCCTAATAAGGCCATACCCACCCTTTTCCTGATCAAACTCAAGGTCTGGGCCACTTCTCTCTGCTGAAAAATTCTGTTCCACTCATAAAATCTCCCCAGAAGATATTTTCCTTAACCATAATTTAAAGTAAACATAATATACTATATTAAATATATAAAAATGTTACATATTTACATATAATTATATAAATATTTACATATATTTTATGTGTGTGTTCTTTTACCAAACATCTTGGACATTTAAATTCTATGGCATTCATTTCTGAGTTCCTTGAGGGTGTAACCATGATTATTTCTTTTGCTATTTCACAGTGCCCAGGATAGTGCCATAACCAGCTTCCTGCAAATTTTTTAAATTTATTAGTTAATGAATCAAAGAACTTCTACTCATTTAAAATGAATAGAAGTTTTATACACACACACACATACACACATGTATTATTATACACACATGTATTATGCCAGCCCAGCACGAATTCTGAAGCATAATCCTAAATTACTGGTGTTCATGTTGCAGAAGTGGACCTGCTACATGCATGCCACTGTTTTCCATGCTGGTTTTTACAACCCTCCAGAACATCAAGAGTCAGCACAAGCTGGCAAAAATAAACTAAAGCATGATGAACTCACGAGCACTTGATAAAACATTGTATCTTAATTCCATTGGGTCGGAGTTATGCCTAAAGAGGACAACAGCAGAATATTCAAAGTATCACAGCAGGACCAGCCAAAATATTATAGAATAATTATAATCAGGAATGAAAGAAATATTTTGAGAACTCCCAGAAGCAGTGACAAAACAAAAGTAACAGCTCTGAATTCCCAAGAAACAGAAGCCTGATAGCCACTGAAATAAAAATGGTTGTTCTTTTGTAATACAGACTTGTAATCAACTGTGTATGGAAGAGGCATAAACACAAACACACATTTCAAATAACAACTGGAAATACAAAACAAATAAAAATAGTTCACCTATACAGAGCGTGTAAAGAAGGGCTGATTACTATTGGCCTGAACCACAAAACTGAAAAGCAACAAATGGGTGTTGAATTTGAAGATGAATCAAAGCCACCGCACAGAAAGCATTGCATCTTGCGTTCATAAAGTAATGCTACTTGGACATATTCTGACAGAGAATCTGCTCATTTCCCACGTTAGCATTCTCTGAGGAAGCTAGAGAACACTTTCAAAATGCTTTATTTATGAAGATGTCTAAAGTTTCCACATAAGGAATAAAATACTATCATTCTGAAAGAATCTATGCTTCTTTAGAAAGTTTTCAGAACACTTTGAACAAAAGAACATAAAATCCCCCAATGTAATACAAGGAAAAACATTAGCAAAAAAAGCAAAAAAAGAAGAAGAAAAGAAGTGCTAAAATAATTGTCTTTTGTTTCTTGGAATAATGTTGTCTTCACATTATTCCATGAAACTAAATTGTCACAAATTAAGCCAACATATACATCTTTAACTGCAAAATGCTTTCTAGTGTCTTTTTCTGAACTTAAAATATAACATAACAATGAAGCCTCCTTTCCACCTCCACCTTCCAAACCATGCAGAAGCCAAGGCTGCCCTCCCAGCACCTGCAAACTCATACACACAAAATGGAAGGAGACTTACCAGACCATCACAGTTGCTGATGGCAACAGAAGTTCCTGGAATGTTCACGATGTCACCAACATAAGCACAGTTAGTCTGCAAAGGCTCAGTTTTCCGGATTCTATCTGTAGCACTTCCTGGTTGATGGTTGTTAATGGGATCGGTTATATTCCCAGGCACCAGAGATGTCTCATGCCATTCCACAACAGCCCCAGGAGCTACTAGTTGAGTGTTGGGCTTTAGTCGCAGATGAAAATCTTTTCCAAATGCTGTGATGTTAAAGAACAACTGCTCAGGGTTGGAAGACACGTCCCTCGCTGATCTCTTTTTGTGATTCGCAGAAAGAGTATGGGAGAGATAGTGTCCTTCTAGATTTGTGCTCACTGGAGTCACCAACTCATACTCTCTGTATCTCTTTACTGGTAAATCTGTGGGGTGAAAAACAGAATTGTTGAACCCTGTACAATAAGATAACGCAGGAGAACATAACACAGACAAAATGTACCCACCTCACAAGACCATGCCTCAATATGGACATTCCCAAATCATCTCATAAATATTAAACTTTGAGAATAAAAATCATGTCCCAAATGCTCTTAACACCTGTGTTAGTCAAGAGTGAACAGCATTTTCATTTTGCATTCTCATTTTGCACCTTATTCCTTAAGTGGGACAGATTTCTACTTGAATATAAAAGTGCATTTGGAACCCACCTACAATATGGGTAGCCACTTACATATTAAACTGAATGTCACAATTAGCACTTAATTCCCCTGGCTTAGCACTGAACACCCTGTGTTCAATGAATCCTTTTTTAATTAAAATAGCATTATGTTGTAAATATTCACAGCTCATTAATACATTTGCAAACACAAATATAATGTGTCCATAAACTCTAAATGGCTTCCTTAAAAATCAAAATTTATCATTGGCATAATTTATATATAAATTTAATAAATTTATATATAAATTATATAATATATTTATATATATTATATAATTTATATAAATTATAAATTTATATATAAATTATTATGCCAATAATAAATTTTTTGATTTTTAAGCAAGCCATTTACAGTTTATTATTGGTATAACTGACATCTGCCAAAAACTTTTAACTATGTAGAAAAACTTTCTGATTGTTTTCATTTTTTCCCTGTAGAAATCCTGGAATTTAGACTATTTACAGTAACTACATGACATGAGCCTGTAATGTATACACTGTAGCTTACAATGCTGTGATTTATACCCATTTTTTCCACCATAACAACACTGACAACCATACTTCACAGGTGAGGAAACTGAGATTCAGGAGTAGGTGGCCTTATGTCCAAGGTCAAACAACAGCGAAGCCTGGATATAAATCCAAGTTGTACTCCAAAGCCCATATACTCATTCTGTGATACCATGCTGTGTTCCATAAACCTCCACTTTTAGAAAATTAGAAGAATGGATAAAGAAGAAGAAATGATCATCTTTAAATCAGATATGCAGGTACTGGTTAGTCAAGAGCAAACAGCATTCTCGTTTTGCATTCTCATTTTGCACCTTATTCCTTAAGTGGGACAGATTTCTACTTGAATATGAAAGTGTATTTGGAACTCACCTACAATATGGGTAGCCACTTACATATTAAACCGAATGTCACAATTAGCACTTAATTCCCCTGGCTTAGCCAAATATGAGTATTTTGTCTATCAAAATGCAAACACCCTTGAGGAAGAGAACACATTAAATGAACCATTAATAGAAATGATTTTAAGACCACAGGAAAATAGATACTAGAAAAGGAAACAAGCAGGGCAACAAGGGCTAAAAAAAAAGAAGACATTGAAAGGGAAATCTAAAAACATGAACTAAAAAGTTCCCCACTTTCCCAATTCTAGCCCTAGGCTAGTCCTCTAGTGTGTTAAAGTGCCCTAAAAAAATGATATGATTCACAAATACTGCTCACCTAAGGAAATCACAAGTTTTGTCATCCAGTAAAGTGTTTACAGCGTAAGATCCGTAAACGGACCTGTGTCTTATGCTCATAAAGTATCCTTGCAGAGTCACTGTTTTCATTATCTTGTTGCTTTTTACAAACCTCAGGCAATATGTAAAGTACCAGAAGACAAATAAAGGTGTTTACTTGTGCAACACGGAAATTCTTTCTGTGCATGTTTATCATTATGCCTCTTACAATGACCAATGTATTTAAACAAACTATCCCTTTTTATTAAATGAATAGAGCAAGCAACACTTGTAAATATTTACTAGGCAAAGAAGCAATGAGGACTGTAGCATGAGTCAAGTGATGCCTGATTCTAAAACTGGTGGCTAGACAATGCAATCCCTGCTGACCTAGACTCGGCACCAGCATAAACACAGGCACAAAGATTTGGTCCTCCTCACAACCAAATCCATGGTGAAAACTTTTATAAACTCTTGTTTAAAGAGAAAAAAAAAACTCAAAATTTAAGAGAATGAGCAAAAGTGTCACAGGTGCAGAGTGACGGGGGGAAAGTTTCCAAAGTAATATGAATCAATCCCTTATATGTGCACTGACAAAACCTAGCCCAAATTAACTATACATTCCTTAAAGACAAGGAACTCCCCCATTCAACTTGGTACTACCAATTTCACCATACAAGATTTTGTGTCAGAGTGTCTTGTCAGTTGGATTTGTTTGATGCATATTAAGTTAGAAATACAGGTAACCAGAGAACACTGGCCTTGTCTAAGCTGCTACACACACTGACTTACAAGATATATACCGAGGCCCATGGGTGTCTGACTGCCCCAATAATCTCAGTTATAGCTTTTTCTCTAACCATCGGTTGACTGTTCAAAGGAAGGAGGAAGCAGTACTTAATTTCAAAGTATGGATTTCCCATCTCCACTGAAGGGAATTCACACAACCAAAGTCTAAATCAGCATATCGTACTGGTGCCTGGATTAAGTGACTGGAGAACAAGAACATTTAGAAAAATGCAGGGAGGCTTCTCCATACCCAAGAAGATACTCAGAGTCTCATGCATACAGTAAGCCATACATCCTAGATGTATGTTCCATTTTCCACTGTCAGATAATATATTCTCAATTTCTATTCAAAATAAGAATGGTATGTTTCTATAAAGCTTTGTTTTCCCTAATGCTAAATAATAAATCATTCCTATAAAGTACATATTTCGTAAATTAAATGCTTCTAAGAGTCATTTTTCTGTTGGTAATTAAGGTAATGAGGAAAAAGATGGACTTGGTAACCCTTTGGATTACCATCTCCTGGATGGTAGTTAATGGAACTGACAAAGGAACCGCCCAGTCACCTGCCATTTATTATCAAAAAAACTCCAAGCTCTATGATTGGTGTTTGAGAATATATCATCTCTAATACTCACAACAATCACAGGAGGTAAATCCTGTTACCTCTATTTTATAAATGAGAAAGCAGAACTAGACGGCCTGACACATATAAGCAAAGAGCCAAAGGAAAATTGCAATTCTCATCATTTGACTCTGAAGGCCATGCTCCTATGCTCTCATTCACTTCTGAATAGATGGAGCATCTTGCTGTCAAATTCAATTTAATATCTGATTTATAAAAGAGAACTACAACAAGAATAACAACATTCTACCTACCTGTAGCCAGTCAACCAATTTTTCCTCTAATGTAGCATTAAAATTTTCTGCAAAAGGCTCTTAAATTCTAGGTTTTGGGGGGAGAAACTGGGAGGAGGGGCAGAAGCTCAAAGCAATCAACAGCATTTTAATCTCAGATTATAATCAAATCACATAAATAAACCAAATTATATTCAATATTAATTTACTGCATTCATAATTTTCACATTTTACAGGCCCAACTGCTTTCACAAAGCAGGAAAGCCAGTGGCTATTGAATGAACTGCAGTGTCAGAAAGCAGTAAGTTGAGTCCACTCGTGATCTTCAGCAAGTTCTTTATTTCCTCTTAGGCTCAGTTTCCTCAACTGTTAACTGGAGGTTAGTAATAGTTCCAACTTTATAAGTTTGGTGAGAGTTTTACATGAGATCATTCAGAAGATTCAACAAATATCAGCCATTACTAATTTAAATGTAAGTTAGACACTCATTAAAATAATGTTGTGCTCAACTTTAAAGTTAGAAACTGTAAAATTGTTAGTGGAGGTGGCTGACAGGCCACAGTAATAGGTATGTGAAGGTTTTTGTGGGCCCTAAGGTTCCACAGGCACAGGGAACTGGAGCCACTGTAAACTCTATTATTGGTAGCTTATTACCCAAACAACCCAATGCAATGATTTATCCACAACCCACTGTTATCAGTGCACATATAGGCATCTCCCTCCTAGTACTATGGATGAATTGTCAGTCATCTTACTTAAGAGCAAACCCTCTACACACATTCAAGCACAACATTCAAGCCCTTTTTGCCTTTTCAAGAAAACTGTCTTTTCACCTATGTTCTCTTTCTCTTTCCTCATCAACTTTCCCCACATTACTAGACCATTCCCACCAGCAGAAAAAGAAGCTGATATCATATCTCCCATCTTGGACAAATAATATTTTGGATGACATGCCCTCCTCTAGGTAATAACCCATTCTTTCACTCTCCTTGACAGCAAAAAGCTTAAAAACATTGATTAGATATCTCTAATATCATTCATTCCATTCTTAATCTTTCTTGAACACATTCCACTCCAATCAGCTTCTTTTGGAGTCACGAGTGATCACATGTTGCTGAAGTCAATAGCCAAGACTTGATCTTTTTATTTTTCATTTCAGCAGCATCTGACCCAGTTTCTCTTTCCTTCTCAAAATATTTTCTTTATTTCGCTTCCAGATCATCATTCTCTCCTTACCTCACTGGTCTCACCTTCTCATTCTCCTATACTAGTGTCCCTCCGTTTCCATGGCCTGGAAACACTAAAGTATCACGGGACCTGATACATCGACTCTTTTCCGTGTCTACCCTCTGTAGCTGGTGAGCTCCTCCTATCTTAAGACTGGATGCTTTTACAATTGTGTATCTCTAGCCCCAGCTTCAGCTATGAGCTCTTCTCTTATAAATCCAACTGCCTATAGAGTCTTTCCATGTAGATATTCACAAGGCATTTCAACTTATCATTCCAAAATTAAACTCCCAATCTTCCTGCTCTCATATCTGCTCCTCCTTTCCCAAGTCAGTAAATAGCAACCCTATACTTTGTTACTCAGAGCAAAACTTTGATTAAAATCATCATTAACCCTTCATGTACCACAAACTCAATCTTTTACCAAATTCTGTTGATCCTAGCTTCCAATACACATCCAGACTCTGACCACTCCTCAGTACCTCCCTGCTACAACTGTATGTAGTCCAAGCCAACATCACCTCAGTTTTGAATGCGCTGCTTAACTGTTCTCCTTGTTTCTGCTCTTCCCTTTAATGGATTATCCTCAAAATAGAGCTAGAATAATTAAAGTGTCACATCATGTCACTTTTCTCCTCAAACCCATCCCACTCAACGTAAAATGGCTCACAAGGTTGTAGGGCCTGAAGCTGAGGATTATCACATCTTAAGGTTTTTGTACTTGCTGATTCCTCTGCCAAAGAATCTTCCTCTCAGCTGCCTGGCTCACTCTTTCAGTTCCTTCTGATCTTTGCCAAAATTTGACCCTCTCAGTAAAGTCTTTCCTGACCACGGGCAACCATCTCACTCTCCGTCCCCCTTCTAAGTGTCTTATGTTTCTCCGTAAATCTTGTCACCATCTGACAGCCTATAAATTTTACTTATATGTTTATTTATGTATTTTTATATTTACTAGCATATACACTTCGTGAAGGCAGAGATTTATCTGTTCTCTTCACCCCATTTCCCCACTGTCTAAAAAAGAACTTGAAGTTACTCAATAAATATCCATGAATGAAGACATGAATGAATGAATGAATGAATGAGAGCAGTTTGAGCCTGAAGGGATATGTGAAATTAGCATCCATCTTCTTTTTGCTAGATAGTCATTTTACCACCAAGGCATTGATAATGGCAAACTGCACAAGTTATGTACCTCTAAAGCCAGAATTTTGCTTGCAAACTTGTGTATACTTTTCATAGTTTCTGCTGCCCTATAAAACAAACTTTTCTTAGTATCCAGGTCTTATCTTTTAAGCTACCAAGAATAAGAATGGATCTAATCATTAAAACAGACCTCCTGTAAGACAGACATAAAGCCCCTCATTCTTAGGAGCAGGCAGCAGGAAATTACCCCCCTCTCTGCAATCCCTTTGTATATTCATAGAGCTATAACTATACAGGTCAAAAATTTAAAAGAGTCAGAAGTCAGGGTCCCTAATCCCTGCTCTTTCTTACAGTGCAGGCATCCCAAGTAGATGCAATTATTTTTCCTTAAGTTAGTGGTAGAGCGCCTTTAACCTTTTCCTGCTCTCTGGAAGGAAAGGTTTTTCTCTAAGTGTTACAGGCTGCTCTCTACCCCTTCACTCACCCTTCCCTGGTGAAGAAGAATGACTTATGTGGTTGGGAAGTCTGGGAAGCATAGGAAATGTGCAAAGCTCAGCGCCTCCTCCTCATTCTGCTTCCTGGGAATGAGCCTGCTAAGGAGTGCAAGTTCTCTTTCACTTAGCCAGGGGAAGCCCTGCTCTGGATTGGTGAGGCCTGACAGGCACAGTGTAGACTATGTTGACAGCCAGCGCTCTCATCTGTCAAAAAGGGAGCCTTATTCTCCCCTTCAGCTTTTTCTGTAAAAGCTATTTTATTTTTACCTACATCTTTAGTTATTCTATTTCTCAGCTTGTTTAGAAGCTAGGCAGGCAAGAAGGGTATGCTTTTATTCAGGATCTCCTCAGTAATTTCAACTACCCCCAAGAAAACTGCTGTCACATCTCCACTGGCAGCCTAACTATAACATAAAAGAAATTTCTTGTCAGGGAATTCTCTTTTATCTAAATTCCTCATTCTAGAGTTTAATGCAATGTCTTCTTCCTCCTGTGGTGTATAAAATAACCACAGTTTTGTATATATGTGCATGATTGTATTTGTGATATAAATTTGTACAGACATACACAGTTAATATGCACAACCTACATCAAAAGCTTAGAGGAGGCAATGTTCTATGTTTCCATATACTTAAAAATTTTTTACTTTCTATGTTAATGTCAACCATGTTACATTTTCCCCGTGGTTTCCAAACTTTAATCATTATCCCTGTACACATACGTGTATTTTAGCATGATATCCTGCACACAGTAAACCCTCAATAAATATAGGTCAAAAGGGGAAAAAAGGTTCCCTTAAACTATAACCTGAATGGCTCTGTTCTCTACTGAGAATAACTTTAGAAGTGTGAAAGAACAAAAGTCTTCAGTAATACAGGCAATACTACAAGAACCTTGAGCAACTTCAGTATAAATCTCTCATATGTCACACAAATGTTTAAGGGTCTAATTAATACCAAAGCTACCCCAGGCACATAGAATATTGACATACTTGTGATTGATGCAATGGCTCACAGTTCCCAACAAGAAGGAAATTGGGTATGATGGTTGAGCACTAAAGGTCCTGAACACTAAAGGTCTGGAGTCCGAAAGCAATGCATTTGAATTCTAGTTCCTGATTGTTGCACTCTTTGGCATCTTACAAGCAAATTCTGAAAATCAAGGCCCACAGAGGCTATCTGTAAAAATAAAGATAATATTGGGTATCAAATGAGGTAAAGTATACAAAGGACTTGGCCCATCTAATAACACTTTAATAAATGAAAAGTGAGCTGATGTTATCATCACCATCATCACCTCTAAGTAGAGCTAAAGAAAAAGAAAGTCAGTTTCAGATTCCTTCCAAGTCCCAGTACCCCTCAGGCCTCTCTCCCCTATAATCCCACCCAGCCTGATGTGATACAGTTAGAAGGACCTTAAATTCCCCATCAACAGAAGGCCTACTATCCAATCTCACTGTAACAATCCATGCCCCATTACCCAATCTAATGGATTGGGATTCTCTCCCAAGAATTGACTGGTGATCTACTATAAAGAGGCAGTTCACACAGGCAATTTCTTTTCTCAGGTATAAATTCTCTGTATGCAATAATCTGGCCTTAAGAATAAAATCAAATAAGCATTTTCCAGATCAGCAAAGAAGTAGCTCCAACAACAACATTTCCAAATACAGAGCCAAGAGTAAGAGAATGACTTCCATCAGAAATGATGGGAGCCAGCTGCTCCAGGAAAGAGGCAAGCAGGGCGAAGAATGGACATTAAAGAGGACGCCAAATGCCAAAGGGCTCAGCAAAGCTGTAAACACTTAAGGGGAAGGGGACACATCTTCTCCCAAAAGCAATTAAAAATTAATTGTGACACATGCTGAAATTCTGAACACAGTCAAATTCTTTTTTCCTCACTCATGCCCTCTAGGCTCTAATCACCACAAGGCCTACACCCTCTTTGGTGTGTCTTTTATTTTAATTGCAAATCTATTTTCATAGTATGAGATTTTAATGAAGTTATCTGAAAATGAAAGGTGATGACTTTTTTATTCAATAAGAAAGAACAAATAGTTGTGTACTTAAATTCTTCTTGTTTTTTTAAATCTGGCTTTTTAATAAATATTTGTTGCAATTGCACAATGTTTACGTTCAAGAAAGTCATTTAGGAAAGAACAACACATTCTTTACTGTACTAGAACATGAACTCAGGTAAGAGAAGATATTTGAAAAGTAGGAAATGCATACTTTGAAGAAAAACATCCAAGTATTTTATTTGCTGCGTCTTAAAATGACCAAATAATCAGTAACGAAATAACAAAAATACTTTGTTTTTAAGTGAAGCCCAAATGCCAAAATTTTAACATTCCAACCTCAGTTTTTAAATAAGCACTTCTGCTTATTTCGCATCATTAGAAATTTTACAGACTCGAGAGCTATATTAGGCACTCTAAAAATTAATATTTCTCATACGTCTTTTTTGCTAGGTAAAACTTTGAAAGATTAATGTGGAGTATAGAATTTGAAGTTATGAAAATTAACATTTGTCTCCAAGACCAAAGGCTGGGAAAAATAAAATAAATAAAAAATATGGATAGTACTGTTAAAGGTTTTCGCTGAAACTTTACTTGTGATAACTACATTTTCCAAATCTAAAATAGCCTGGCTCATACTTTTTGACAAACGTATGAGAAACTGGGACATTCTATTAGGCCACTGAGCTAAAATCAAGTCATCAGCAGGGCTGCATTCCTTTTGGAAGCTCTAAGAGAATCTGTTTCCCTGCTTTTTCCAGCTTTTGGAGGCCACCAGCATTGCCTGGCTTATGGTCCCTTTTCCTCCAATCTCAGAACCAGCAACAGAGGACTAAGTTCTCCGGCTGCCACCTCTCTAGTTCTCTCTCTTTCACCTCCTTCTTCCATTGATAAAGACTCCTACACTGATAATCCAGGATAATCTCTCTATTTTAAGGTCATTTGATTGGCAACCTTAATTCCATCTGCAAACTTAATCCCCCTTTGGCATGTAACATAACATACGTGCAGGTTCCAAGGATCCAGGTGCAGACTTCTTTGGTGTGCCACTCTTCTGCCTATCACAGCTACCATTTCCCATCCAATGTGCTATTGCATTTGAGGTATTACTATGTGATGATTTCCCTTCAGGTTAACCATCTCACATTCCAGTCACACTCCTTATAAATCAGGGGTAAAATACCCAATAGAGCCCAATCAAAGTACTGCATCCCCTGAGCACGGTGAATGATTCAAGAATAAGCTTATGGCTAAAGTCAAGTAGCCAATAAAATCTCTACCAGGAAATGTACTGGAGCTGTCAAAAAAGAATTGTCTGTCATCTGGGGTGAAAGGTAGAATGACAGACTGAAGATGACAGCAACAGTCTTTGCCACAACTTGTGGGAGGTGTGCAGGGAGGTGAACCAATCCTACCCGAAAAGAGACATAAAGCAAATACAGAGAAAAAATGAGAAAGATACAAGGAAAAAGAGAATGAGGGAATAAGAGAGAGAGAGAGAAAGAGAGAGATTCCATGACAATATTATTTAGACTCTAGATCCAACTATACCTGACTTTGAAACCTCATCAATTTTGTTTTTCTTAACCTGTGTGAACTGGGTTCCTGTCACTTGCATCCAAAGGAGTCATGACTTACACATGACTTCTTTTAGTAAAATGGAATGAAGGGAATCCCATCAAAATAAGGTGTAAAAAGTAAAATTGTATCTGGTATACATAAAATGTAGTTGGTGAGGAATCCATATGGAATAACTGGCTTTGCATCCTTCCTTTCTCAACTCCCTCTCTCTACTGCTATATTACAATTAATTAAGCAATACTACACTGAGATACAAATATGAATACTTGAAAACAGAACTCTCAAAGAGATGTCACATGGTGAGCTGACTGGCTGGAGAGTTTACAAGAAATTTATGGTGGTAGGCAGATCTATCTAAAATGTAGGGATTAGAATGAAGTGCCTCTCTTTGAGTAAAAGCTTTTAAAAAAAAAAGAAACAGCACAAGTCAAAAACACACTAACAACAATAGCTATGACTCTATCTTATTTATAATGTACCAGCATTTTAGAACCTTATAAAGTAAATAGTAGTATTTTCATGAGACCATGGCAAAGTAATTTATAGATTCATTGCTATTCCCGTTAAACTATCATTGACATTCTTCAAAGAATTTTTTAAAACTATTTTAAAATTCATATGGAACCAAAAAAGAGCTCGTATAGCCAAGACAGTCCTAAACAAAAAGAACAAAGCTGGAGGCATCACACTATTTGACTTATTCTACTACACTATTTGACTTACTAAACTATACTACAAGGCTGTAATAACCAAAACAGCATGGTACTGATACAAAAACATACACACAGACCAGTAGAACAGAACAGAGAACTCAGAAACAACATTGCACATCTACAACCATCTAATCTTTGACAAACCTGACAAAAACAAGCAATGGGAAAAGGATTCCTTATTTAATAAATGGTGCTGTGAGAACTGGATAGTCATATGCAGAAAATTGAAAATGAACCCTTTTCTTACACCTTATTTAAAAATTAACTCAAGATGGATTAAAGACTTAAATGTAAAACCCAAAACTATATTTAAAAAAAAAAAAAACTATAAAAACCCTAGAGAAAATGAGGCAGTACCATCCAGCACATAGGCACAAAGACTTTATGACAAAATCACCAAAAGCAATTTCAACAAAAGCAAAAATTCACAAATGGGATCTAATTAAACTAAAGAGCTTCTGTACAGCAAAAATATTCATTGCAGCACTGTTCATAATAGCAAAGAAATGCAATCAACCCAAATGTCCATCAATGATAGACTGGATAAAGAAAATGTGCTATATACACACCATGGAATACTATACAGCCATAAAAATGAATGAGATCATGTCCTTTGCAGGAACATGAATGGAGCTGGAAGCCATTACCCTCAGCAAACTAACTCAGTAACAGAAAACCAAGCACCACATGATCTCACTCATAAGTGGGAGCTGAACAATAAGAACACATGGACACAGGGTGGGGAGTAACACATGCTGGGGCCCACTCGGGGGTGGGGTGGAGGGAGGGAGAGCATTAGGAAAAATAGCTAATGCATGCTGGGCTTAATACCTAGGTGTTCAGTTGACAGGTGCAGCAAACCACCATGACCCACATTTACCTTTGTAACAAACCTGCAGGTCCTGCACATGTACCTTGGAACTTAAAATTTTTTTTTAAAATGTATTATGCCTATGTTACACACAAGAAAGTAACACTTTGAGAGGTAAAGGTCACCAGCTAGAAAGTGGTGGAGTTAGGATTTTAAACTACACAGTCAACAGTGTAAGTGCTCCTGACCACTTGATAGAGGAAATATGAATATTAATAGGTCATCTCCTGGATATATCAATTTAGATTTTAGATTAAGAAATGGGGTCAGTGTAGTCCCAGCTACTCAGGAGGTTGAGGCAGGTAGATCACCTGAGCTAGAGAGGTCAAGGCTGCAGTGAGTCATGAATGCATCACACACTCCAGCTTCCCTGACAAAACGAGACCCTGTCAAGAAAAAAAGAGAGAGAGAAAGAAAAAGAAAGGAAAAAAAGGGGAGGGGAGGGGAAGGGAGGGAGGGAAAAGAGGGAGGAATGAACCTTATTGTTAAAAAGAAAGGTTTTTACATGTAAAGGAAAGAGAACTGGAACTCATGAATAATGCCATTGATCATTCTTTTTGTTTGCATATCTAATATAAAAATACACTTATTAAATATTAAGAAAAATTGTTGGAAATGTGATATAATATCTATGACCACAGTATTTGAGGAATCATATATTTAATCCTATTCTACTTGCTACAAGTTTCCTAATAGCTATTTTTGTTTTTATCAATCACTTGAAGAGCAAGATATACTGTTTCATGCTGCTCACAATTTGTTCTAAATTCCATGAAGATTCATCATGCTGAATTTGTGGCAATCATTTTAATAAACAAGAGACTGACATTTACCGCAAAATTTCTCCCAGGGATTTACAGTTAGTCAGCAAATACATGTCAACTTCTTTGGAAAATTAGGATGGATAAATTGTACGCAGGAACAGGGGTTGCTATGCTAGGAAACTTCCCTTGCTTCACTATCCATTTTAAGGAATATACAACTCTCAGATTCTACTCTATGAGGTAGGTGAGTCTTCTCGTAGTACTAATAAAATTATAAAGACATTTGTATAATATAATCAGTCATATTTATTAGGTACTTGAGAGTTAGACAAATGATAAATTCACTGCATCTTTCAGAGTGTATAACCAAATGTTTAAAAAATACATTCAAATATCAAAAAGGACAGAATTAATTCTAAAGTGAAATTTTAAAAATCAATACTTTCCTTTGTTGCTAGTGGGAGTTCAGATCATACAGACTTGTTCAAAAGCCATTTTTCAAAATGTATCATGTTGTTTTTACTCAGTAACCAATTTCTGGGGCTCTCTCCTAAAGTAGTCACATGAAATGCAGGCAATGATATATGCATACACAACACTGTGCCACAATGTTCACTACCATGGGAAAATAAATACCATTAGGAAAATGATTATACAAATTAGAGTTTATTAGTATGATGAGATTAAAATGAAGTTCACAAGGAGCGTGTAATTATATGGAAAAGTTGTACTAAAATACTAAACAAAACAAAAAGTTATACAAAAAATACAGTGTGTGTATTGAAAGAAGTCTGAATAAGAATATGCTAAATTATAATAGCAGTTTGCAAATTGGAATGATTTTGAAAAATCTGAAGAACGCAGAAAAATTAAAGAATATAATTACAGTAGGTACTTGTAAGACATCAACAATCTGGGAAAAACTGACAAAAAGAAAAATTCAACAACTTAAAATAATAGAAGTAGTATAGTTTAGGAATAAAATTTGATCTTTATTACAGGAACACTAAAGAGACGATTCTCAAAATTCTGATAACAGCAATCTTCTTTAAGGAAGTATCGGAGTTCCACTGAAGTCATCATTGTCAATATAACCTTTCCAAGTCCAAGCACAATAACCCAACTCTGCATATCAAAACCACTCATGATTTTACCAGACAATTTGGAATGATCCCTAATGGATTTCCAAGGTAATCTGGGTTGGCTACTCAAAGCAAAGAATGCTTAAAGATCACCGTCCTGGAAGCAGAGGTGACCTTGAGGGTGTTTTAACAATTCTGAGCAATATTGTGATTATTTGGTACAACGACAAGGAAAGCAGCAAAACAATGAGTAAGAAATATTTCAGCTAAACAACAACAGTAAGTTCCTGGTGATAGATAGCATGTTGCATTTCATAAAATCTTCACCTAAAAAGCTTGAAGCAGTTAACATTAACCATAATTATGCTCAATGGAAGGACAGAAGATAAATCAGTAAAGCCAACTCCATTATCTTTAGTTACAAGAGAGAATAATGGCTTGAGTAGTTAAAATTCTAAATTTTACAAAGGATCCCCTTAAACCTCCTTTACCACACTTTCTAGTACTGCTGCTGGCTAACTGGATTGACAGATTTTAATCTTAGCTTATCTTTCCTAATGCCAGCAATAGGGCAAATGATCCCAAGTAGGCTGTAGTAGAAAAAAAAAAAATTAGTTGGTATTCTAAAACTGCACATAGAATTCGATTAAATTTACCCAATACATATTGAGCACAAACAGAACCATATTAAAAACTGATAGGCCTAGGTCCCTGTGCTTTGCAGGGTGGAAGAGGAGTCCCAAGAGGCTTTGATAACATTGAATAATTAATTGTATAGCCATTGTCACCATCTTCATTTTCTTATGGACCAATTAAGTCTGGTGAAAGGCACAAAACAAGAACATTCAAGGAAATTCAGAACACAGATAAACTTTAATAATATACTGCTTGCTAGATCTATTCACTGAATAACAAATATTTGAGGATCCACAAGCTACCAAACACTGTTTTATGTACTGGAGATACAACTGGCATCAAAACAAAGTCTTTGCTCTCATGAGGGTTAATCTAGTGACAATGCATACTAGTCAACAACTAGGTAAGACTCACACTAAACTTTACAAACCAAAACCTGAAAATGGTGAAAAATTATCTCTCAGTAAACTAGATATCTGAGAGAACATGATTAGCAACTTTATTTTTTTAAGATTGGGATGTAATGGAATTTGCAACTGGGGAACAGAAATAGGACAGATGCCCCAATTCCAAGAGGAATCAGGGGAGGGAAGATATGCCCAATTCCAAGTGGGGTCGGAAAAGGGAAGACAGCTTAACACTAAAGGATCACAATGCTTTTTCCTCAAATGATACTCAAGCCGTCTCAGTGGTGGCTTATGAAACAAAAGGACTCAAAGAATTCTTTTTCAGATTTTCCAGTTTTTACAGAGCAAAGATTATTTCCTAAGCCACGCATGTCCTTGAGCAAGCCTCCTTACCCAATTGGACCGGCTGGGACAGTTTCCCACAATTACCTCAGGCATCCTACCAAGGCCACACTCTGAGTCAGAAATGGAAGTGCTCCTTGATATGCCCTAGAAATATGTCAATGATCTCATGAAACATACTTACACATATATACAGAAACGTACTCAAAACGATCAGATATATATGTATATATACATGAGTGTAGGTAGGTGGGGCATAGGTAGGTTGTTAGAGAGGCAGTTCCTATCTGGTTGATAAAGAGGCAAACAACTAGGTCAAGGTTCAAAACCTACTTACCCATTTTTTTCTAGGGTGAATCCTACTTTCCCACATACCAAGAAGGTATTTTTCCACCAGCAGAAGAGAGAAGGAAAGAGGCAATATCCTGTATGAAGCACTATATTGGTGACATATCTTCACATATTCCAACCCGTCCCCATCACAAACTGCCTTCTCTCTTTACCTAAATAAAAGGCTTCCTCATCTTGAGGGCTGAAGCATGTAAGATATATTTTTGAAAATTGACCTTCTAAGCTAAATACTAAGAAGTACATACCCTGTGACTCTAGTCATAAAGAGCATGCAAAACTCACATAATTAATTTATCCTGTTAGAAGTCAGGAGAGTAGTCACCTTTCACAAGAGGAGAATGCTTAGCAGCTGGCATGAGGGATGTGCAGGGGTGCCAGTAATGTTCAACTTATTGATCCAGCTGCTGGCTACACAGGAGCATTCACTTTGTGAAAAATCGGCAAAGTGCACTTATATGCACTCTCCTACATCTACATTACCTTTCAATAGGAAGTATTTTTTAAATTTAGTTTCCTAACAACTTGTGGTTGATTACTAATTTATATCTAACTCTTCCTGAGACATTATTTAGAAATTATTCAGAGCCATGGAATGTTTTTAAGCCAATTTGTTGAGCAATAAAAAATAAATAAATAAAATCTACAAACATTATTTGTCTTTCCTAATATATCTTTGATCAAATAACATGTCCCCAGGCAGTTATATAAAACTACCTCTAAATCAGTTAATAGGAAAAAAATGTTATGTGTTCAGGAGTGTATTTCACCAAATATCCAGGTTAGCAGTGCCTTTACACATGGGGTCAGGGGAGTAAAACTAATTATTGTACATAAGATTTTCTCACATATGATACATAAACCAAAGTGAAGTGATAGTTATATTTTTGCTATCACAAGACCTGTGGGCCAAAATCTGTTTTTTTCAATCTGTTCTTCTCTTCATTCAACTTGAAAATGATAAATAAGAATGGTGGTAACAAAAAAGAGAAATATGAAACAGAGGAATATATGGACAAGTAAATCTTCAGCACTACAATCTAAGAGTATTCCATCTCCTCTTTTTCATACTGACTCGTCTCTCTCCTACCAAATTTAAGCACACCTGTAGTACTTAAGCACACCTGTACTATTTAAGCGCACCTTAGAAAGGGCTATCAAAGTAATTTACCTTAGCAAAACAACTGAACCAAACTTTGGTTCAATCCAGGGCTTCTTATATGAGCGCATCCTAATTCTATCTTAAAATTTAATCAAAGTTATATATTATACTTTATGAAACTTTTTGGTGGAATGCGTGCTCTTAACATCTTTTTAATTTGCATACTGAAAAGTCTGGATGTATAAGTAATCAAATGATTAAGTAATTAAAAATAAGACAAACTTTCTTCTCCCTACTTAAGAGTTCGTTAAAAAAACATCATTAAAAAGATAAGGATTGATGGCTGAATGCTATCAACTATAAATGACAAATATCTCTTCATAAACACTATTATTTAGTGCAGTTATCAGTGCCTTTCTTCCCCATAGTTCTGCTCTTGCCATAGAGGTCTAAGCTTGGGAAAATATTAACAATGCTAAGCACTGATGCTTATAATCCCAATACTTTAGGAGGCGAAGGAGGCAGATCACCCAGGGTAGGGAGTTCGAAACCAAGCTGACCAACATAGAGAAACCTTGTCTTTCCTAAGAATACAAAAAATTAGCTGGGCATGGGGACACATGCCTGTAATCCCAGCTACTCAGGAGGCTGAGGCAGTAGAATCGCTTGAACGTGGAAGGCAGAGGTTGCTGTGAGCCGAGATCATGCCATTGATTGCACTCCAGCCTGCGCAACAAGAGTTAAACTCCATCTCAAAAATAAAAAATCAAAATAAAAAAGCACTGAGTAGGAAGGAGCATTTGGATATATGGTCATACATCACAAGCTACATACACACCTCTGGGCCTGGCTCTTGGGTTTCTTAGTTAACAAGAAATCCATCTTAGTTAACACTGTGGATCTCCACTGTGTGCTGTAATAGGTAGCTATGCAAACTCTCAAGCTTCATTTTCCTCATCTGTATCTCCACTTCATAGTGTGGCTGTGGGAATCAGTGGACATAATGTACATGAAACAATCAACACTGTGCCTGGCATTTAATAAACAGCCAATGACTTGTAACTATGTTTGCAGCAGCAGTAATAAAAACTTTTCTCCTAAAAGACGGCTTTACAATCTCACCTGACAAATACAGAATTTACAGAGACTAATACTCTGCCAAAAAGAAAAATTATCTTTCAAAGTAATCCAAGTAAAATGTGTATGAAAAGACTTTGAATGTAGTCTGGCTTCTTGCCAGATGACTTTCAGTCACTGCATTCAGAACAAATACATTACTCTAAACAACTTCAAGAAAGACCACAGACTTCTGAGTGACCTGTTACAAGTCACTGACACGCTTTGAATCTCAGTCTCCTCATCCATAAAGTGGGAGTAAGAATCTTCACAGCATCAGGTAGTATTGGGATTTTAGATATTAGCAAAAGGTCTAACATTATCTTTCACATAAGGGATATTTTAAAGCAGATTGAATAACAGAAGTCATCAGAAGATTTACTCAAAGCAAGAAAGATTCTAAGAGAAAAATTTCCGTCCTCTGTACTCATTGTTCCCTTCTATGAAGCATTCTTGCCTTCTGTTGTACTCAAATGTGCTCCTCCTAAAATGCTACAGAAGTTGATTTTATTTCTTTCATCTCCATATCATCTTCCAGCCTCTCCATCACCTTCCAACTGCATATCAGGGGCTTGTACAAAGACAGTAATAAATTGATGCTTGAAATGCCCAACTGCAGGAGAATGTTTACCTCACTATAATTTAGCCTGAGGGAAAGTGGGACCTTCCTCCAGAAAGAGGAAGAGAAGAACAGGAATGTTAGGAGACTACAAATTATTTTTTTTTTAACCACCAATGGGAAACATTTCAGAAACAATATTTTGCTTAGCTCACTTCACTCCCTTACTTTCAACTTAAGATAAGAGTGACATCTGAGAACAAAGCTTACCTATTTGCACCATTTCTTCGTTACCAGCCTGGAAAGGAGGGGGAAAGCAAGAAAAAGAAACAGTTACTGGGTTTCATCTTATCACCTTGTGAGTTTTATTTCTACTATTAATGCTTTCCAGGAGCTAACTAATCAGGAGATGCTAGAGACTGGGATTGGTGCCTAAAGGCTGCACCTTGGTTTGTAGAAGGTTCTCGTGACAGGAGCATGAGCCAATTTCATAACAATTTGGGGAAGGGAATTGTTTACCCCTTTTCATTTTAATTTAACACTTACGAAGCCAGCGAAAATAAATCCTGACACTCAATACTCTCTTGTGAAAACTCATACTGGATCTGGATTAGAAAAGACAGTCCATGAATTTAAACTGGCCAAAAGAAGCCTAACAGGGGGCCTGATTCATCAGATTTAAGCTCAGGACTCAACTAGACAATTCTCTACTTTTTACCCTAAGGTCGATCAGAACAGGCAGCCGGGAGAAGCCAGGAAAAGTAACAGAGAAATTCTGTACCCAAAGTCCCATCGGCCCAGTGCTGATATGATTTACTACAAACGGCTCCCCTGGCGGAGCCTTCTCAAGGACTCTTCTGAGAGCATCGGGCTTCACCTTGAGTCTCCAAAGGGTTGGGGGCAGGGCCGAAAAGAAACAGAGCTGCACTAAACTTAGCTTTAAAAAGAGGAGGAGTTGTGCAGAGGGGGAGGGGAGAAGGCGGCCGGCGCCGGTAGCCTCTGCCCAGGAAAACGCAGGGCAGGAAACGTCTCCAGCCCCCCTCCCCAACTGTCAAACCCTAACCCCGCAGTAGTCCTCCCAGGACACGTGTCTACTGGATCTCTCCCTGTCCGGCTCAAGGACTTCCTGAAACCCCCGCCTCCGGCTGCACGAAAAAACCGTGAGTCAGTTCGGACGAGAGAAAGCCCCGGGAACCCAACTCCCGAGGCAGCAGCCAGAGCGCTGGGATCCCAGACCCAGCGTCCAGAACTTCATTCAAGCGCCCAGACCGCCCTCCAGAAAGGGGAAGCCCAGATGGCGCGGCGAGGATGGGAACTGGCTGCGATTTGTCACCAGGAATTACTACGAATGTCGCAGACTGGTGAAGCCCTAGGTGTGACAAGCCTGGACTCCTGGAGTGGGAGTCACAGCCTCCCGTGCAACTCAACCCTCCACCCTTAAAAGCCCGCACGCTGCGCCCAGCCCTCAAAACACCGTTCCTGAACGCAAAAGATAACAGGGAAGGGAGGGAGGAGAAGGAGGAAAGAGAGGAGGGTAGAGAGGGGAGGAACTTTTCGGGAAAAGGTTGGGTTTGAGTTTTATATTGTTATTATTTTCCACTTACTTGTCCATCAGCTGAAGTCCTAACCACTACCAGAGCGGCTGCTATCAACCAAAGTGACAGGAGAACCATCACGAGTCGAGTTCACTTTCCAACTACTGGGCAAAGCAAATGCCCAGAGCAAACCTCCCCCAAAATAAGTTTAAGGAAAAAAAAAAAAAAGAAAAGGGAAAAATGCAAAATAGAAAAAAATGATCTTCTGTGCTTTGCTTCAATGAAAATGAAATTTGAGCTCTGAGACTGGCCCCCTCTGCTCTGCAGTTCTTTCCACTTCACCTTCTCACCCCGTCCTCCCAAACAGAGTGTGCAGGAGCGAGAAGGTGCTGCAGGCGGGCACTGGCTGCGCCCGGGAGAGGGGGAAGGGACGAGGGGCTTTCCAACTATCACTGCCCAAAGCAGCTTTTCCGAGGCTTTTCGAGCACCATTGGTCCCTAAGGTTAGCGCGAAGAATGCTTGGATTCCCCGGAGCACAGCAGGGGGAAGTATTAGCGAGAGAGACGAGCTAGCGGGAGCGGGAGAAAGAGGCAGGGAGAGGGCGACTCCGCCGCACACGCAGAGGTGGGGGCGGGAGGAGCGAAGGGGAGGAGGAGGAGGCAGGCGGAGGAGGTGGGAGGAGTGGGCCGCTCGCAGGCTCCTGTTGCTCGCAGCGCGGCAGTCTGCTGGCTGCCGGCGACCCGCGGGGCGCTAATAAGGCGGCCGGAGCTCCCAGGACGGCCCCTCCCGCCGTGGCGCCCACGTCACGCGGGGCCCGAACCCGCGCCCCTCGCACCGGGTCAGGATTGGAGACCGCTCCGGGGTTTGTGTGGCCCGTGCTCGACCTCCCACCCTGGAGCCTCTCCTTCTCCGCCTAGGGCGAGAGGAGGGGAGGGTCCAGGGGCGCCACGGGTCCAGACTGGCTGGACGCGCAGTCGAGTTAATTATAGGAAGGGGGAGGGTCCTAGGGCTGGTCCTGGGCTGTAGGAAATTCACCTCCTCCAGCCTCCACTGTTCTCCCAGCCAGGGAATTCTCCCCGAAGAGAAGCCCTGGAACCTCCAGATCTTAACCACTCGGTGATCTCCCCTCCAGGCACCAGTCACCCCCACGTTTTGGGAGTGGGTGTCCTTCTCTAAGCTCTTGTTTAGGCTTTATTCATTTATATTAGTTTTAAAAGATACCGCGTCCCTTCCTTGACTCACCCGGATGCTTCGGTTTATCACTCGAGTGCACAGGCCTCAGGGACTCTTCCTCACACCCAGATTAAGTTATCAAATGATATCTGCCCACTGTGGCCTAGCGCTTCCTTAGAGGAAATGACACCAACCTGAGAGTTTGCTGGAATCCTAGCCCAGGCCCACCTCCCAAGCGTAGACACCTGTGGGTGCTTTCCAGAAAGCAGGCAGGAGGAAAAGGAAATAGTTCCAACCTCCACTGACCCGTCCACTAGCCAGGAGTGAGTAGGCACAAATTTAGATATGAACTTCAAGACTTCAGCTGGACAGAGTCTTGAAGAGGCCTCTCTACAATAAAACGAGCTAGTGTTTATCTTGCTATGAAATGCTTAGATAAGTCATAGTTCCTGTTCTTTTTTAAAAGCAATGTGAGTTTGGAGGGTTTCCTATAACTTCGATTCATTATTTATTCCTAGAGAGGTACAGTGATAGTTGTGCCTTTAACTTAAGCATCGAAAGATTTGGTGTTCACTTATGTTTTATCTGCTAAGTCTTCTCAAACTCATATTGAGGACATTTACATACACAAATGAGGAATTAGATAACTAATTGGCCCCACCTGGTAAAGCAGGGTATTGGGTCATTTACTAATTAATTGGAATTAGAATTACACCCCAGCACTGAAATGTCTCTATCTTACTTTTTATTTCAATTAAAACCTGTAGCATTTTTGTAACCTGTCATTGACTAGCTATCCAGGAGTGATTAGCTAAATTTTACACCAGGTTTTTCTATTCATTAAAAAGAAATGACCCTAAGCATTCCATACATTAAAAATTTGTCAATTTACACTGACAAGTAAAAGAATACTGGAGATGCACATCAGGAGATCTAGGTTCCAGACCCAGCTAACAGCTGTCTGACCTTGGCAAGTCAGACTAAACATCTATTTTGGTCTCTCCCCTATGAGATATTTGAGATCTAAAATCCTCTGATTTTAGGTAATAACAAATAATGTATTTAACCATGGTGTTACAGTAGGCCCTTTTGTGTTAATTTGACAACATTCAGACATTAGTTATCACCTAACTCCTGGCACAGCAAGCAATTCATGTGACTTTCAGGAAAGTAGTGGCTTCAGACGTTTTTGGCCATGACCACAGAGAGAAATGCACATTGCATAGCGAGCCAGTAAAAATTTCATGATTCAGTACTTACCTGTACTGCATGTAACAACCTTGATATTTTTCTTGCCATTCTTTCCTCCCCACCCCAATTGCAGATGAGGACTTAATTGATTTCACAACCCAATAAGTCATGACTCTCACTTTGACAAAGATCAACTTAAGAGCATACAGTAAGGCTTTTTTTTTTTTTTTTTTTTCATTCTAAATGAGTTCTAATTGATAGGGTTCTCCCAATATATTCTAAGGCATAGTTTCCCAAAGTATTTCCTGGAATATTAAACATTTTACCAGGAAAAGGAAAATTCTCTGACAGTCAACTAAATTTATGAAATACTTAGATGAAGGAAATAAAACAGATCTCCTTCTTTCAGACTTCAGGGGGCCTATTAAACCAAAAAAAATGTGAGTCTTCAAGGGAGAGATGTAGCACAATTTGATCTCCTTTGACCATAGAGTTCTTTTGTCTCATGTTTTATCCTCTGTGGAACCCACGTAGGGAAATGCCATTACAAAGCTCAACTATTAAAGCAAAATGAACTTCAAGTTAGATAGGCTGGATTCTCATAAGGATTCAGCTTCAGTTTTCTCAACTATAAAATTGGTTTCATAATACTACTTTTGCAAATTCTTCATGAAAATAAACATGATCTTACATGTCAACTCTAGCACATTGTCTAGAACGTATAAGGGCTTCAGGGTAATTTTTTTAAATAAAACTGATGGCATAGGTACAGATGGCTCATTGGTAATGAAATATGGCAAGGCCTAAAGAAAACAGGAAAATGTAAACGCTGAAACGTGATTGACTTTTAATTTTACCAGAGAGGATGTTAGGAGTCAGAGACAGAGTCACTGAGTTCCTTTCAAAAACTGACCCCTACCAGACTGCCTCATGTCAAATTCCTTTGGCTCAGGCTATAGTGTTGTTTTCAACACACCCTCAAGTTCACATTCTCACTCATAGTGATTGATTTATTTCTTAGTCCATAGCACCCTTACTCTTCCTGTCCACATGGCAAAGAGCATCATATTACAGGAGGTGCTAATAGGAGCTCCACAAAAGTACTACACCAATGCTTGTAGTGTGTTTTCTTTCAAAATATATTTTAAGCATATAAATAATTTCAAATGTAGCCATATATATTTAGTCTCCCTAATGGAAAATCATCTCTTTTAAAATAAGTTTCTTGAAATCAGTTGATATATTGACATTTTAACCTGTGTACCCTCATATGGGCAGCAATTAAGTAAGCAGAGAGTTGTGGGGGCTTTTCTGTTGAAGGCTGACTGGTTAATGTCATAATTTGACAACATTCTGATACCCAATATTTATTGTGTATTAAAGCAATGAATAAATTTTTTGTCATTTCTTACAGCAAAGCATTCATTTTAAATTCATTTATTAGGTTTTTTTTTTTTCTTTTTTGGTTTTTCCTTTTGGTTGTTTATCTTTCCCATACTCTTACTATAACTAATAATCTTCTGTCGATATTTATTAGATACATTACAATTTTTACATTTACAATTTTTAATTTCTTCCCATGATCAAATAAATTTGAGAGTTCTGCAGTCAACTTTGTTCAAAGTATAAGTATAAAACTTTACTGCATCATAGGTGGCTAGATTTATATCCACCTCCTTTAAATTGCAGGTTCCTTGAAGGTCTTAATCTTTGTTTTGTTTACTTTCTATCACCAATATCTCACACAATTTCCATCATACAAAAGTTGCACAGTACTTTACTGCACCTTGAACATCTCCAGGCAAAATTGTGTCATTTTATTCCTGTCTGCTGATGAGCTTTATTCCTCATCTTAGGATTCTTGACCCCTAGAACTAGCTTAAAGGAATATTAGAGTAGGTACATGGGACCCACCACTATAGGACAGTGAAAGCTGGGCCTAAGTCAATCTTTTCCACTCCCACATCCTATATCCTCATAGAGCACAGCTCCTGGACATGCAAACTGAGAAAACAGAGTTGAGAGCAGCATGTATAGAATTATTTTGTTGCTCACTGAAAGCAAGAGTCATCCTCAGTCTCTTCCTCTCACACAGCACCCTCCCATTTTATATAATATTGATTTCTTTCATTCATGGATCAGAGAATCAAGTATGTTATATGTACATTATGCCTATTTTTTTTTTAACCAAGACATTAGGTTGGTAAAGAGTTAGGATGTCAAACTTTCGTACTCATAGAATACAGCCTGGCACATAATAAGCACTGAAAGAATAATTGTTAAATGAATGAAGAAGTGAATATTTACTGTCTCTACTTCAAGTGAATATTTACTTCTACTTATTACTTCTTCAGTGAAATGAGTAGGGAGCTGTTTTCATTGTTTCTCTACTGTCAGTGAATAAGCTATTTCCACTTGAGTCTTTTTCACAAAAGTTTTCAGAAGTTCCATAAAAAGATTTTTAAAAATCAAACAACAGGGGCCAGGGGCAATGGCTCATACCTGTAATCCCAGCACTTTGGGAGGCCAAGGCAGATAGATCTCTTGAGGTCAGGAGTTTGAGACCAGCCTGGCCAACATGGTGAAACCCCATCTATAGTAAAAATACAAAATAGCCAGGCACGGTGGTGCACACCTATAATTCCAACTACTTGGGAGGCTGAGGCAGGAGAATCGCTTGAACCTGGGAGGCAGAGGTTGCAGTGAGCTGAGATTACACCACTGTATTCCAGCCCAGGCAACAGAGTGAGACTCTGTCTCATTTAAAAAAAAAAAAAAATTAAACAACAGGAAGATGAATAAACATGAGTATCAAGATATCAAAGATGGGAAAGCCTTATTAGGTCATCTAGTTCATTGTTTAGCTAGTGATTGAAGCAGTGTTCTTCCTATAGTCATTTCCTTCAGAGGAAACCCAATATCTTTCAAGAACAAATTTGGGTGTTCAGGGTTCCTTATTTAATCACTTGCTTGGGTGTTCAGGATTCCTTATTTAATCACTCGCCTTTAGAAGAATAATTCCACAATGGGGCAAAAACTTGAGGGAAAATTATTCCTTGTGTTCCTTGGTCTTTCTCCTTTTTCTGTACTTGGTATTATTCATTACATGCTTAACTATAATTAGCACCATAAATAACCTCTTTCCTTGATAAACTTTGGTTTAGCAATTAAATATTTAGCTGTTCATACTCAGCTAACAGAAACAGATATTGTTGTCTACCGTCTTTTGTTTTTACAGTATTTCTCTGTTTCTTTGAGCCTTTAAAATATTTTTGGCTTGGAAACTCGAATAGTAAGGTAAGATCAGAGTCTTCCTGGGGCCAGAGTTAAAACAGAAACAAGGGAGAAATTAAAATTTAAAATTCTTTCAAAGGTTTCTTATAATAGCATAGCTTAATAATTATAACTATTTTTGTAGCAAAGCATTTAGAATTATTGTCAGGTTACTTTGCATTCATGCGATGATTTTCTTTTGATAGTTCAAGGAATTTGAATCTAGCGAAATGCTGGTTAAACATGAGTATTAAAGACTATTAAATTAGTCCATATAGTCTCTTAGAGAGTCAGGGGTTGAAAATAAAAAACAATGAGTTCGTGTCCTTTATAGGGACATGGATAAACCTGGAAACCATCATCCTCAGCAAACTGACACAAGAACAGAAAATCAAACACCGCATGTTCTCACTCATAGGCGGGTGTTGAACAATGAGAACACATGGACACAGGGAGGGGAGCATCACACACTGGGGTCTGTGGGGGAGAACTAGGGGAAGGACAGCAGGGGGTGAGGAGTTGGGGAGGGATAACATGGAGAGAAATGCCAGATATAGGTGATGGAGAGGAAGGCAGCAAACCACATTGCCATGTATGTACCTATGCAACAATCTTGCATGTTCTTCACATGTACCCCAAAATCTAAAATGCAATAAAATATATATTTTTTAAAAAAGAAAAGAAAATGAGAGATGTGGTATAGTACTTTTTACACAGCAGGCAATTCAATAAATATTTGATAAACAATTAAATAGCTAACTGGCTCATATTAATTATACCAACACTTATATTTTAAAGTGCCACCACAGCGGTAACTTCCAAACTATGAGTTGTTTTCTATAGCTGTGAATCCTGCAAAACATTTGTAAGTACATCACAGTACCAAAGACTGTGAATCAACTACCACTGAAAAAAACAAAAGTACGATTTATAATTTTCAAATGGACTCAATAGACTTTATTGAGGGGGAAAAATATTTAGCAAACTAGCAGTTACAGCTCATAAATAGGATTCTCCTATAGGACACTGTAGGTTTTAGAAGTCAGGAAAATAGTTAAGTGTTCTGAATTTACACTGGAGCCAAAATAAGACAAAGTGAGTTTATATGGGGTAAAAGCTATACTGAAATTACATTTGAGAGAATCCCTCCACTTTTTAAGAGTTGTCAACAAAACTAGTTAACAAATCAAATTCTGTAATTAAATGTCTGAAACATCTTTGAGATTAGGATAAAGTCTCAACTTTTCATGTTATCTGAAGGCAGAAAAAAGAGTCAGATATCTTTTGAGCATTGAATCCAGTAACTGTGAAGTAAATCACAGTTCTACTATGTAAGACAATATATTTGAGCATACGGTACATTAAAACTAACAGAAAGAGCTTATTTTTATTATTAGTTTCTTGAACCCTCTTTTATTTATCTAATGGCTGGCAAAGTTTTCATAAAATGTTTATAAAAGGTTTCGGTTTGGGTTATGCTTTGTTTTAAAGGAAAAACAAATCATTGCATCCCATTGAGTTACTGAAAGTCACCCCCAATTTTATCTCATAAACACAACTTTTAAATAAGATCAGTTATTTAATTCTCAGGATAGTATATGTGTTCCTTAAGGTAGCAATTAACTTTTTCCAGGCTAGAACTAGAAATAATTAACAAAGAGAAAATGGGAAGAACAAAATAATTCAAGAAAGAAATGAAAAATTAGTTATGAAACTAACCATCAGAGCTAGGCTGTGTCTCTCAACACACAATCTTAGAATCTAGCTTGTTAGGAAGAAAAAAACAAAACAAAAAACTGAACTCTGATCTAAAAGGTTTGCGTTTTTCTCTTAATAGATTCTCATCCGGATTATATCAAGCTACACATTGTTACCACTCTTATTTTGTTGCTGTTATTTAAAAAGGTTACTTATGTTAAAGGAAAATAAAACACTCAGATGTGTGTGTAAGGTCTATATTATGTTATGTTACACTACAAAAGCAAGAACCTATGAGCTACCACTATTCTGGCAAACTGTAAATGCTAAGCGCTTAGTGGGACAGTTCAAATGTGAGATTATAAAACTGTTTAGTAGTCCTATGCCATATAGAAGAAACATTTCAGATAGAACTTTTGCTATTAACATAATGTAACACAAAATAAAATATTCTAGTGACATTTTAATGCTTTTTATATATTTGGGGAGAATATCATAAATACTCTCTAGTTTAAATTATTTTATAATAACGGAAATTATTAACAGCATAAGGAAATGACACTAGTCTATAAACTTGAGTTAATCCTCAAATCTGTTGGCTTGGTCACTCAAATAGTTTCAGCATTTTAACTAAATGTTAGCTTGTGACAATTCATCCTGAAAATATAAGTCAACACTATGTAGTTTTATGTGTTAATATGCACATAAGAAGTTTGACCCATGGAGGTTTTTTAAATGCACGTGTTGTAGGCAACTCTGAGCTAGTCTGATTCAATAGATCCACTGTGAAAATTTGGCATCTATATTTTTCAAAAGCTTCCCAGATAAGTCAGTCTGAATTGTAACCTTAAGCAGTGCTACTCAAGCTTTTCTACCATTTTTATCCTAATAAATGCAGATTCTGATTCAGTAGGTCAGGGTGGGACATTTCTAACAAGTTCTCAGGTGATGCTCATATTGCTGGTCCACAGAAAACATTTTGAATTGCAAGGCCATAGGACATGTTATTCATAGATAATTACAGAAAATAGGAACCACGTGACATTAAAATCAAGCATGAGCTATTTAGAATAACATCTAATTTTGTCCCCTATTCCTTACTAAACATCTATTATACACAGTTAACATATAATTCAGAACTGAGTAGAAATAAGTCCACAAAAGCATCTGTGTCATTGATTCAAAAATTAAACGTGTTTTTACTAAATGTTCATTGAACCATGTGCTTTCTTACATGGTGAGCACATTAAAAAAATCAGTTTAAGAAAAGTCAATCATTAATTTAAAAATAATAGATCACAGTCCATGATCTACAATTCCTTCAGGAATGTCTGGTGCCCACAGGAACGCATGATAACCATTTCCTTTTGAGGTGCTGCATTCCTGAACTGCTCCTGCAATGAGCGTGCACTGAGGTTAGAAATTTGTCCACAACTTGCTGTTAGTAGTAGTTTACCCAAAATAAGTATTAAGATTCAATGAACTAGGTTGGGTGCTGTGGTTCATGCCTGTAATCCCAGCACTTTGGGAGACCAAGGTGGATAGATAACCTGAGGTCAGGAGTTTGAGACCAGCCTGGCCAACATGGTGAAACCCCGTCTCTACTAAAAATACAAAAATTAGCCAGGCATGGTGGCTTAATGGTGGCTCATGACTGTAATCCCAGCTATTCGGGCGACTGAGGCAGGGGAATTGCTTGAACCCCGGGGGCAGAGGTTGCAGTGAGCTGAGATTCAAGGAACTGACTGAGGTTATCCATCAAAGCAAAGGAGGCTGAAGGACCATTTGGTTGATGCTATTATTGAAGGAATAACCGGCTGAGTGTGGAGGCGCATACCTGTAGTCCCAGCACTTTGAGAGGCCAAAGCAGGCAATCCCTTGAGCCCAGGAATTCCATACCCACCCTCAGCAACATGGTAAGACGTTGTCTCTACACACACACACACACACACACACACACACACACACACAGACAAACACACACACCCCCCCCACAAAAATTAGCCCAACATGGTGGTGTGTGGCTATAGTGCCAGCTACTCTGGCAGTGAGCCGTGTTCACACCACTGTACTCTAGTCTGGGTGACAGAGCAAGACCCTGTCTCAACATAAATAAATAAATAAATGATCATAAGATACTCCTAGGCACTGCAGTTTGAGGGACTTAGATTAATTATAAAAGTATTTGGTTAATATAAGTCAGACTAAGTCTTAATTCATGCTAGTATTATAGCATGTTTCGAAACCACATAGAATTTTTCTCATATTTCTGCCTGTTGTTACTTATATTCATATGTGTAAACCCTGTTTCTGGGTATATAAATGTTCCACTAATCCCTTTGATCACTCTAGAAAATGTTGTTTCTTCATCCTCCATGAGACTAGATGGTGTTATTATTAATATGCAGATAGAGATAAGCTTTATCAAGAGAGCATTCTATAAAAGGTTTTGACAACCTATGAAGCAGCAAATATTTATTTTGTGTCTTGTTCTCTATATTCTTTTATTAACTATCCTTCTCCATCCCTCATCTCCTTCACACAAGTTCTGTGTTCTCTTGCCTCAAGGAAACAACAAAAAGACACAGAAATGTCCCACACACAGCTTGTCCTACTTGCTTTTGTTTCTGAGAAGCTTAAGGGTAAAGAAGTAAGTGACTTTAATAGATGAAAGAGGCAGAGTCAGAGTTAACATCTGTGGTGCCCTAAGGCCTGTGAGGCCCAGGGCAATAGAGACAGCAGGGTCTTGGAGGGCAAGGGCTGCTGCTAGACCTGGAGAAGCTGAAACCCCGGCAGTTATGTTTCCCACCAAGGCAGGAAGGCTTGGACATAGAGTCTCAGGTAAACTGTACTACCCAAGGCTAGAGAGGTCATTTCAGTATTTTAATGAGTTTAAGTTTCCAGGAAGTGAGACCAAGTAACCAAGGCTTTATGTTCTGCCAGCCTAAAGATCTGGGCACTAAAAATTGTTTAATTAGAGTTAAGTAAAAGAACGAAACGTAACATTGCTTGAACGTCCCCAACAATGGGTGCAAAATCATACATACTAAGCCTCAATTTGTTCCATCTAGGCATGAGATTGTAATAAGCAAGCAGTGTTCACCTCTATTTGTAGCAATAGCTAGGAGAATTCTCTAAGTTGAGACTTTACAAAATTAAGGACCAAAAAATAAGATTTGTTGGGAAAAATTAAGCCCCTACCATGATGGAGATTCCAGATGTATTTTACCACATGTTTAGTGTAAGCACAAACAAATTCAGAGTATACAGTGAGACTCTAATATAAACCGCCCACTTGCTGTGCACTGAGGGATTGGTATGAATTGGGACTGGCTAAGAGAATGTTGCCTTACTTTTCCCTGGGTCTGGATTTACTTCCTTGCATTATTGCTCAAGCTTGGCTGATTATTTGTGTGAAACGAGCTGAATTTGTTTCATGCTAATTTCAGAGACCAGTTGCTTTCCCCTGTTAAGAGCTTCTTTACTGTGAGTTCATGACTTGCAACTGCAAATGTTCATAGCTTCCTTCAAGAAAATTACTGCCAAATGATTTGTTCTAATGTTCCAGGGGTTTTTTCCTTATACATTTTAGAATTTTCAGTGGTCTACTATATTTATTTGGAGAGAAAAATCTAATTGCTTAGCCCTACATCACTCTAATCTGGAACTTCATCTTGTTGTGGCAGTGGAGAGGCACTTTAAATTCTAGATGGTGGAGGCATAATTCCAGATCAGAATCCTAGGTGCAAACAATTCTTATTTGGGAAAAACAGAGCCTCCATAACAGGAGCTGTTCTATGTATTGGTTTTCACTTCAAGTCGTTATCACATGGACTAACAAGATACTCCTTACTTTCCCACTGTATGTTTTTCTTTTGAGTTATTTAAATGTATCCATGATGCTAAGCATGTACATAACCCAAACTCCATTCCCTATATGTAAAAACAAGGTAAAAATGTCACTGGCAGATAACTGTCATATAAATAGAAAAACGCACTTCATTTAAAAAGTGCTGCTCATAAAATATCCCATTCTCCAGGCCTAATTCAATAACATAAGCTGTATGTCTAAACTATACTTCTTCAAAAACTATAATTTGTTCTTAAAGAGCATCATACATTTAATTTGTTATATTACATGTTGCATCTACTGCCTAATATTTTCTCATGAGCATCAGCAACTTCAAAAGTGAACTCTTATTTTTTACCAATCAGAGAAAACTCACTGTTACCAAAAATAAAAATAAAAAAGGCATACACAAATGATGAGCCATGTTAGGAAGTTTTCTGAAACAATTACTGCATTGACGTAAGTAAAACATTTTGCAATGACATTTTAACAAATACTCTGATAATAGAGCTCTTTTATACTCAGTCAGCCAGATGAAAACAAAATAAAATAAAACAATTATTTATAAATCATGCAAAGCAGAGGCTATTTAAGTTGCTAGCTAACAAAACTGAGTGTGAGGCTTCTATTTATCTCAATAAACAGTGCTCTCAGAAAAACCATGAATGTAAAGACTGTATCTGAGCCAAACTCACTTTCTCCCAGTCTTTTTGGATTAAATGGTAACTCACTGTCCTGTCAGACATGTAATTGTTTCCTAGTCTGACTTCCATTTCTAGGTATATAAGAACCTGATATTGTCTGTATCATTATTAGTTAATTCCACTTTAAATTAAATTCATTTACCTATTTTATTGGGTGACATTTGCATTATACAACTACTTTTATATTTACATGTAATATTATACATATACACACATACAGACATATATATGTAGTAACATAGTATCATGTAAACATTATTATTTGTGTGTGTATATATACATATATATATCCTAAGATACTCTAATGCTACTGTAATTAAAATAAAATAGATATTTACATTTGTATATCACAATAATATAGTAACATCACACATATTTATAAAACACAGTAACAGCCCGGGCATGGTAGCTCATGCCTGTAATCCCAGCACCTTGGGAGGCTGAGGCAGGCAGATCATTTGAGGTCAGGAGTTTGAGACCAGCCTGGCCAACATGGCAAAACCTGCCTCTACTAAAAACAAAAAAATTACCTGAGTATGGTGGTGTGCGCCTGTAATCCCAGCTACTAGGGAGGGTGAGGCATGAGAATCGTTGAACCCAAGAGATGGAGGCTGCAGCAAGCCCAGATCTCACCATTGTACCCCAGCCTGGGCAATAGAGTGAGACTCAGTCTCAAAAAAAAAAAAAAGTAACATATATGTGTGTATATATATATATATATATATATAATGTATATGTATATACATGGAGTGACAAAATCTGGCAACTTTATTTTAATTAATATAACATTAAAATATCTTAGGACAACTTTCATGGTTCATCTCTTTTTTTTTTTTTTTTTCCTCAAAAATGTCTTAGCTATATACACTTCAGAAAATAAACAGGCAAGCAAACGAAAAGAATAAGAGCAAAAGGGAAGACAGGAAAGAAAAGGAAGGGAAAGAAGTACAAGGGAAAGGAGGAAAAAAATCCACAAATTTTTTTAACAAATTTTGGTATTAGGTTTATACTAGCTGAGTTTTTCTTCTTTACTTAGGTTCTTTATAGTCATTCATCTTTGGAAGTAATTTAGAAGAATTCACCTGTAAAACTATCTGGACAGGAGCCTTAAAAAAATACAATTTTTAATTATTTCTCTGGCTGTCTGGTCTTTCTCACTATTGTGCAGTCCATTTTACTAATTTATAGTTTCTATAAAATCTTATATATCACTAAGATTTTACCATTATTAATGTAGACTTATATGCATCTTATTTTTAAATTTGTATAAATGTATCATTTTATTAATGTTTCTATTCATTTTTTGTTTAGATTTACCAACATATTATATTTTTATGTTTTTAAAAGAACCCATTGTTAGTTTTTACGATTGTTCATAGAGTTTTAATTTTTTTTTTTTTTTTTTTTTTTTTTTTGAGACGGAGTTTCACTCATGTTACCCAGGCTGGAGTGCAATGGCGCGATCTTGGCTCACCGCAACCTCCGTCTCCTGGGTTCAGGCAATTCTCCTGCCTCAGCCTCCTGAGTAGCTGGGATTACAGGCACGCACCACCATGCCCAGCTAATTTTTTGTATTTTTAGTAGAGACGGGGTTTCACCATGTTGACCAGGATGGTCTCGATCTCTTGACCTCGTGATCCACCCGCCTCGGCCTCCCAAAGTGCTGGGATTACAGGCTTGAGCCACCGCGCCCGGCCGAGTTTTAATTTTTAATTGCTTATTTTTGTATAAATTCGCCTCTTTCTGCTACTTTTCTTAAATTTAACTGCTCATTTTCAAATGTGTTGACATATTTTTAAAATTAGTTTTATTCATTCATGTTTAATACTATAAATATGTAGGCTCTCACTTTCTAGAATTGCTTGTTTGGCCATTTACCATAACCTTTGATATACTGAATTTTCATTGTTCTTATTTTTTATGTAGTTTTTAAACTATTGAGACTATCTGGAAATCATCTGTTTCATTCGAAAATTGCTTAAATATAATTTATTTTCCTTAAACTAGGGCTACTAATTTTTCTTTTTATATTTATTTTGCCTTGTGTTTAGTGAGCCCATTTTAAATTTCAAACAGACTCAGCTAATTCAGATTTCCCCTAATTATCTTTTTATTTGTATTTCTTTTTGGCTCCCTCCTTCTGAAATTTTTATTATATGTGTATTAAATTTCTTGCTTCTGTCTACATCGTTTCTTTCATCATTTTTATTTGTATCTATTTGGACTCTTAGATAATTTAGTGAACATTTCAAAAATTCAGTTTGCTATTATAGGCAAACTTTTTTCACAAACTCTTTTATTGCTTTTAATTTGGCAATCATTTTTAAAATCTTCTTTAAATTATAGTTGAGTTAGGGTTTTTTTCTTCATTACTGACCATGTTGGTTATATAGATATGATGTTTCTTTGAATCTTACTGAATATTCATAAAAGAGGTTCAAAATTTACTACTTTTTTTTTAAACAGTAAGCTCCAATGCTTCAGAGCAGTCCCCTTCCTTTGAACTGATGATTTTTCTGTCTCTTCAGGCATACCTGTGGCAATGGAAATTAATTCTTTTGTTGCCATAATTACAAGCTGATATGGAACTGGCAAAACTATGTAGGTCTCTAAGTCTTTCAAGCATAAAACACATAAATATAAAAAGTTGAGATTTACTGTATTAATACTTTGCTAGTTCAGAAGCACAGTGGCCTGGAGAGAAATAGGAAGTTTCTGAAGCCAAAGACAGCAAGCAGTGGCCAGGAATTACTGGCAGAAGGCCACCATTCTTTGCCTGGCACAGTTGCATTTCTTACTAACCAACCAAAGAAAAGCCCCACTCCTTACCTAGTAGACCAAGTAGGCAAGGAATAAATGCCACTTTGGGCATCTCCACTTGCCATGACCTCCTGGAATCAATTGTGTTTCCCAGAAACAGTAATAGGATCCATATTGTTGCACTGGCTTTGGATAGGGAAGAAGGAGAAAGGGCTGATAGCCTACTGTGATTTTGCCAGGTCTTTTGTACAAGTTGCCAGTACTTCACCTATAGAGGATCGTGTGTCCAATCAACCATTTCTTTATTTCAATCCTGTTCACCCAAGCAAACAAAAATTCCTCAATGAATCTCATGTGAGAAAATCATGGGTTATCAGAATTGATAAAAGTTATGTCTTACTTTTTTGTTCCCTGGTCATTTTAATGGGAGTCGTATCATCAGTAGTCATATGTGCTTCATTAACAATCTGTATTAATCTAAAGGGTTTTTTTCATTTTGGCACTAAGATGCCATCCTAGGATATAATCCTATGCTTTCAATTTTATGTCTACTTCTGGCTGTGATGCTTCTGAGAACAGTGCCTAACAACTGGGTCAGTTTGTCCACTGACATCTGGGAAAATGCTAGACTTACTTTGGTCCATGACTGGAAGAAAAGTCACATAGAGGCATATGCTGTCTTCACATTTTCCCAGCTTCTGGCAGCTTCCAAAACAGCTGCAAAGAGTGTTTTGTGCCAGCACTTCAGAGATTACTTTAGCCTTTTTTTCAGAGAAGACATATTTCTCTCTGTGGATTAACAATTATACATTCTACCACAATGTGCATAAAGGAATAACATTTTAAATCTAAAGAGTAGACTACATTAGAGGTGCAGCTTTTATAACAAAGGGAACAATTTCATTTGTAGATTGAAACTGTTTAATGATATTACTGTAAGACATATATACTTTCCTGATAGTAAAAAGCAACAAAAAATATTAAGGAATGAGTTAAATGTTTTCAGATAAAATTTAAGGAAATAGAAAAATATATGATAAAAATCTCTCTTAAGATAAATCATCAGAAAGGATTTTTTTCAATTCTCTTTTTTATTGTCTTCTACTTCCTACCAAAGAAATTTTTTCCTCCTAAGCTTTTGGTATTCAGTGTCTTACAAACATCTCAAGTACTTTTACCTGAATACTTGCTATGCAATTGAAAAAAGGAGGCACTCATGAATGCAACCAACAATAATTTCTCATTTAACATGAGATACTGATAATGCATACCTAGAGAGCTATTCTCAAAAATTTCATGAACCACCTCACTACATTCTGCTATGACACTTCTGGGGAAGAAACTTTCAGCTTTATGATCATGCAGTCTGGTTTTGTTTTGCATTGTTTTTATTTGCTTCTTTTACCCTTATATGAACTGTTTGGCAGAGGAATAGAAGTCATCAGGTATGGAGAATTTCCCTCACTTGTACATTCAAAAATGTATTTCCCTAAATCTTTGAATCTTTCCTAAATATTTAGCACATAACATTCTAAGAAAACGCATTATCCATTTGCCATGAATTCCTTTCAAGATTCTCTGGATACAAAGACAGGCCTAATGATAGCAAGGAAATGCGGGCAGAGATGACACAATCTACCACCCCCTTGCAGATAAGCTTTTTCTAAGTCAGAAGGGGAAACTGGCTGTATAAAAGCTAGATTACCAGAATTTTGGGATGATGTATCTATATTAGTCATCCTATTGATTGCCTGATTATGAGCTAATCTCATTCACTAAATCTATACTGTCTTCCTCCTTTGCTCTTGATGAGAAGTCTTCCCTGAAGATACACTATCAGTTGAGCACACTGCTTCTGTAAGGAATCCCTCTAACTAGATGGAATAAAACTCCACTAAGAGTGACACTATTTGTCTGGATAACAAGAAGATACTATATCCAGGCTAGTGAAGCTGCTTAAAAATACTACCAACAACCTGGCTGTCCATCTTTCCATCCTGTTCTCTTTAGTGGTGTTGGACCTCATCCTCAGGATTATAGCCTCGTGGTCACAAAGGTATAGAACCTATCTTATAAGGAGGAAGGGAAAAAGCAATGAAGAGTAGTTGGTACCGCTAAGAAAGAAGACAAAACCTTCCTTAAATCCAGCAAATTCTCTGTAATCCTTATTAACCACAGCTGTATAATGTGGCCACCACTAAGTTTAGGATGTCTGGGATACTGAATTATTTTAGATGGGTTAGTTGCATCCCTTAATGAAATTGGAAAAGTTTTAGTAAGAGAGACAAAAAGTAGATATTAGATAGTCAAGGAGCATTACATGCTCAACAGCCTTCCCTGACAGATGCCTCTTCTTTGGTGTAAGTAATGGTATCTTTACAGGCACCACTCTAGTATCAGCTGATTCCCATCGCAGATGAGTTGAACTTATGGATCCTCACAGTATCTAAGCAATACAAATATTATTTTTACTTTAAATAATCATTTAAATAGATTCTGTTTCACATACATTAACTACATGTTGCTTCATTCTTCATTGATGGTTTAAAACACTTCATACAATGTACTTACTCATGACATTCACTATCTCTGTTGAATTTACTAGTTCAAATCTTTTACACCATCTTCAAAGACATAATGCCTTCCATCACTTTAACATATCAGAATATCTCACTTTATATCTATTTAGAATATTTAGAAAACCATCTCTTCCCTTGTAACTGCATCTTTCTTCAAAGTCCTACTTGACCTTGCTTTTTGTCTATAGGAAGAGAAAAAAAAATGTCTACTCTTCAACTTAAAGGCAATTATTGATATGCAATGTTTTTTGAAAATAAAATTTTTTATTTTAGAATAGTTTGTAATTTACAGAAAAAATTGAAAAGATAATACAGAGCATTTCCATGAGCCCCACATCCAGATGCCCCTATTAACATTTTACATTAGTATGATGATTTGTCACAAGTGATGAGCCAATATTGATATATTATTATTAAAGTCTATATGTTATTCAGATTTTCTTTGATTTTTACCTAATGTCCTTTTTCTGTTCCAGGATTGTATTCAAGACAACACATTACATTTAGTTTTCATGTCTACTTTTAGTCTTCTCTTGGTTGTGACAGTTTCTCATATTTTTCGTATTTTTTGTGATCTTAGTGGTTTAGAGGAATACTGGTTATCTTATAGAATATTCTTCAAATGAGATTTGTCACCCCTGTTTTAAATCTTTGTCAAATTCCATAGATTTTCACCCCTATAAAGTCTTTAATATATCTCCATTTAATTAAAATTTCTATCACTTTAAGATTTTTTATTTTCTTCTATTGCCTGGAACATTTGCATAATTCAATGAATGTCCTCCTGCTTCAGCCTTTCTTTCCCTAAATCATCTTGGAAATCATGAGATTCAATTTCTTAAAACACAACCCTCACAATATGATAGCCCTATTCAAAACTGTCAGTGGCTCTTCATGGTACCCTTCAATACAGTAGCCACCAACCATTTATGGCTTATAGATCCCTTGAAATGTGGTTACCAAAACATAACCAGATGAGCTGGAAGTATAGAATATGCAGTGGGTTTTGAAGACATTCCAAAAAAACCACAGTAAAATATCATTAAAATAATTTTAATAGAGATTACATGTTAAAATGGTCATATATGAATATGTTGTGTTAAAGTGTATTGTTAAAATGAATTTTACCTTATGAAGTGATTAATAGAAATTTAAAACTATATATGTACTTCACATTATATTTTTCTTGGACATCGCTGGCATAGACAACTAAGAATACATTCCTTGGTCATATAAAGTCTACTATAATTTCCCAACTTTCTTTCCCAACTTTTTCCCTATTATTTCCATGTACATACCATATACTCCATTCAGTTTAGCCAGTTGCTGTTCCTGACCATGCCCCCCTCTTTATCATCGTCATGTCTTTTCTCATGTTGTTCATTCCTGATAGAGCACCCCATTCCCCATTCCTGCCTATCAGTCCAGACTCTCATTAGTCAGTAACTACAACCTAATTCAAGAAAGCTTGAACAAAATACCATTTTATTGGCTTGTGTAGCTGAAAAGTCTAGATGTCAATTTGAGAAACAGTTGGATCTGGGAGGGTTAAATAATGTTATCAAGATACAAGAACTCTTATTCTATCACTATCATTTTCACTCTCTATCACTAACTCTTTCTCTCTGTCCTTCCATCCCATCACTTTTGGTCTTCATCTCCCATCTCTACTTTCCTTTGTGTTGGCTTCAATTTAATTTTAAAATCTTTTCATGTACTAATCTTCTATAGCTCCAATTACAGAAAGAAAAAGTGCCTTTAAGGGAATAATTGTTAGCTGACTGGCTAGGCTTGGGACATATACAAATCTTGGAAATAAGAATGGGTCAACCCACCTGACCACACAGCTTGCAGGTAGGAAAGAGGTCATCCTCAGAAGAAAATCAAGATGATAATATCAGAAGACAAAAAAATAGCTCTGAGCAGAACATACACATGTAATTATATTATCAAACTTCCCATTTCTATAAATTTTCAATACAAAGTTTTTCAGTAAAGGAAATATTTACATTTATGTCCCAAAACTCTATAGACCTTTCTAAACAAAACAAGATTTCCTGATTTGAGAGAAAGCTTGTGTTATATTCCAAATACACATGGTAGACCATAAGAATCACTTGTAGGCATTTTACAAACTGTGCCAATACCAACCCAGGAGCACCACTGGGTTACTTTCAGAGCCCTGACCTCTTCAGATTATTTGTTTGGAATTTATCTTCACTAACCTTTATAGTGGTGCTCACTAAAAATTTTCTTAAATTAATGCCAACAGATGCTTTAGTTATTGGAGAACTAATTCTATATATTTCAGAGGATTTTCACCTCAACACCTTTAACCAAATTGCAAATTAATTGACTAATCACATTTTTACACTTTTTACAGTGAAGGCTGAAATCTTCCTAGAATGTTCTCTGATTGAAGAAAGAAAAACACAGAAACCTGTGGAAGGATTCATTTCTGGTCAACAATGGCCAGATCGTAGGTTATTTCAGAGAATTCTCCAAAAGTTCAAAGACTTTTCAAGTTCCAGAGAAGACAGAAAGGACCTTTATATTACCATGTCTTTAAAAAAGAAGCAGAAGACAAAACTTAGTAACTGAGGGTCAGAATTCCACCCCCTCCACCAACTACTCTAGCATAGGATCCAGGAGTCTTTTTGAGAAAAATTTTAGTTTTGGCAGAGATCGTATGTAACTTTGAATAGTCATTTAATTTCCATTTCATCATCTGTAAAAGGTAGATAACAATATCTACCCCAACCTATATCATAGGAATTGAACAAGATAAAGTAATATAAAAATAACCTATGTGAAAGATAACATTTTATGAACTAGAGTTCCACACTATTATCAAGTTGGAAGAAACGATAAGATCAAAATATTTTCAAAAGAAGGAAACTTCATATATTATACATACCTCTTTTATGTGTGCTTCAATTAGTTTGGACCATAGCATGACATGACCTACTTTAGTGAAGTATATGCAAACATTTTCAGGCCAGATGCCCTCTCTAAAATCTAAACACTGGTGAAAAACTGAAAATTCCTACCAGTACACATTCTTTCAAGTAGTGAGTCACATGTCAAGAACAACAGAAATTGTTAAAATGTTTACTTTATCATTTACATCTGTTTTGTATTTCATACTGGAAATTAACATGGAAAACTGGAAATTAATACAAAGACTGGTTGATTATTGTCTATACTGGGGGAACCAGCAACTGAGAAACCCCTGAGTTGTAAACTTTCTGGTATTTAAAAATCCGGAAGAAAAAAGATCATTAAAAAAAAATTTGAAAGCAAACTCTGAGATACTGAAGGCTCCTACAATTCAGGGACAGACTGCAAGTGATCTGCTCCCAAACACAGAAGTAAATACACTACAAAACCAAACTGTTCCTTTCCTTCTATCAACTGGACATACTTTTTTCACTGCACTGGAAGGCTGCATCTGAAAAATACTCCTTAATTAGTTTCATCTGTGTTTATCATGAGTAATCTTTTTTAAATAGATCTTCAAGTGACCTTTTCTTTTCCTCACTACTGATTTGACATGGTTTGTTTTTCAATCATCTCTGTGAGCTTGTGCCAGGGGAGGCTGTGCCTCCTTGTCTTACAGTCTGGGGTTCAGGTAGTGACACTGTGGAGTTCTAGCTGTGAGGTCTATGGGAGGTACTTTTGTACTCAGCAAGTATAGACCCTGGATACTCCAATAAAAGGTCGGCATTGTCACTTCAGAGTTCTCTTTTCTCATGGTAGCCTGGCAACCGAACTGCGTCTCTTTGATGGAGGGCGCTCCTACTAGAAAACAGCTTTATGAAAAGTGTCAGGGTCATCTTTAGAAACCCAGAGAAAACAAAACAAACCCCTCCCCAAAAAAGCCTACCACCAAGAAGGCAAAGAAAAAAAAATCTGCACAACTCAATTATTCAGCTGCACACAACTGTGCCTGTCAGGTCTTGGTAACAACACTCACTTGAATTTAATTAAGTTTGTCCATGTCGCCTGTGAACTGCTCACCAGACCTGCTGGAAGGGGATGAAAAGCCTGATGGCAGGCCCCATGAAGCCATTGTTGATAAGGAAGGGCACAACATTCTCAAGTTAGGTAGATTCTCATCCCCTTCCACACAAAATGCACTGGGGGAATAACCTCTTGAAGGGAGTGTCAAAAGTTGGGTGGCCTGAAAACCAAGACAGAGGAGAACTTTTCCCACCAATAATATATCCACCCTTTCTGGAGGCAGTGTGCTGAATGGTAAAGTGCCTGGCCTTTGGAAAGCTAATGGCTTTTGGAACTTTGAAGTCAGACAATTAGATTCAAATGCCAGCTCTGCCACTTACTAGTTCTATTATTCCGGGGAGGTTAAGGAACCTCGCCGAGTCTCGGTTTCCTTATTTATAAGCTAGCAAGTCAAAACTACCTGAAAGTTTAATCAGGATTCAATGAGGTCCTATTGGTAAAATGAGATACTGTTGTCTCTCAATGACTCTTCTCCTTATTTCTCTACTTAAATCCTGTAATGTACATTCCCATTTATTATAAAATAATTTCCAAACTTGGAAACATGATAGAGAACTTTCAAAATCAAACCTTAGCAGTACATGCCTGTTGCCTTCAAATGCCTGTCAGAACTACCTGTCTTCTCCCACGTGCCTTTTTCTACTGCTATACCTGTGCACACACTTTTAATCTCTTGACTAAAATGTCTTTCCAGTCATTCTTCAAGATCCTATTCAAGTATTCCCAAGTCTTGCCTTAACTCTCCAAGGCAGAATTAACCACTCTGGGCCTTGGGCTCCCAGAGCACTTTGTACTTTACTCAATTAAAAAATTTTACCTTCTAGATTGACTTGCTTCTAGTTTCTCCTCCAACAAACCAAAGTCTCCAAAAAACCTATAAAGGATTGGTTGGAGACCATTTATTTTTGTATTATTCTAATATTTAACACAGGGTTCAATAAATATTTAACTGATGAATAGGTAATTTCCAGAACATCTTTATTTAAACCATTTTAAAATTTACATTTAAAATGTTCTAGAAAGGGATGCTTATTATTTTTGGCACCACCCTAAATTAGCACAGAATACTCATATTAAAATCCATAAACCTGAAATGTTAAACATGATGAAAAGTATTGAAATAAGAATAAAAGAGTTGGGAAGTAAACAAATACTAATTTCTAATCTATAGACAGCTTAATCAGAGTATGCTGAAAACTCCTTCCTAATAAAATAACAAACCCAGTGCAGATATGGTAATTATTAGAAAGTTTACCTATATAAATATTTATAAGCCGTTTCATAAAAATCAAATTATTATTTTGATTTCAGCTTTATTTTCATTAATTTGAGTACAATTATTTTGATTTGCTTTAAAAAGGATTTTGAATTGTTTTGATTAATTTGGTTTTAATTTGGTAAGTTCCTTTCTGAAAAGTTTATTCTATTGAAAAAAGACACATTTAGAACAATAGATTTATAAAATTTTAGAATTCAAAATACCATAGATAGTAATGAGTTCTCCACTCTATTTTTTGTTTCACAAGTAAGAAAACTAGAACTGAGATATGTTAAGTAACATGCAAAGTTTTGCTACTAGTTTGGCTACTAGTCAGAGCCAGACTAGAATTGAGTTATCTTGTCTCCCCATTTAAATCTCTCTTTCCAGCATGCCACTGAAAGGAAGAACCAGCTAGTGATACAGAAATGGTGGGCATCTTGGGAAAACATGAACATTTTACCATTATGGACCTCTTCCATAAATGAGCTCACCCTGATTAGACCTAAGCATCCTAGAAGTTTAGAATAAATAGAATCGTATCTCATTCACAACTGACTTGAAAAACAAATCTCACTATCATTCATCATTCTTCATGTTATTATATAACTTATTATCTGGCTAGCATTTAGAATTAAATCTTGATTTCTTATCATAGCTGGTGTTACATCTACCTTTCTCTTACTCCAGCTATGTAAGGTGTGGCCCGTAGACCAATACCCAACTGTGAAGGTGAGAATAAGAAACTTACACAGTGTTTTGACATTGCCACAACACCCATAAGTAAGACTGGTGGGCCTATCTTACTGAGCAGGGTGTATTTATTGCCTATATATATGCGGTCAATGAATGTGTAACAGTTTTTATAATTATTTATTTCTTATACTGGTAGTGATATCAGTACCAATATTGAAATACAATTTAATGATGCTGAACCTAATTGAAAGATATGGGCTTGTATTTTGTATATGGGTTTCTTCATTCTGTGTTATAGTAAATAATTTTTATTATATTTTAGAAAAAAAGCTGGCCCCCATTCATGCTCTAGTCTCACCATTTGGTTACGCCAGTCTTCCAGAGATCCAAGTTCTCTCTGCCTTTGTACTCATAATCCTTCCTTGAATATCCTGCACACAGGTCTCCTTAGGGCCCCCTCCTTCTTTCACTCCAATCTCAGTCTAAATGTTACCACCACAGGGCAATCCTTCCACCTCCTTCATTCTAAGTAACATTCCCCCTTCTGGTGTGACCCTTTATATTTACTGCATATATTTTTAGGTCATACTATTACCTAAACTACCCTTGCCTTTTTGTTTCTTTAAGTGCTTATTGTCTGCAGGGACTTTGTCTAGTTCGGTTATATCCCTGATTCCCAAACATACCATCAACGTATCATCAACATATGTGGAATGTTGCTAAAGGAAGCCCAGATGTTGTTTCAGGCTCAGTACAAAAACTAAATTGTTCTCATCCTTGCGACAGGCCTATGATGTTGGTATTATTATCTCCATGAACAGTTGAGGAAACTGACATTCACAGACCTTAAGTTACTTACCTAAGATTGCACAGCCCCACTGGCATTTCAAATTCCTAAGCTTCCCACCTGTGGTAGGTAAGAAACTCTTTCAAACGTTCACATCAGTGGTAAAGTCATAAAAAAATAAAAGCCAATAAAATGTATTCAATTACTTTGGAAATTTTTCTATTTATAATTTCCATAATTTTTAATCTTCTAATTTGTTATTAGGCAGACTAACTCTAATATAGACAAAAATGTGGTGCATTTTAAACTAAGATCAAGAGAATTACTTGTTCCTCCTATGAACAAGTGCTTTTCAAATTGTCTCATTAGAGAAGCCAGATTTGCAAATAAAAATATAGAATCCCTAGTGAAATTTGAATTACAAGTAAACATTAAATAATTTTTTGGCATATAGGGCATATGCTAAATACTTCTTTTAAAAATCAGTTGTTAACCTGAAAATTAAATTTAACTGTGTATTTCTCATTTTGTCTAGAAACCCTAATTCAGGAGTAAATTTAATAATTGTAGTCACAAATATCAGTGGCTATTCCATAAGTGGACTGAAGTTTAAATGCAGCTAAGGAAGTTGTATTAGAGGTCTCCAGAGAAATTTTACATATATATTTATGTTTACATATATATACATATATTTTAACATACATAGTTATATTTACACACATACATATATATAAAATATGTAAAAATGTATGTGTATATATATTTAATATTTATTTATATATATTAAATATGTGTGTATATTAAAATATATATGTATATATATATTTCATATATATATATACATATATTTTCAAGGGCATATATTTTATATATATATGTATAAGTATATAAAAAATATATATATATATATGAGAGAAGATAAATTTATGGAAATTGGCTTACATAATTATGGAGCTGAGAAGTCCAACCATCTATTGCCTGCAAATTGGAGAACCAGGAAAGTTGGTGGTATAACCATCCCTCAGGTCCTTCTTGCCCCCTGCCCAGATAGAGCTGATTTTTCAGGACTAGGGAATTGCAATAAGAAAGAGTTTAATGCATGTAGAGCCAGCTACATAGGAGTCTGGAGTTTTATTATTATTCAAATCAGCCTCCCCACAAACTTCAGAGGCTAGGGTTTTTTTAAAGATAGTTTAGCAGGTTGGGACTAGGGAATAGAGAATGCTGATTGGCTGAGTTAGGGATGAAATCGTAGGGAGTCAAAGCTGTCCTCTTGCTCTGAGGCAGTTCCTGGGTGGAGACCACAAGACTAAAGTAGCCAGTTTATGGGTCTGCATGTCACTAGCTGATACACCCAAATACAGGCATGGAAAAATACCTTAAACATCAATCTCAGGTTTTACAATAATTATTTATCTAGAGGAGCAGTTGAGGAGGTAACTAATCTTATGGCTTCTGGCTGCATGACTCCCGAGCCATAATTTCTAATCTTGTGACTAATTTGTTAGTTTAACAAAGGTAGTCTGGTCCCCAAGCAAGGATGCAGTTTGTTTCAGAGAGGAGCTGTTATCATCTTTGTTTCAAATTTAGTTTCATAAACTAAATTTCTCCCACAGTTAGTTCAGCCTAGGCCCAGGAATGAACAAGGGCAGCTTGGAGATTAGAAGCAAGATGGAGTTGGTTAGGTCAGAATTCTGTTGCTGTCATAATTTTCCTATGTCAGATTTTTCTCACTGTCATAATTTTTTTAAAAGTTGTTTCAGTGGTGTATTTCATTCTGAGTTAGAAGACCTAAGAACCAGAGGGTCTTGCAAGTCCCAGAGTTTAAAGACTGAAGAGCCTGGAGCTCCAATGTCCATAGTCAGGAGAAGCTGGATGCCCCAGTTCAAGAAGAGAGAGATGGAATTCTCCCTTTCTCTACCTTTTTGCTCTCTTTGGGCTCCCAATAGATTGGGTGATGCCCATGCACGTTGGTGAGAGTATCTTCTTTACTCAGTCTACTTACTCAGATGCTAACCTCTTCCAGAAACACCCTCACAAACAGAGAGAAATAATGTTTTATCAACTTTTGGGGCACCTTTATCCTAATCAAGTTGATACATAAAATCAACCATCACAGATGTGTTGCAGGAATATGCAAATTTCTTCCAAAAGGGTATATAGGGAGCTTCTTAACACATCTCTGAACAACTGCATTTCTAGCAGGGCTTGTGCCACTAGACAGACAGGGGTGGGATTATTTTCTAGAAATAAGACAAGTGTTTCAAGGTGACAGCTTAAAAAGAAACTAGGACAAATCAACATTTAAAAAAAAAAAGACAACCAAGAAATACTTTGCTAACAGCAAATAAATATGTGAAAATGATTATATAATAGTTATCAGCTGCTTTTAATTTCCACTGAGGTCAGAAGAAGAAATAAATGACTGAAGCTAGGGTATGAGGCATTTAGTTTATTTTGGATATAGCATTTAAGGACTTCCTGAGAATAAAGTTTCTCAAAGGTTTTGTGTGGCATCCTTTAAAAAAAAAGAAAAAGAAAACAAAAGCACTTTCTGGCTTCAGTCAGTTCCTTTGACAAGTCAGGACTGGTTTCAGCTGTAGGCCAAAGGCACTGCGTCAAGAATATGAAATAAGAAGAGTGATTTGGATCCCATAGATGTCAAGAAATAAAAATATCAAGGTCATGCTGTTACAGTGTGTTGTAAACTTTCCTAAACTGCATATGAACACTCATGTATCAAGTTGTTACCAGGGCCCATAATGACTTTTGGGAAATGCTACATATCATAACTTAGTCTAAGCCTCACAATACACATTAACATATTCCAGAGTGTAAAAATTCTAATTGTCTTCATTCAAAGTTTCCTAACTATGCAAAACTAAGGAAAAGCCTCACTCTCCTCCTACCCTCCCCATTTTTTTTTCAAAAATTATCTATTAACAAGTTGCAGAAGACTAGTATTTTATAGCAGCCCATTTTGTGTTGCTATAAAAGGAATACCTGAAGCTGGATAATTTATAAAGAAAAGAAGCCGTGCCAGACACATGGCACAGGCATCTACATCAGGCTGTTTCCACTCATGTTAGTGAAGGGGAGCCAGTGTGTGCAGAGATCACATGTTGAGAGTGGAAGCAAAAAAGAGGAGGGAGGAGTCAGTCTCTTTTTTAACAACCAGCTCTTGCAGGAACTAATAGACTGAGAACTCACTCACTACAGGGGAGAGCACTAATCTATTCATGAGAGATTTGCCCCCATGACCCAAGAACCTCCCATTAGGCCCCACTTCCAACACACTGGGATCAAATATCAACATGAGATTTGGGGAAACAAACACTCAAACCAGAGCAACAGTGTTTGGAACTTCGGTGTATCTGAATTATATAAGAAGGCTTAACTATGGCCTCTGCTTCAACCTCTGAAGAAGCACCTGAGAGCTACACCTGCTGAAAACCAATTCTGCCCAATGCTGTGTCATGAGGACTGAGATTTGGTGTCTTGACACTGGCCGTGCCCACTGGATAGTGGAAGCTCCAGAGCCCTAACTATTAATGTGTAAATCAGCAGCCATAGCTACCGAGTTGCTTTAACCACCAAAGTCCATATAACTATCCTCCAGAAGTTTAATGCAGTAGCACAGAAGACCCCCTGTTGAGGATTTAGTAACAACCACCGCCTAAGATCATGGGGTAACCCAGTTTGAATAGTCTCTGAATCTGGAATAAAAGGAAATTCTAGTTCACCTCTATTGCATCCTTAAATGTCTTTACCTTACTTCCCAACAACCTCTTAAGAACAGTTCGGTTTTCTTGGTGTGTTTGCCTCTTCTCAAAATCACTTAGCAGGTAACAATATACAAAGAAACTTTCATATATAAAGATCTGCCATCCTTTTAAGTACCTCCAACAAGTAAATGAGATGATAACAGGGAAGACACATGCAATTATTGTATAACTCCATTACAAGAAAGTGTAAGACTTTTCTTGCTCTGTGAATTTTTACTTCCTCTATTGACTAGGTTGAAGTAGCCTGAGATGCCTTTCTCAAAACTCCTTGTACTTTTTTTGAAATTAATATTTTCAATTAGGTTAATGCTCTTGTGTGGGCCAAAGTTTTATTTCTTATTCACCACTATCTCAGTATTTAGTCCATTGTGTGATAATAATACATATTCAATGCATATTTTAAATTTAATTCAATTTCTTCATATTATCTCCAGGCTGGTACCTGAATAGGTGAATGAATGAATGAATGAATGAATATGTTTTACCTTTAATAAAAAACAAATAAATGTTAACAACATCAATAATACCTGGGAAAAATACATAAAATAAGTGGAAAAATTTCACCCATTACTCATACTTACAAGTGGGGTATGTATGGCCAATGTCAACATTATTAGCTGAAATTGTTGGGATAATTGGCTGCATGCCAAGTCAATGATGAAACATTGCTCTTGTACTTGGATTTCAGAAATGTATAATCTTGTCTCCAGAAACCCATCCAACCTTATTTCTCACTGTTGACTAATAAGAACTTTGTGACCAAGACAAGTTCTCATTATGCATCTCTCTCATATGCCTGCACACACATGTGGACTTATTCCTATATTTGTAGCTTAATTCAAGAGTTTCTCTAGTTTAAAATTCCCTCCCTTTTCTTGCCCATATGGATATGTGTGTGTATATATAGATACAGATAGAGATTCGATATAGATATAGATCTATAGATATGTCACCTATCCTTCCAGGGTCTTCTCAAGGCTTTTTCTAAAAGCCTGACTCTACAATAATCTTTATTTCCATAAGTTTCTTTTCTTCTTTCTTTTTTTTTTTTTTTTTTAAGATATGAGGTATCACTCTGTTGCCCAGATTAGAGTGCAATGGTGCAATCACAGCTCTCTGTACCCTTGACCTTTTGTACTCAAGCAATACTCCCATCTCAGCCTCCCATGTACCTAGGACTACAGGCATGCACCACTACTTGTGGCTAATTTATTTTCATTTTTTTAAGAAACAGAATTTTGCCATATTGCCCAGGCTAAACTTAAACTCCTGGCCTCACGTGATCCCTCCTGTATAGCTGACATAACAAATGTGAACCATAATGCCTAGTAGTGAATTTCTTATTAATCTCTGCAGAACAGTAAGCTTGTATATCATCATGTCCTATTATTGCTCAAATAATTTAATTCTTTACTATATCCATATACTTTTATGTCATATCACTGTCAAGTTGTTTATACATGAATCACTTGTTTAAGTATATTAAAAATTAAATATCTCAAAGTTCTTTTATAACAGTATCTATTAGGAAATTACTTTTGTGCAATGAATGAATTATACAAAAATTAACATTTGATACCCAACTGACTTTATTAAAGACTAATATTCATACAGCATATATTTCTGAATTCTTTGCCATTAGAAGACAAGAAGAGGAAATGGTAAATACTGTGTTATATAAGAAGCACTCTGGGTAATATTTCACTTGCATTATCAAATTTAATTCCTGAAACTTACTATGAGGTATATCATCATAATTCTTTTTATAGATAGGAAAACTAAGGCTTAGAAATGTATTCAGGGAGAATATCTATCTAATATAAAATCTGTGCCTTAATTTAAGTGTATCTTCTAAATGTACATAAATGCACACACACACACACACACACACATACACAGAGAGAGAGAAAGACAGAGACACAGAGTTAGAATGTGAACTGTTGCTTGTTTAGCCCCTTTGAAATCTATGCAAAGTATTAGCTTATTCACTTTTTCTAAATCTATTGGGATTTACCCTATTTTGCTCATAACCTTTGTCTGAGAATGAGGGAAAATTTCTGTGTTAACATAAAATACATCAGGTTGCTGTTTTCACAAGCACCCTGATATAGTTTGGTTGTTTCTCATCTCGAATGGTAGCTCCCATAATTCCCATGTGTTGTTGAAGAGACCTGGTAGGAGATAATTGAATCATGGGTGTGAGTTTTTCCCATGCTGTTCTCATGATAGTGAGTAAGTCTCATGAGATCTGATGGTTTTATAAAGGGCAGTTTCCCTGCACATGCTCTCTTGCCTGCCACCATGGAAGACTTGTCTTTGCTCCTCCTTTGCCTTCTGCCATGATTGAGAGCCCCCCCCCACACCCAGCCATGCAGACCTGTGAGTCCACTAAACCTCTTTTTCTTATAAATTAGCCCAGTCCTGGATATTTTTCATAGTAGTATGAAAATTTACTAATACAGTAAATTGGTACTGGTAGAGTGGGGTACCACTATTGAGATAGCCAAAAATGTAGAAGCAACTTTGGTACAGGGTCACAGGCAGAGGTTAGTACAATTTGGAAGGCTCAGACAAAGACATGAAGACATGGGAAAGTTTGGAACTTCCTAGAGACTTGTTAAATGATTTTGACCAAAATGTTGATAGTGACTTGGACAATGAAGTCCAGGCTGAGGGTAGTCTTAGATAGAGATGGAACTGGAGAAAAAGTGATTCTTGCTATGCTTTAGCAAAGAGACTGGTGGCATATTGCCCCTTCCATAGATATCTGTAGAATTTTGAGCTTGAGAGAGAAGATTTAGGGTGTCTGGCAGAAGAAATTTCTAAGCAGCAAAGCATTCAAGATGTTACTTAGGTGCTCTTAAAAGTGTTATTTATATGCATTCACAAATACATGGTTTGGAATTGGAACTTATGTTTAAAATGGAAGCACAGCATAAAATTTCAAAATATTTGCAGCCTATGTGATAAAAAAGAAAAACCCATTTTCTGAGGAGAAATTCAAGCCAACTCCAGAAATTTGCATAAGTAACAAGGAGCCAAATGTTAATCACCAAGACAGTGGGAAAAATATTACCAGGGCATGTCAGATGCCTTCATGGTAGCCCCTCCCATCACAGGCCCAGAGGCCTAGGAGCTAAAAATTGTTCTGTGGGCTGAGCCCAGGGCCTTGCTGCTTTGTAGGGTCTTGGGACTTCGCGCCCTGCATTCCAGCTGCAGCTAAAAGGGGCCAACATACAGCTCAAACTGTAAAACTTTCCTTAAATGCGGATAATTATTGCTCCTAATTTTCTAGGTTGTTGTGGAAATGAATAAGCTAATACATGTAAAATACATGTCTCATCCTAAGAAGTACTAAACAAATGTTAACCATTGTTATCATTATTTTATTGTTATTACTATCAATCCATTATCAAAAAAATCTCATCATTTAATAATAAATTGTGTTCCATTCTACCTGTATACCATTCTGGACCAGAATTTGAGATATTAGAAAATTCTTCTTATAGTTTTTCTGATTCTCCTAATGAATGTAACTATATGTATAAAAAATGAGGAACAAGACACTTGGGTGGCAAACTCTACGGTATGACCCATGACTTCTTTTCCTCATTTCTGTTCTACATAATGAAGTTCTGATTGGAAGGGACCAAAAGTGTTTCAGACACTAACATATCAGCTGGCGCTGAAGAGACCAGAATTAGAAACACAACATCCAGTAGAACCAAGGTCTCAACAACCTTATTTCTAGTTTTTTATTTCACTTAAAAACTTTACTTATTTGGAAACATACAGATTTTGTTGTTCTTTCTTTTTCTCTTCTGCTGCTGTTGGTAATGATACACACACTTGCTTTTTATGGTGTCTTTTTTCCTCAGAAAGATATATGTGTGAGAAAGCACATCATCATTAAAATACTTTCTCAATTTCAAAATAGGGTTTGCAGTATAAATAAGCAAGTATTATGAGGAAACTTCAAAATGTTTGTGGAAAATGTGTATTATGAAAAACTATGAATAAATTGCTGAATTATTTTGCACCAAAATAAACTTGAAAACTTGTACTAACTTACCATATGTCTGAACAGGTTCTAGTTTAAGGCACTTGAACGGAATAAGATATCAGTTTGAAAAGAGCCTCTATATTTTTAAGTTTTTGGTGAAGCTTACATTGAAGAATGGTGAAATCCCTGATGCTTTATGAAAAGTTTATGACAATTCCCCAGAGAAATTGGTAGTTTATAAATGGATAAGTTATTTTAAGAAGGGATGAAAAGATGTTGAAGATGAAACCACAGTAGCAGACCATCTACATCAATTTGCAAGGAAAAAATTCATTTTGTTCGTGCCCTAACTGAAAAGAAATTATGATTAACAGCAGAAACAATAGCCAATTCATTAAGCTTATACAATTCTGACTGAAAAAATTAAAGTAGAGAACCACTTTCCACTTGATGTATGTAAAAATTGATGTGCCCAAATCAACTGCAGAAATTTTAGATGAATGAGATTTCAACAGAAATTTTAAATGAGTGAAATTAATATCCTGAAGCATTTCTTCAAATAACTATTATAGGAGATGAAACATGGCTTTCCCAGTATACCCTAAAGACAAAACACAATCGAAGTAATGGCTACCAAGAGGTAGAAGTGGTCCAGTCAAAGCAAAACTGGACCAGTCAAGACCAAAGGTCATGGCAGCAGTTTTGGGGGATGGTCAAGGCATTTCACTTCCTGACTTTCTCAAGAGCCAAAGAATGAAAACATCTGCTTTCAGAAGAGCCAAAGAATGATACCATCTGCTTATGATGAGGGTGCTTTGAGAAAGTGAGCCAAAACTTTAGCAGAAAAATGCCCAGGAAAGATTTACCAGAGAGTCCTTCTCCACCACAACAATGCACCCACTCATTCCTCTCATCAAACAAAGGTAATTTTGTGAGATTTTTGATGGAAAATCATTAGATATCCACCTGACAGTATTAATTTGGCTTCTTCTGACTTCTTTTTGTTTCTTTATCTTAAAATATCTGTGAAAATCATTCATTTTTTTCTTCACTTAATAATGTAAAAAGATTGCATTGACATGGTTAAATTCCCAAGACCCTCAATTCTTTAGGGATGGACTACATGGCTGTTGTCATCACTTGCAAAGTGTCTTGACCTTCATGAAGCTTATGTTGAGAAATAAAAATTTTTTTATCTTTTCATTTCTTCATAAACATATTAAATTCCCTTCATATGCTTTAATGCTTTAAAAGTATAAAAATATGAGTAAACTATCCACCTCAAATTTTTAGTATTTAAATTTGATCTGTCATTTCTAGGAAAGAACATAACTTTTTTCTCTTTTTAAAAATGCAATTTCAAGTTACAGTAAGCTAGTTCTGACATATCTACAGATATTTGTGGCAAATGCTCTTCATTGAGAGAGACAGAAAATAAGACAAATGAATTTTGCTGAACAAATCCAAAATAGTATTGCAGAGGAATCCTATAGACTTAAGATGTTAAGACCATTTTTCCACAAACAACTTCAATAACACATTTGCTACTATTATAATCAATCATCATTTTAATAATCCCTGGTAGAGAACAATGTACCAAACCACAGCAGCTAATGATTCAAGGAGGATGTATGAATATATTGGTATAAGTATGTATTTTAAGTAATTCCATTAGCTGATATTCTGTATTTGATCTTCAAGATCAAAATGAGAAACTAAATATTTGTTGCCTGATTTTATGAAAAACCCACAAAAACTATCAGAAGAGTCAATTCTGGTGCAAAAGTCTATTAGTCTGTTGAACTGTAGATTTATTAAATAGAATGAAATTTTTAGTAAACAAAAAAGCAAAGATTGAAGTTCACCACATCACGTTATTTTCTTTCCCAATTCAACCTTTGGCTGCAATTGTGTTCCTGCTAGTCTGAAGCTCTTTTCCTCCAATCGACTGTGGTTCCCTGCATATGTGCTGTGTTTCACACAGGGAGAGCTCTTGCCCCGAATGCCTAAGCACTGTAGCTAAATCTCCAAGATACCTGGTTGTGGCCACTGGAGAGCAAAGGACAGGCTCAAGAAAGTCCCTGGGTAGTTGTATTTTTCCTTTCACTATGAGATAGATTTGCTTGAAGGCTTTAACACAGAAAACAGTCATTGGTTCATCTCGCTCATGTTTAGTTTTCTGTGTTTCCTATCCCTCCTACAGTAAGATGACATCTTAAGCCACTAGATTTAATATCTCAGGCCCTTCTGAAGCTTTCAGTGTCTGCAGAGTTTTTATAGCAAATCATCACCCTAGTCTTAATTTAAACAATAAAGACATGAGACATGAATGACTCCATGTGCTATTAATCTATTCCCATTTAGAAGACCAACTCCATAAGTGCAAGATATTTTAGTATTGCCCTGACAGTGGCCAACTATAACGCACTTTGAGGTGCTTATCAAATGTAATACTACTGTTACAATAAATTACTGATTTTATAGAAAAAAACCTACAAATCAAATTATGGTTCTATCAGTTCAACACTAGATAAACTATGCATGTAAACTGAAAAAAGCAAACAAAGAGGTATTCTATTAAAGTTATAAAATGGTATTAATCAAAAGACAAATGGATCAGATTACAAAAAAGTAAGTATATAACTAAATCTTGTTAATCATACTCAATTATATTTTATGTAAAATTTGGACAGTGCTATAAATAACATTATTACATGAGATATTATATGAAGAAGTGAATAAAACAAATTATAAACTAATTAAAGAAAATAACAGTGAAAAATATCTAAGTAGCATAACTAGAAGGAAAAACAAAATAAATGCTAGGTACTCATAACCTCAATAGCATGACTGCCAAAGGAGAAAGGGAAAAAGAAAAAGGACTAATAGTGAATCGGAACAATAAAAAATGTAGGATTTTACAGCCAAAGGAGGCATTTAACTATTTCTAAGAAGGTTATCAAATGTCAAAATTATAATTTATAACTGCAATATTAAAAACATAATAAAATGAAAATGTGCAGGTTCAGTATAATTCCAAAGACCCAGAACTTGAAACAAATTAATCTAGGCCTGGAAGTAATCAGCATGTAGACAAATTATTTAGAATCCAGTTCAGTTCAGTATCTGCCAGTCTTCTGACATCTCCTAAAGTCAAAGGCACTGTGACAGACATGCATAAAAGAGAAGGAAGGAATTTTGACTAAAAGGCTTGTTGAACCAGTATACTACAGGATTTTTTAGATTAAGACCACAATTTTTCTTATGTGACAAAATGATACACAGCATCATTTATACACAAAATGATACTTTGTGTATCATATTCACCTGGGATGCTTGTTGAAATGCAAACATTGTAGTCTTAACCACCTTGTAAAAGCAGAAGGAATATGTAGGCAGAGAATTGGCAATTTATCAGCACCCTCAAATATTTTATATATATATACATACATATATATATATATATACACACACACACACTAAATGAATATATATCTTCTAGGACTTTATCTAATTTTAAAATAGAAGCAGCTCTGCAGTGTAGAAGATGAAAAAAGATCTTCAAGTCATTTACCCACAAAGTCCCATCATAATTCAAAACATAACAAATTTATCTTGACAGTTGGTAAAATTCGTCATTCTAATTTTCAGATTTATAAGGCAGAGATTGTTTTAAGTCTAAGAAAGAAAAGTTGTGGTCAAATAAATTTACATCTTTATTAAAGTTATGAGAAAGCATTTTAAGTTGTTTTCTAATAAAATAGTTTTTACTTCCAATTTTAGCAAACCAACTTTCTATCTACCCCTGCCTCCATAATAAAGGATACACTATGAAAAATATTACAAAAAATGTTCTCCCTCGTTGAAGAAACGAACAAATCAAATGTCTGTGTTATGTGATAAACTTGCTGAAATACGAAAGACATAGGTCAGCTGAAGGGAAAGCATAGAAACCTAAAATGAACATCCAGGATGAATAGAAAGAAATGTTCTACTCAATTTTCAGATAAAAAGCAAAGATTAGATTAAAAGTAATGACTGAAAACAGCTAAGAAATGTGTACTACCACATTAACAATATGACTATATCGTAGAAAATCTTCCTGTTTTAAAACAATGAGATGCTGTGTAAATAATGACAAAATCAGATTAAGTAAATTTCTAAATCAGCAGGAATTTAAAGAAAAAAATTACTAAAGACCATGAAAAGTATAACCAACCAAATGAATGAATCATAACTTGAAACCAGAATGGTAAGTGAAAGTAGAAAGCAAGGGGATAAATGGGGATAAATTACAATTCCAGAAATATACATAATCGGGAATCAATGGATGCATATGCAGGGACAGTAAACCAACTCTAGGACCTTCATTTGAAACACCATTATATAGCTGGTACACCAAATAGGCTTAATCTTCTGTAAACATGCTGACTGAGAAAAATTGGAAACTAAAAGGAAATCCATTTGTCTCTGGGAATCTGGGTGTAAGAAAAAAATGACACTTATATTATTAGTCTCTACTAGAAACTGAAAATCACAACACTGCTTTCATACAAATCTAGGTTTCAAATTATATTACTCAAGTGTTCATGGAAAATCCAAGCTTTAATTCATCTAGTCTCAAATAGAAGCACCCCCCTGGCAATGTCTGAAGAGAAAATGTCAGAATTTTCAGAATTACTTAAAAAAACACAAATCCATAGTTACAAGAAATACAAAGATAAGCTGTACAAGAATTAAAACCAAACCTAAACCATTAGAGTAACAGTGCGGAACACCAAAGACAAAAAAAATTAAGTGAAAAGTCAAATACCTACAAAGATACGCTGACACATCCTAAATTGCCCCATAATAAGAATCATCTTTGTTTAATCTTCTCCCTTTCCCATAGGCTGAATCTGTGACTTCCTTCTTGTCAATAGATTATATCAAAGATGGTGAGTGATGGGAATATGACAAAGGGGATTCTGATCACTTTTTTGATTAGGTTACACTTCATAAGAATCAGTCTTAGCAGACTGGAACAAGAGACTCTCCTTTGCTGGCTCTGAAGAAGTAGAGTGGCATGCGAAACAGCCTGTGAAAGAACCACATGGCAAGTGATTGCAGGGGCCTATGGGAGCTGAGAACACCCTCTGGCTGTTAGACAGCAAGGAAGCAGACTTCAGTCCTACAATCCTACATTCATGAGAATTGTGGTCCCAGAAGCCCTAAAATCACAAGGAGCTGAATTCTGTTAAACTCTTGAGGTTAAAAAAGAACATGCTCCAGAAAGGATTTCAGTCCTACAATTCTGTAATCACAAGGAGAATTGTAGTCCCACAAGTCCTGCAACCACAAGGAGCTGAATTCTGTTAACCCCTTGTGGTTAAAAAAGAACACCATGCTCCAGAAAGGAATGCAGCTCAGTGGACACCTTGATTGCAGCTTAGGGAGACCTTTAACAGAAGCCCCAGCTAACTCATTCCTGGACTTCTGACTCACAGAAATTGTGAAAAAAAAATTATGTTGTTTAAAGCCACTAGTTTGTGCTAACTTGTTACGTAGCTATAGAAAACTAAGACACATTGTTTGGTACCAGAAGTAGAGTTTGAACCCATAGAACCCACAGAAACATGCTCAGAATCTGTGAGATATAGCTAAAGCAGCACTCCAAATAAATTTATGGAATTAAAAGCAATATACTAAAAACAAAAAATATAACTCGAAAAGAATAGAAAAAGACTAACAATGTAAATTGAAATAAATGAAAAAATTACTAAGGCAATTTGAGTTAGAAAACAGAAAATAAAAACTGATTTCTTGAAGAAAACAAAAAATATACAAAGATGAAAAAGGAGAGAATGAAAAATACATGAAATAAGAAACAAAAAGGTATAATATTCACCAAAATGAAAGGATTTTGAAATATTTTAAGATTCTATTGTGCAACTGTATGCAACTTAATTTTTAAAAACTAGATAAAATACATAGCTTTTAAGGAAAATATAGCTTATAAAAATGGCTTCAATTAAGTAGCAACTTTAAACAGTCAAATTTTTATAGAAGAAGTTGTCAAAGAACTTCCTCTCAATCCCTTCTCTAAAATTACTAAAACAATGGCTTCAACGAAAAATTTTATAGAACCTTAAAGACTAAATGATCTCAGTGCTAGTTAAAATATTCCAGGGAGTTAATAAAAAAATAAAATAAAACTTCTCATTGATCAAGCACAAGAAACAATTAGTGAGCTTGAAGACAGGCTATATGAAAATACATGGTCAGAGAAAACAAAAGAAAAAGACGAAAAATGATTGAAGCTCAAGTACAAGATCTAGAAAATAGCCTCAAAAGGGCAAATCTAAAAGTGATTGACCTTAAAGAGGTGGTACAGAGATGGGGTAGAAAGTTTATTCAAAGTGTCAATAACAAAGAACTTCCCAAACCTAGAGACAGATATCAATATTCAAGGACAAGAAGGTTTTAGAGCACCAAGCAGATTTAACCCAAAGAAAGCTACCTTAAGGCATTTAATAACTAAACTCCCAAGGATCCAGGATAAAAAATGATCCTAAAAGTAGCAAGAGAAAAGAAACAACATAAAATGAAGCTCCAATAATCTACCAGCAAACTTTTCAGTAGAAACCTTACAGTCCAGGAGAAAGTGGCATGACATATTTAAAGTACGGAAGAAAAATTACTTTTATCCCAGAATAGTATACCTACCAAAAATATCCTTCAAACATGAAGGAGAAATAAAGACTTCTCCAGAAAAACAAACACTGAAAGATTTCATCAACACCAGACCTGTCCTGTAAGAGATGCTAAACAGACCTCTTAAATATGAAAGAAAAGGACATTAATGGCAATAAGAAATTATCCAAAGGTATAAAACTCATTAATAATAGAAAGTACATAGAAAAATACAGAACATTATAACACTGTAAATGTGGCATGTAAACTACTCGTATCCTAGGTTGAAAGACTGAAAGATAAACTGGCCAAAAATGATAACTACAATAACTTTGTAAGACATAGACAGTACAATAAGATATAAATAGAAACAATAAAAAGTTAAAAAGTGGGAGGATTAAGTTGAGGCATAGAGTTTTTATTAGTGGTCTCCTTGTTTGTTGGTTTATGCAATCAGTGTTGTCACCAGTTTAAAATAATGGGTTATAACTAAATGTCCATCAAGAGATAAATGAATAAACAAATGTGGCATGTTCACACAATGAAATATTATTATAAAATATTATAGAAATAGCTATACAAAGGAAGTATTTATGACACATGCTACAACAGGGATGAACTTTGAAGAGATTGTGCTAAGTGAAAGAAACCATTCACAATGGACCATATGCTGCACAATTCTTTTTACGTGAAATGTCCAGAGCAGCCAAATCTGTAGGGACAAAAAGACTAGTGGTTACCCAGGATTGTAGGGGATATGAAGATGAATGGGGTGGGATAAAGGGGATGAGAATGACTAAAGTGATCCATAGGGTTTCTTTTTGGGTTAATAAAAAATGTACTAGTCCATTGGGTAACAGATACATAATCAAGTGACTATACTAAAAGTCATTGAATTGTACACTTTAAATGGGTAAATTGTATGACATGTGAATTATGTTTCAATAAAACTGTTTTTTAAAATAGCAAAATAAAATAAAATAATTGGTTATAAAATATTACTTGCAAGCCTCATGGTAACCTCCAGTAAAAAAATATATATATAATGGATATAGAAAAAAATTAAAAGCAAGAAATTAAAACATATCAGCAGAGAGGAACACCTTTGCCAAAAGGAAGGCAGAAAAGAAATAAGGGAGAAAAGACCACAAAACAACAAGAAGGCAAATAACAAAATGGAAGGAGTAAGTCCTTACCTATCAATAATAACATTGAATGTAAATGGACTAAACTCTCCTATCAAAAGACATAGAGTGGTGGAATAGATTAAAAAACAAGACCAAACAATCTTGCCTGCAAGAAACATACTTTACCTGTAAAGAAACAGATAAACTGACAATAAATAAATGGTAAAAGATTTTCTATAACAATGGAAACCAAAAAAAAGCAGGAACGGCTATACTTATATCAGACAAAATAGATTTCAAGACAAAAAGTATGAGAGACAAAGATCATTATATATCTTTATATAATGATCATTATATAAACAGATAATTATTCCTGCTGAATAATTCATCATTCATATAATAAACATAATTATCTGTTTATTGTTATATAATGATATCTTCATATAATGATGAATTATTCAGCAAGAAGATATGACAATTGTAAATATAAATGCACCCAAAACTGGAGCACCCAGATACATAAAGCAAATATTTTTAGTGCTAAGAGAGAGATAGGCTCCAATCCAATAATAGCTGGAGACCTCAACACCCACTTTCAACATTGGACAGATCATTCAGACATAAAACCAACAAAGAAACATCAAACTTAATCTGCAGCACTATTGGCTGAATGGACCTATAGATATTTACAGGACATTTCATCCAATGGCTGCAGAATACACATTGATCTCAGCACATGTTATTCTCAAGGATATACCACAGATTAAGCCAAAAAAGAAGTCTTAAAACATACCAAAAAATGAAATAATATTTAATATCAAGTATCTGCTCTGGTCACAATGAAATAAAAGTAGAACTCAGCCAGACGTGGTGGCTCACACCTGTAATCCCAGCACTCTGGGAGGCCAAAGTAGGTGGATCACCTGAGGTCAGTAGTTTGAGACCAACCTGACCCATATGGTGAAACCCTGTCTCTACCAAAAATACAAAAATTAGCTGGGCATGGTAGCACACAACTGTAGTCCCAGATACTTGAGAAACAGGAGAATCACTTGAACCCTGGATTCAGAGGTTGCAGTGAGCCGAGATCACACCACTGCACTCTAGTCTGGGCAAGAGAGTGAGACTCCATCTCAAAACAAACAAACAAAAAATGTAGAACTCAATAGCAAGAGGAATCTTGGAAACTATACAAATTCATGAAAATTGAACAATATGCTCTTGAATGACTAGTGAGTTAGTGAAGAAATTAAGAAGAAAATTGAAAAATTTATTTAAACAAATGATAATGGAAACATAACATACCAAAATCTAGGGCAAAGAGGGAAACCCTAATTAAGAGAGACATTTATAGCTATGAGTGCCTGCATGAAAACAGTAGAAGAACTTCAAATGAACAACCTAATTATGCATTTTAAAGAACTAGAAAAGCAAGAGCAAACCAAACCCAAAATCAGTAGAATAAAAGAAATAATAAAGATCAGAGCATAAATAAATGAAATTTAAAAGAAGAAAACAGTGCAAAATATCAATGAAACAAAAATTATCTTTCTGAAAACATAAACAAAATTGACAAAACTTTAGGTAGACTAAGGAAAAAGAGAGAATACCCAAATGAATAAAATCAGAGATGAAAAAAGAGATAATATAATCGATATTTCAGAAATTCAAAGGATTATCACAGGCCACTATGAGCCACTTTATGCCAATAAATTGTAAAACTTAGAAGAAATGAACAAATCCCTAAATGCATACAACCTACCAAGATTGAACCATGAAGAAATCTGAAACCTGAACAGACCAGTAACAAGTACAAGATTTAAGCTATAATAAACAGTCTTTCAGCATAAAAAAGTCAAGACGTTATGCCTTCACTGATGAATTTTACAAAATATTTAAATAGCTAATATCAATTCTTCTCAAGCTATTTCAAAAAATAGAGGAGTGAGGAATACTTTCAAACTTTTTCTAGAAAGCATTACCCTGATACCAAAATCAGACAAAGACACATTAAAAAAACAAACAAACAAACTACAGGGCAACATCTCTGATGAATATTGATGCAAAAATTCTCAACAAAATACTACCAAACCAAATTTGACAATATGTAATATCATTCATATGACCAAGAGGGATATATCCCTGTGACGGAAGGATGGTTCAACACATACAAATCAATATCATACATCATATCAACAGAATGAAGGACAAAAAGCATATGATCATTTCAATTGATGCTGGAAAAGCATTTGATAAAATTCAACATCTCTTCATGATAAAAACTCTCAATAAACTGTGTACAGAAAGAACATGCCTCAACATAATAAAAGCAATACACAACTATTATTCCAAATGAAGGAAAACTGAAACTTTTTCCTCTAAGATCTGGAAAATGACAAGGATGCTCTCTGTCACAACTGTTATTCAACATAGGACTGGAAGTCCCAGCTTGAGCAATTGAACAAGAGAAAGACACAAATGGCATCAAATTGGAAAGAAAAAAGTCAAATTATCCTTGTTTGCAGATGATATAATCTTATATTTGGAAAAAGGCTCCACCAAAAAACTAACACATACAAAAATCAGTAGCATTTATATATGCCAATAGTGAACAATCTGTAAAAGAAATTTTAAAAAGTAATTCCATTTACAGTAGCCACACATACCATTCAATACCTAGGAATTAACCAAGAAGTAAAAGATATCTATAATGAAAACTACAAAACACTGACGAACGAAATTGAAGAAGAAACCAAAACATTTAAAAAATTCCATGTTCATTTGCTGGAAGAATCAATAGTGTTAAAATGTCCATACTACCCAAAGCAACCTACAGAGTCAATGTAATCCCTATCAAAATACCAATGACATTTTTCACAGAAATAGAAAAAAAAAAACCCAAAAATTTATGTGGAATAACAAAAGGCCCAGAATAGCCAAGCTATCCTGAGTAAAAAGAAAAAGAACAAAACTGGAAGAATCACAATACCTGACTTCAAATTATACCATACAGGTATACTAACCAAACAGCATGATGCTGGCATAAAAAGAGACACACAGACCCGTGGAACAGAACAGAGAATCCAGAAACAAATTCAACACCTACGGTGAATTCATTTTCAACCAAGATGCCAGGAACATACATCCAGGTAAAAACAGTCTCTTCAATAAACAGTGCTGGAAAAACTGGATAAGAACAAAGCTAGACCCCTTTATCTCACCATACACAAAAATAAAATCAAGGCAGATTAAAGATTTAAATCTAATACCTTAAAGTATGAAACTGTGACAAGAAAACATTCAGGAAACTGTCCAGGACATTGGTCTGGGTAGGGATTTCTTGGACAACACCCCACGAGCACCGGGATCCAAAGCAAAAATGGACAAATGGATCATATCAAGCTAAAAGCTTGCATACAGCAAAATAAACAATCAACAAAGTGAAGGGACAACCCACAGAGTCAAAGAAAACATTGTAAACTATTCATCTGACAAGGGATTAATAACCAGAATATATAAGGAGCTCAAATAACACTATAGGAAAAAATATATAATAATCTCATCTAAAAATGGACAAAATATCTGAGTAGACATTTTTCAAACTAAGACATACAAATGGCAAACGGGTATATGAAAATCTACTCAACATCACTGGTCATTAGAGAAATGCAAATCAAAACTACAATGTGATATCATCTCACCTTAGTTAAAATGGCTTTTGTCTAAAAGGTAATAACAAATGGTGGTGAGGATTTGTGGCAAGTTGTACACTGTTGGTGGGAATGAAATTAGTACAAAACTATGGAAAACGATTTGGAGGCTTCACAGAAATCCAAAAATATAGCTACCATATGATCCAGTTGTCCCACTGCTAGGTACATACCAAAAAAAAGAATATCAGTGTATCAAAGAGTTATCTGCATTCTCATGTTTATTGCAGCACTATTCACAACAACTAATAGCTGGAAGCAACCTAAATGTCCATCAACAGATGAATGGATAAAGAAAATATGATACATATAAACAATGGAGTACTATTTGACAAAAATAAAAGAATGAGATCTTGTTATGTGCAAGAACATGGATGGAACTGGGGGCCATTGGATTAAGTGAAATAAGCCAGGCACAGAAAGGCAAACTTCACATATTCTCACTTATTTGTAGGAGCTAAAAATTAAAACAATTGAACTCATGGAGATAAAGAGTAGAATGAAGATTATCAGAGGCTGGGCAGGGTAGTGGAGTGTGGGGGAGAAGTGAGGGTGGTTAATAGTTACAAAATATAGTTAGAAAGAACAAATAAGACCTAGTATTCTATGGCATCTCAGGGTGACTATAGTCAACAATAATTTAATTGCACATTGTAAAATAATTAAAAGAATATAATTGGATTGTAATACAAAGGATAAATGCTTAAGGTGATGAATCCTATTTATCATGATGTGATTATTATGGATTGTGTGCCCATATTAAAATATCTCATATACCCTGCAAGTATATACATCTACTATGTACCCAAAAAATTAAAAGTAAAAAAAAAAATTTTTAAGCACAACATTCCAATTCCTTTCATGAGGTAAGTTTAACATTGATATAGTAACCACACACATGTATATACAACTACAGCGCAATCTGATTAAATATAGTTGTGCTTTATTTCCAAGCTGTCTTAATTATCTTTTACCTATCTTCTTTTTTTTTACATTTTAGATCCAGTTTGTCAACTTTTAGGAATGGATTGGAATTAAATTGTACCTAAAAATCAAATTCATAAAAATGTCAATTTGTGAAATTGGTTCCTCCTGTCTAATCACATTTAGTCTTCCTTTAGTGTCTTTCAATAAAAGTATATACTATGTTGCATAGATGTTGCACATCTTTGGTTGCATTAATTCCCAGATATTTTACTGATATTATCTAAATAATTTTGGCTTGTAAAGAAATACAGTCTTGTCAAAGTGTTCATATTACATTGCTTAGGTCTTAGTAACTTTATTTTCTCTCTTGACCTGTCATTTGCTGGGAGAAATGTATTAAACATTTTCTATTATAATGATAATTTATGAATTACTCTACGCAATTCTGTCAAATTTTGAAAGTTATTTAATGTACAGTTGATCCTTGAACAATTTGGGGGTTTGGATGCCAACATCCCATCCAGTCAGAAATTAATGTATAACTTATGACTCCCCCAAAACTTAATGACTAATAGTCTAGTGATAGCTGAAAGCCCTACCAATAACATAAACAGACAATTAAAACATATTTTACATATTATATCTCATATTTGTATAATATAGTAAGCTAAAGCAAAAAAAATAAGGAACAGGTAATATATTTACTATCTATTAAATGAAACTGGCTGATTATAAACATCTTTCTCTTCATCTTCAGGTGGAGTAGGCTAAGGAGGAGGAAGAGAAGAGGTTGTTTTTGCTGTCCTACAAGTGGTGAAGGCAGAAGAAAATCCACATGTAGGTAGACCCATGCAGTTCAAAGCTGTGTTGTTTAGGGTCAACTGTATATAAATATGTAATTATCATATTCTCCCAGAAAATTAAAACTTTTATCAGTATATAGCCAGGCTTTATCTCTAGCAATAATTTTGGCTTCATGTCTTGAAAATAAATAAAAGGTTAAAAATTAAATAATGGCAAACAATTTAATTGTTTTTGAAATGGGTATTTTAACATCAGGAAATTCATTTAAAAAATTCACCTTATTAAGGAGAAGTTTATATGATCATGTCTATATATGCCAAAAATACATTTCACATAATTAACACCAATTTATAAGATATTTGATTAAACAGAAATCAATGAATCTTTTCCTACTGTGATAAATTATGTTTCTGAACAAAGAAGTCAGCATCTTAATAAAGAAACACTGAGGTAATCCCACAAAAGCAAAGGATAATGTAAGGAGTGCCCACTATTCAGCTGATTATTTAACAAAATATTGAAAGTTAAGCCAGGGAGGATCCAAGATGGCCGTTTAGGAACAGCTCAGGATTGCAGCTCCCAGTCAAAGAGCAGAGGGTGAGTGGACGCCGCATTTTTATTGCCCACAGACTAGGAAATTCCCAGGCGGAGGAGCTCCACAGGTCACCAGCACTGCTGTTTCAGCCAGCGCGGCTGTGCCGGCCGGTGCCGCTGCTGTGCCCCATGCGGCTGCTTTGTCAGCACCCCGGAGCAACGGTTCTCCATACAAAATACACCGGTCCGGGTGCACTTTTGGCTGCCGATTGGAGCCACGGGAAGTCGCCCATTCATCTGTTTAAAAAGGGGACTGAGCAGAGAACCAGGACAGTAGATTCCAGGGCAAAAAAAAAAAAAGGGCCACAAACCTCAGTGCCGCTGTTTAAGCCAGTGCAGTGAGTGGCCGCAGGGGAAAACAAACAGACCCCAGCACCTCTTCAACAGGCGACTGGAACACCAACTTAAAAATGGCTCTGAGGCAAGCAGCCAGGCGATCAGGCTCGGCTGGTCCCACCCCCACAAAAGAACAGCAACCAGAAACTCTGGATTGAGACTTTCACAGCAAGCGCAGCTGAGCCCGGGACGGTCCAACTCTGTGGGGGAGGGGCATCCGCCATTACCGAGGCAGCCCAACACAACAGAGGCAGTCAGCCAATGCTGAGGCAGCCCGCCATTGCCAAGGCAACCCGCGACTACAGAGAGACTCCGCCTCAACAGAGGCGGGCCACCATCGCCAAAGCAGTTCTAACTACACCCATATAAACAGGACTGCAGGGAAGTTCACTCGGCAGCTGGGCGGAGCCCACAGCAGCTCAGCAAAGCCTCTACAGGCAGACAGTGACTAGGCTGCCTCCTTGCTGGGCAGGGCAGCTCTGAAGGAAAAAAAAAAAAAAAAAAAGAGAGAGAGAGGGCAGCAGGATAACCGAAACTCATAAAGCCCTAAATCCCTGGGCCAGAGCACCTGGGAACAAAAAGCAGTTTATGAGTTCTGCTGCAGCAGACCTAAACGTACCTGCCCAGCAGCTCTGAATGAACAACAGAGCTCACAGCTCACCATTTGAGCTCCTAAAAAGAAGAGACCGTATCCTCAAGCAGCTCCCAGACCCCTATATATCCAAAGAGACACCTCCTAAAGAAGAGATCAGATTGACACTAGGCGGGTATCCTTCTGGGACAAAGATAGCAGAAGAAGAAAACTGGTAACAACCCTTACTGTTCAGCAGCTGCTGCAGGTGAACCCCAGGCAAGCAGGGCCTAGAGTGAACCTCAGCAGACCTAGAGCAGAGGGGCCAGACTGTCAGAAGGAAAACCAAGAAACAGAAATAACCTCATCATCAACAAACAGAACGTCAATCTGAAAGATTTGAGACCCAATCTGAAAGCCAGCAACTACAAAGTCGACAGGTGGATAAATCCTTAAAGATGGGAAGAAACCAGCGCAAAAAGGATGAAAACACCCGAAACCATAACACCTCTCCTCCTACAAGGGATCACAACTCCTCACCAGCAAGGGAACAAGGTTGGATGGAGAACGAATGTGATGAAATGACAGAATCAGACTTCATTGGGTGGGTAGTAAGAAACTTCTGTGAACTTAAATAACATGTTCTAACCAAATGCAAAGAAACTAAGAACCTTGAAAAAAGATCTGATGGAATGCTAACGAGAATGGACAAAATAGAAAGGAATATAAGTGAATTGATGGAGCTGAAAAATGCAACATGAGAATGTCACGAAGCATGCACAAGTATCAACAGCCAAATTGACCAAGCAGAACAAAGGATATCAGAGGTCGAAGATCAATGCAATGAAATAAAACATGAAGACAAGACTGGAGAAAAAAAGAGTAAAAAGGAATGAACAAAATCTCCAAGAAATGGGGGACTATGTGAAAAGACCTAATCTATGTTTGATAGGCGTACCAGAATACGACGAAGAGAATGAATCCAAGCTGGAAAATACTCTTCAGGATATTACCCAGGAAAACTTCGCCAACCTAGCAAGGCAGGCAAATATTCAAGTCCAGGAAATACAGAGAACACCACAAAGATATTCGTCAAGAAGAGCAACCCCCAGGCACATAATCGTCAGATCCACCAGGGTTGAGATGAAGGAGAAAATACTAAGGGCAGCCAGAGAGAAAGGTCGGGTTACCCACAAAGGGAAGCCCAACAGACTCACAGCAGATCTCTCGGCAGAAACTCTACAAGCCAGAAGAGAGTGGGGGCCAATATTCAACATCCTTAAAGAAAAGAACTTTCAACCCAGAATCTCCTATCCAGCCAAACTAAGCTTCATAAGTGAAGGAAAAATAAAATCCTTTGGGAACAGCAAGTACTCAGAGATTTCACCACCACCTGGCCAGCTCTATAAGAGCTCCTGAAAGAGGCTCTACACATATAAAGGAACAATAAATACCAGCTCAACTAAAGGGCAAAACACCCAGCTAGCACCAAAATGGCAGTATCAAATTCACACATAACAATATTAACCCTAAATGTAAATGGACTAAATGCCCCAATAAAAAGACACAGACTGGCAAATTGGATAAAAAGCCGAAACCCATCGGTGTGCTCTATCCAGGAAACCCATCTCACATGTAAGGATACACAAAAGCTCAAAATAAAGGGATGGAGGAAGATTTACCAAGCAAATGGAGAGCAAAAAAAAGCAGGAGTTGCAATTCTCATTTCTGATAAATTAGACTTTAAAGCAACAAAGATCATAAGAGACAAAGAAGGACATTACATAATGGTAAAAGGATCAATGCAACAAGAAGAGCTAACGATACTAAATATATACACACCCAGTACAAGAGTACCCAGATACATAAGGCAAGTTCTTAATGACTTACAAAGAGACTTAGACTCCCACACAATAATAGTGGGAGACTTTAACACCCCATTGTCAACATTAGACAGACCAACCAGACAGAAAATTAACAAGGATATCCAGGACTTGAACTCAGACCTGGACGAAGCAAACCTAATAGACATTTACAGAACTCTCCACCCCAAATCCACAGAATATACATTCTTCTCAGCACCACATCACACCTACTCTAAAATTGACCACATAATTGGGAGTAAATCACTCCTCAGCAAATGCAAAAGAATGGAAATCGTAACAAAGAGTCTCTCAGACCACAGTGCAATCAAGTTAGAACTCAGAATTCAAAAACTAACCCAGAACCGCACAGCTTCATGGAAACTGAACAACTTGCTCTTGAATGTTGACTGGATAAACAATGAAACGAAGACAGAAATAAAGATGTTCTTCGAAACCAACGAGAATGAAGACACATCATACCAGAATCTCTGGGACACATTTAAAGCAGTCTCTAGACGAAAATATATAGCAATAAGTGCCCACATGAGAAGCAAGGAGAGATCAAAAATTGACACCCTGTCATCAAAACTGAAAGAGCTAGAGGAGCAAGATCAAAAAAACTCAAGGTCTAGCAGAAGACAAGAAATAGCTAAGATCAGAGCAGAACTGAAGGAGATAGAGACACAAAAAACCCTTCAAAAAATCAATAAATCCAGGAGTTGGTTTTTTGAAAAGATCAACAAAATAGACCACTAGCCAGATTAATAAAAAAGAAAAGAGAGAATAAACAAATTGATGCAATAAAAAACGATAACGGGGATATCACCACAGATTCCACAGAAATTCAAACCATCATCAGAGATTATTACAAACAACTCTATGCACATAAACTAATAAACCTGGAAGAAATGGATAAATTCCTGGACACTTGCCTCCTCCCAAGCCTAAACCAGGAAGAAGCGGAAACCCTGAACACACCCATAATAAGGTCTGAAGTTGAGGCAGCAATTAAGAGCTTACCACCAAAAATAAAAGCCCAGGTCCAGACGGGTTCACACCTGAATTCTACCAGACATACAAAGAGGAGCTGGTATCATTCCTTCTGAAACTATTCCAAACAATACAAAAAGAGGGAATTCTTCCCAAATCATTTTATGAGACCAAAATCATCCTGATTGCAAAACCCGGCAGAGACTCAACAAGAAAAGAAAACTTCAGGCCAATATCCATGATGAACATAGATGCAAAAATCTTCAATAAAATACTGACAAGCCGATTGCAACAGCACATCAAAAAGCTCATCCACCATGATCAAGTAGGCTTCATCCCAGGGATGCAAGGCTGGTTCAACATACGCAAGTCTATAAACGTAATTCACCACATAAACAGAACCAAAGACAAAAACCACATGATTATCTCAACTGATGCAGAGAAAGCCTTTGACAAAATTCAACAGCCCTTTATTCTAAAATCCGTCAATAAGCTAGGTATTGATGGAACGTATCTCAAAATAATAAAAGCTATTTATGACAAACCAACAGCCAATATCATACTGAATGGGCAAAAACTGGAAGCATTCCCCTTGAAATGTGGCACTAGACAAGGATGCCCTCTCTCGCCACTCCTATTCAACATAGTACTAGAATTTCTAGCCAGAGCAATCAGGCAAGGAAAAGAAATAAAGCACATTCAAATAGGAAAGGAGGAAGTCAAATTGTCTCTATTTGCAGACGACATGATTGTATATCTAAAAGACCCCATCGTCTCAGCCCCAAATCTCCAGAAACTGATAAGCAAGTTCAGCAAAGTCTCAGGATACAAAATCAATGTGCAAAAATCACATGCATTCCTATACACCAATAACAGACTTAAAGAGAGCCAAATCAAGAACAAACTTCATTCACAATGGTCACAAAGAGAATAAAATGCCTAGGAATACAACTAACAAGGAACGTAAAGGACCTCTTCAAGGAGAACTACAAGCCACTGCTCAACGAAATAAGAGCGGACACAAACAGATGGAGAAACATTCCCTGTTCCTCATTAGGAAGAATCAATATTGTGAAAATGGCCGTACTGCCCAAAGTAATTTACAGATTCAATCCTATCCCCATCAAGCTACCAATGACCTTCTTTGCAGAACTGGAAAAAACCACCTTAAACTTCATATGGAACCAAAAGAGAGCCCACATAGCCAAGTCAATTCTAAACAAAAAGAACAAAGCGGGAGGCATCACACTACCGGACTTCAAACTATACTACAAGGCTACAGTAATCAAAACAGCATGGTACTGGTACCAAAACAGAGATATAGACCTATGGAACAGAAGAGAGGTCTCGGAGGCAACACACCATACCTACAACCATCTGATCTTTGACAAACCAGACAAAAACAAGCAATGGGGAAAGGATTCCCTGTTTAATAAATGGTGTTGGGAAAGCTGGCTAGCCATGTGCAGAAAGCAGAAACTGGACCCCTGCCTGACACCTTACACTAAAATTAACTCCAGATGGATTAAATACTTAAACACAACCTAACACCATAAAAACCCTAGAAGAAAATCTAGGCAAAACCATTCAGGACATAGGCGTAGGCAAGGACTTCATGACCAAAACACCAAAAGCATCGACAACAAAAGCCAAAATAGACAAATGGGACCTAATCAAACTCCACAGCTTCTGCACAGCAAAAGAAACAGTCATTAGAGTGAATTGGCAACCAACAGAATGGGAAAAAATTTTTGCAGTTTACCCATCTGACAAAGGGCTGATATCCAGAATTTACAAAGAACTAAAACAGATTTACAAGAAAAAAAACTAACAAGCCCATTCAAAAGTGGGCAAAGGATATGAACAGACACTTTACAAAAGAAGACATACATGAGGCCAACAAACATATGATAAAATGCTCATCATCACTGGTTATCAGAGAAATGCAAATCAAAACAACACTGAGATACCATGTCATGCCAGTTAGAATGGCGATCATTAAAAAATCTGGAGACAACAGATGCTGGAGAGGATGTGGAGAAATAGGAACACTTTTGCACTGTTGGTGGGAGTGTAAGTTAGTTCAACCATTGTGGAAGACAGTGTGGCGATTCCTCAAGAACCTAGAAATAGAAATTCCGTTTGACCCAGCAATCCCATTACTGGGTATATATCCAAAGGATTACAAATCGTTCTACTATAAGGACATGTGCACACGAATGTTCATTGCAGCACTGTTTACAATAGAAAAGACCTGGAACCAACCCATATGCCCATCGACGATAGACTGGATAGGGAAAATGTGGCATATACACACCATGGAATATTATGCAGCCATCAAAAACGATGAGTTTGGGTCCTTTGTAGGGACATGGATGAACCTGGAAACCATCATTCTCAGCAAACTGACAGAAGAGCAGAAGATCAAACACCGCATGTTCTCACTCATAGGTGGGTGTTGAACAATGAGAACACATGGACACAGGGAGGGGAGCACTACACACTGGGGTCAGTTGGGGGGAAATAGGGGAGGGCCGGTGGGGGGTGGGGAGCTGGGGAGAGATAGCAAAGGGAGAAATGCCAGATGTAGGTGATGGGGAGGAAGGCAGCAAAACACACTGCCACGTGTGTACCTATGCAACAATTTTGCATGTTCTTCACATGTATCCCAAAACCTAAAATGCAATAAAATAAATAAATGGGGAAAGAAAAAAAAAAAAAAGAAAGTTAAGCCAATAAAAGTAGTGACAGCAATTTGAGGAATAATAATTAAAAATGAAGAATTCAGATTGTCTTTGTTTACAGATGGCATGTTCATATATACGAAAGACTCATAATAATAAGTTGGAATTACAAACAATAAAATAACTGGTAAAGTAACAAGAAACAACATTAATATAAAATAAATTCTCCAAATATGTAAAAATTACCATATAGAAGATAATAATAGAAGGAAAATATCCCATTTACACGAGAATGAGAGAAAATACAATACCTAAGCATAGGCCTAACACAAAATGTGCAAAAGCTATAAAAGAAAACTATAAAACACTGTAAGACATGCCATATATAAAAATATTCTTTTCAGAAAGATTCAGAATCATTTAGACGTCAATTTTCTCTAAGTTACTTTCTAAATACAATGCAACATCAATTTTTTAAATGTCACTGTTTTCTGGAGCCAGACAAGTTTTTAATTTTAACATTTATTTTACATTCAGGGTACATGTGCAGGTTTGTTACATAGGTAAATTGGGTATAACAGGGGTTTGGTGTACCTATTATTTTGTCACCCAGGTAGTAAGTATAGAACTCATAGGTAGAAAAACTATCTACTGAGTACTTTGACATATAGGTTTGTTATATAGGTAAACTGGGTATAACAACGGTTTGATGTACATATTATTTTATCACCCAGGTAGTAAGTATAGTATTTGATAGGTAGTTTTTCAATCCTCACCCTCCTCTCTCCCTCCACCTTCAAGTAGGTCCCAGTATCTGTTGTTCCCTTTTTGTGTCCATATGTACTCAATGTTTAGCCCCTACTTACAAGTGAGAACATGTGGCATCTGGTTTTCTGTTCCTATGTTAGTTGACTTGGGATAACGGCCTTTAGCTCTATCCATGCTGCTGCAAAATACATGATCTTGTAAAAGAACAAGATCACATTCTTTTACAAGATTATGGCTGCATAGTATTGCATTTTACGCATGTTGTGTATGTACCACATTTATCCAATCCACTACTAAAGAGCACCCAGTTAGACTCCCTGTCTTTGCTATTGTCAATAGTGCTGCAATGAACCTATGTGTGCCTGTGTCTTTATGGTAGAACAATTTGTATTCATTTAGATATACACTCAGTAATGAGACTGCTGGGTTGAATAGTAACTCTGCTTTGAGTTATTTGAGGCAAACTGCCTTCCACAATGGCTGAACTAATTTACATTCCCACCAAAAGTGTATAAGCATTCCTTTTCTCCACAGCCTCACCAGCATCTGTTATTATTTTTTGACTTTTTAATAATAGCCATTCTGACTAGTGCAAGATGGTATCTCACTGTGGTTTGATTTACATTTCTCTAATGATTTGTGATGCTGAACATTTTTTTCATATGCTTGTTGGCTGCATGTATGTCTTCTTTTGAAAAGTGTCTGTTCATGTTCTTTGCCCATTTTTTAATGGGGTTGGAAATTAACAACCTAATATCACACCTAGCGCAACTAAAGAAACAAGAGAAAACCAACCCCAGAGCTAGCAGAGGACAAGAAATAATCAAAATTAGAGGTAAACTGAAGGAATTGAGATGCAATAAATAAATGACCCCATAGTCTCCACCCACAAGTTCCTTCAGTTGATGAACAACTTCAGCCATTTCAGGCTATAAAATCAACATAAAAATCAGTAGCATTCCTCTACACCAACAACATCCAAGCTGAGAGCCAAATCAAAACATGATCTCATTCATGATATCCACAAAAGAAATAAAAATGTTTCTGCAGTGAGAATTACAAAACATTGCTCAAAGAAATCAGAGATGACACAAATAAATGGAAAAACATGGATAGGATGTTTTTAAAGTTTAAGTATAAGAATAGCCAGGAAAAAATATTGTGGGGAAATAAATGTGTGAGAATGAATAGCTGGACTTACCTTATTCATGGATAGGATGATTTTAAAGTTGAAGTATAAGAATAGCCAGGAAAAAACATTGTGGGGAAATACATGTGTAAGAACGAATAGCTGGACTTACCTATCAACATATAAGTGTTCTGTAAATAAAACAATGTGGTATTAGTGTGAAAATAAATGGACAAATTAAAAATCTGTAAATTGACTCACATGAATATGGAAACTGTATCTAATCAAGCAGACAGCTCAAATCACTAGAAAAAGATGAATTTTCAAATAATAACTAGATGACTATATAAGAATATGGAAAACTAGATTCATTTCTCATATTATGCACCAAAATAAATTCCAAAGACATCAGAGATATAAATGTGAGATATTAACCTCCAAGAGTATGACTCAAAATCCAGGTTGTACCATAAATAAAAAATCAAAAGGAAATAGCAAACTGGAAAAAGTATTAGTAAGTAATATCACAAGAAAGTTAAAGTTTTTTATGGACAATTAAATTCTAAAATGGAGAAGAATAAGGCCAAGGACAACAGAGAAAATGTGCAAAAGATACGAATAGACAGTTTATAGGGGAGAAAATTCCAAGTATATTGCCCTGAATTGCATAATGTTCCCCCAAAGTTCATGTTCACCTGAAACCTCAGAACCATGATCTTATTTGGAAATGGAATTTTTGCAGATGTAGTTAATTAAGATGAAGTAATAATGGATCGGGGTAGCCCTAAGTCCAATGACTGGTGGTCTTATAAGATGGCCATATGAAGACCCAGAGAGACCCAGAGAGAAGGTCATATGAGAAAGTAGTACACATAGCTTCTTTAAAAAAAAAAGAAAGGAAAGTAAATATCAGTATTGATATTGTTTAAATAAAGGGCCCCATATATCATTTTTTTCAAAGGAGCACTATGCAAAGGCAACCCTGCTGGCATTTTTTTTCAGACACTCATGGCTGCCTGTAAGTTATTTAGGTCACAATATCATGATTGAAGTATTTCTACCCATCTGCTATAAGCAGAATCTAAATTATAGCCAACATTTCTAGAATGAAGTACATTTTATAGAGCTATCAGTTGTGAATTTAACGCTATTAAATAAAAAACAACATTTATATTGGGACAGAAAAAGTTGGTTCCTTCTTTTTTTTTCTTCCCCGTTTATTTATTTTATTGCATTTTAGGTTTTGGGGTACATGTGAAGAACATGCAAGATTGTTGCATAGGTACACACGTGGCAGTGTGATTTGCTGCCTTCCTCCCTATCACCTACATCTGGCATCTCTCCCCTTGCTATCTCTCCCCAGCTCCCCACCCCTCACCGTCCCTCCCCTATTTCCCCCCCACTGACCCCAGTGTGTAGTGCTCCCCTCCCTGTGTCCATGTGTTCTCATTGTTCAACACCCACCTATGAGTGAGAACATGTGGTGTTTGATCTTCTGCTCTTCTGTCAGTTTGCTGAGAATGATGGTTTCCAGGTTCATCCAGGGATGGACTGAAGAAGGTTTCTCATTTTTTGCTGCTACAGAAATAGGACATTCTTGAATTCTGTGATTGGAAAGCATAAATCCACCACTTTCCTGAGGTTTCATTGCTTTTTCAGTGTTAAAAATGTCAAAATTTGACCAGGTGTGGTGGCTTATGCCTGTAATCCCAGCACTTTGGAAGGTCAAGGCAGGTGGATCAGGAGGTCACGAGATGGAGACCATCTTGGCCAACATGGTGGAACTCCATCTTTACTAAAATACAAATATATATATATATATATATCCGGGTGTGGTAGGACGCACCTGGAGTCCCAGCTACTAAGAGGCTGAGGAGGCAGCAGAATCGCTTGAACCCAAAAGACAGAAGTTGCAGTGAGCCAAAATTGCACCACTGCACTCCAGCCTGGCGACAGAGTGAGATTCCCTCTAAAAAAAAAAAGAAAAAGAAAAGATGAAATCCATGTTTTATATATGACTAAATGATGACAAACATGAATGCAAACATACTCTTATGTTTCAATTATTTAGATTTCACTGTAGCATGATCAATTCATTAAATGAAATGGTATCTGTCAGATATTGATTTGTGTCTGGTCTGTTACAATCATATTGATGATAAATGACATCTGATATAATGAGTCAGATTACCTTAGCAACTGCTTTCTATATTCCCATCTTTCATGATTTTGGTTGCTGTCCTTCAGTGATTCTCAGCTATCTCTCTCAGGCAAGGCTCTGATGTATATCATTTTCTAAAAACATCTCCAAGTAAATCCCAGAACCTCAACCCTGGCAGGCAGAACATGACATATTGTTCAGGTCACAGATTGAACCTGCGCTTCTGCACAATGATTAAGTCAGCCCTTGGCTTTAATCATCCCCAGCCTTTCACCTGGGTCCCTGTGTACATCCATATAGACTGTGCATTACCTAAGTCCAGAAAGCCATTCTCTACAGAAGAGCGTGAATGGCACCCACCCCTGGGGCTGTGCAAGGCCCTTCATCACGTATATAGGGCTTATCCCTTTCGTACCCTGTATATGGAAAAATCTCCCCTCCAGGGAGAATCTTGCCCTGTTGGCATAAGTAACGCCTTCACAGACATCCTGTTGGCTTCCTGTTGCACTCTTGGATACTCTGTGTATTATAAGGATTGATATCAAGATCCCTAATTCAGCTAAGTACTTACATGAAAGATGTTGGAGCTATGTATGCTGTCTAGGTCACAAACCTTATTAACTATCTCTTGAAGAAGAGGAAGCAGTAGATAGTCTCAGTGGAGAACCTTTGTGGGGAAAGCAAGTCTTTGACTAAAAGGTCATGTTTGTTCCATTACAAGACAAAGGTCCAGAACCCAGAAAAATGGATGAAAACTCAGACATAAACACAGGTTGTGCTCTTTGCTAGATTCAAATTCTAAATCATTTTTCTATCCCTACAAGAAAACTCACCATGTTTCAAAACCACTAGGAGTCATCCAGAGCCCCCTGTCTACTTAAATCTCATTTTATCAGTGAGCTGGTCCATTTTCTCATGGCATCAAATTAATCTCTGCCATCCTAGATTTATTCTAGAGAATGCCTTCATTAGTGAAAGCCCAATATGCCTATGTTTCCATCTACCAGGGGAAATGTGTGTATGCATTTCAACTGCACCATGATGCCAACCCTCAAGTCTCAACCGGGCCTGGCTGCATAAAGCTGTCCATTCGATATGCCAAGAATGCTGGTAGACTGATATTCACCTCTCCCTGATTTCCAAGGTAGAATGAAAAACCTTTTGCTCCTCTTGCAAATTTATAACTTTCTAGGGCATCCTTTTGATGGGCCATGGCACCTCCTTCTCATTGTAGATGTACTCACACAAAAAAGGAAACAACCTATTACATGTAATCTTCCCCCTGCTCCTTGCCATGTTCAACATGGTACCCTCTTAAGAAAAAAGATCTGAAATTCCCCAATCCAAGGTCTGGTCATTTTGAACTGCAAGCCTCTGCATACTTGTTCCTTTAAGGAGATCCTATTTGATGTCTGTATAGATTCCTATTGCTGCATTAAAAATTCCCACAAACTTAGAGGCCTAAAATAATACCCATTTATTAGCTCACTGTCTGAATAGGTCAAAAGTCTGGCACATCTTAGCTGGGTCCTCTGCTTAAGGTTCCCAAAACTGAAAGCAAGGAGTCAAACAAGCTGCATTCTTATTTGGAGATTCTGCTAGGAAAAGATTAGCCTTCAAGCTTCTTTAAATTATTGGCAGAATTTATTTCCTTGAGTCTGTAGAATTCATTGCAGCTTGCTTCTTGAAAGATAAAAATATTAAGAAAAAGAGAGAGTCTCTATGCTTGGAGTTTCTGGCTTCAGGGAAAGCCTAGGCCCTGTTTTTGTTTTTTGTTTGTTTTAAAGGCTCACCTCATTGGATTAGGCCCACATAAGATACTAACCCTTTTGATTAACTCAGAGTCATCTGATTAGGGACTTACATTAAATCCTAAAAGTCTCTTCACTTTTGCTGTATTCTATTCATTGGAAGCAAGTTGTAGGTTCTACTCACACTCATTGTGGGAGAGGATTGCACAATGATGTGACTCCTGGAGGTCCCACTAGGCTCTATCTGCCATGATATCCTCAAATGAAGGTGCACTTGTCCTCTGCTATTATCCACGATCCAAAGCAGAGGACAAAGAGACAACACATCCACTGGAACAACACCTACAGGGCTGCACCTATCAGCTTTATCACTTGCCATCTTTTCTCCTCCGTATGGCGTTGTATCACAGTACTGAAAATTATACGTTCACACCCAGGCTGCAGCTACCATGCATTTCCATTTTGGACCATGCTGTCCACATTTATTGACCCAGCGAATGTGATAAACAAGTGAGAAGCAAAACTCTGAGCAGGTCAGTTGCCAAAGTGAAATCTCTTTTCTTCCCTCATCACCATTCCATGCATGTTATGCCTTCCTTCCAATATGTGCAGAACATAAAGAAATACAATTAAAGCACCCTTTCTGCATAGAATGATTGAACTAATCTTGCTCTTTATTTTATTTTGCTTCTTTTTGTTCTATAACACCATGTTATTTTCTTTTTTCCTTTTTTTTTTAATTCAAGGGGTACATGTGTAGGTTTGTTACATGGCCCTGTTATTTCTTATACAAGTATTTTGAAGTTGCTTCAGTAACATGTTCTTCACTTCAAAAAGAATGTAGGGTCTGAAATTGCAGGGAGAATGATTTAAGATTCCAAATAATGTAGTTGGCTAGTGATGTAAAAGATTTTAAAAGTGCAGAACAATAGCATATTCCCACAGCAAATTTGCAAGTATAACCTAGCAGGGAGGGCATGAAAAGGCTGACCAAACATAGTTTTCCTACAGAGGTCAGTCTTTTGACTCTCTGCTGCTTCCTCCACAACTTTTAACTCAATTTCCCATTCTGAAGAAAACAAGTAATTCAGAAGGTGCCCATTGCCTTCTCAGAGCACTTGCCTCTGCCACTCATGTTACCTTTGGCTTTCACTCCCCTTTTTTTTGTGCTTGAGGAGTCCTTTTTTTTTTTTTTTTTTTCCTGTCAAGAGTAAGAAAGCCTAAAGGTTTCATTGTTAGAAACACTGATTATGAGAATTTTCATCATGAGCATCATCTATTTTAGGGTTGACTAAAATGGCTTAGGTTCAAAATAAAAGACTTGCACTTCTCACAGACCCTGGAAACACATGTTCAAGACCTTCTGCCTCCCACTACAAGAATGATAGTCAAAGATACCAAGACACTATAGGACCCTTAAGAATCATGAACCAAATCCAGTAATGTTGCTGGCATAGCCCTTTACCGGGCCACTTAAAACCAAAATAAATCTCCATGATTATTTCTAAATTCTGAGATTTTAATTCCAAGGTCATTATTCTATGGATTCCTCTAGGCTTAAGCTGAACACGCTGTTCCTCAAGTTTTTTAATCTGTAAAACGTTGGATGCAGGTTCCATCTGGAATCCCACTTCTCCTACTTCCAAAACAATTGACTAGAAACATGATCATATTTTCCAGGCTCTGTCAGGTTCTCTGCTTTGCCAAGACAGTGGCTGGGGGATATGGATGGACACAGGTCTACAAAATGGGCCAGAAAGCCTACTGCACACTATAATAACAACCCTGATAATTCAGACGCCCATGTTCTTCTATATCCACTCCAAACACTGTACTTTAAGGGGTAGAAGATTAGATTAGAATTGTGTGGTATCAGGTGCAGAAAATTACCTTTAAGACACTATATAGTGAGCTCATGCTTGGAGTGTTAAATGAGGCTTCATCATGCCAGAGACACTGCTCAGAGGCAATGGTGATAGATAGCCCACCTAATTCCTGTGCTCTTTTCTCCTATTTCTTCTGCTGCTTTCTCTACTTACTCATCCTTGGCTTGTTCTCTTGGCTACTCCTCTGGCATCCACCCTGCTCAGCCTCTGGCAAGGTTCCAGTTCTTGATCTTGGCTGCCTCTTTGCTTGTGGATTGGACCTGATGTCTGCTCTAGTTTTCCTGGACTAACCTGGCATGTCTCATAGTTTTGACCCTATCTAGCCACATGTTGACATCTTGCTTGAATGTCCTTTCCAAAGGCAGCTTTAAAAAACCTATTGAACTATTTTATGCTTCTTTAAAGTCTCCAGTTACCTTTTTTTTTTTAAGGCAATGTCATTATCTTCTTACGTATTACCAGATTTTGAGATACATATTCTAATCTTAAATTTAATAACTATTTATTCAAATAAAGATGGGGAGACATTCTTTAAATAAACAAAATTCAAAACATTTTAATTAATAAAATTTTAATGAATGAATCTAGGAGTAATGAAAGAATCTAGGAGGGCATGAAATATATTGCACTTGACACAAAGAAAAGTGAGAAATTTATTAATTCATACATCATGTATTTTTCTAAAGGGTTTGGGTGTCAAATACCTGCATAGAAAATATTTGAAATTAAGAACACTGGTATAATAGTAGAATAAGCATCAAAAATTGATCAGAATGTTTGAATTCCTGTTCTAACTCTGTCCTTTACAAGGTGGTTAGCTTTTTTGAAATTTAGTTTTTTCTTGTCTATAAGAATGTGAATATCTAAACTATACAATATTTTATTTACAATGATTATTACTGATATTATGAGAATTAAATCTAACCTCTATTTCTTTGGCTCTTCCTCTCATTCATTTCCTGAAAAGATTCCTTGCCCAAATATTTGGAAACTCATCAGGAGAAGTTTTATATGTGGTTACAAACGAGTGCAGTGAGCTGTCTCATTGAACACTGAGAACACATGACTACTTTTGCTAGTACAGCTGATTACCAGGTAACATTAACACTTCTGGGTAATGTCAACACTCTGGGCACCATGACCACTATCCCGGGTACTGCCAGAAACTACCAATTATTGCTTCTCACACTGGATATTGCTTCATTTCCCAGGTCCCACTGTTGCCTCCTCTTTGTATTTCTGTACTTTCCAGGAACAACTGCTGCTGCTTTTTAAAACTACAACTTCTCCACCTGTTAGCCTTTGCTACCAGACTTCAAAGCCGTATCTTACAAAACACCACTGTCTCCCGACGGACACCACGGTGAAGGTACAGGTTGATTATACTTAATCCAAAAATCCAAAACCTGAAATACTCCAAAATTTGTAAATTTGTCCATCTCCTGATGAACACCATGATGAATGTATAAGTTGAGCATCCTTAATCCAAATATCCAAAATCTGAAGTGCTCCAAAATTTGTTGTCAATCTCCCAATGGACACCATGGTGAATGTACAGGTTGAGCATTCCTAGCCCAAAAGTAAAAAATCTGAAGTGCTCTAAAATTTGTAAATTTTTGAGGACTAACATGATGCCGTAAGTGGAAAATAGCATACTTAGCCTCATTTAATGGGCTGCAATAAAAACACAGGTACACAACACACAATTTGTTGTTGCTGTTGTTGATAGCTGATGCAGACATCATGATGATGCTATTGTGCTGTTACTTACTCTAAACAAATTGTTTTTTCATTGTATTAATGGTATGTCATTTTTTATAAGTACTTATATGTTAATAAGTCAAGCAAATGATTGCTTATTGGCAGCATATTAATTCAGAGTCAGAAATGTTGGTAATAGCAAACAAGCGCAGATTGGTGCTAAGATACTGACGTGGTTGGTTTCTGATGTTTCCATGTACACAAGCTTCATTGTATACATGAATTATTTAAAATATTGTATAAAATTATTTTCAGACTATGTTTATAAGATGTATATGAAACATAAATGAATTTCCTGTGTAGACTTGGATCTCATCCCAAAATAGCTCAGTATGTACATGCAAATATTCCAAAATCTAAAAAATCTGAAACCTGAAACACTTCTCGTCGCAAGCATTTCGAATAACGGATAGTCAACATATACTAGAACACTCAATGGGCCAAAGGTAATGGAATAGGACATATTTAAGAAGAGAACTAAAGCCGCTTCTGCCTATGCAAGAGTTTTAATAAAACAATGGGTTTTTTCTTCTGATTTTACTTACAGTTCTTCCACAGGACCTAGATGTATGTCCATGGAGGCAGAATGAATGACTAATATAAGTATTCTTGTCAAGATTTCTTAGAGAAACAGAACCTTTGTCTGCTGTCTGCAAGTTGGAGAACCAGGAAAGACAGTGGTGTATTTTGTTCCAAGTTCAAAGGCCTGAGATCCAGGGAAACCAATGGTGTAGGCCCCAGAGTTTGCAGGTCCAAGAACCAACCAGAAGCTCCAAGGTCCAAGGGCATGAGAAGATGAATGTTCCAGCTCAAGGAGAGTCAATTTGTCCTTCTTCTGCCTTTTTGCTTCATCTGGGCCCACAATGGATTGGTGATACACACCCACAATGGTGATCGTGGATCTTCTTTACTCAGCCTACTGATTCAAATGCTAATCTCTTTCCAGAAACACCCTCACAGGCACACCCAGAAACAATGTATTTATCAGCTGTCTGGGCATCCTTTAGCCTAGTCAAGTTGACTCATAAAATTAACCCACCGCAACCCGTGACATGATCAGACCCAGAGTTACTCTTCCTCTCCAACTTTTGTTCTATCATCGGGCCAAGCTTGGGACTGATGCTGCTTTCCTTGGGAATCTCCCTTGTTGCCCATCTGAGCAGACTCCTGGCAGCCTGCCCCCCAGTTGATGTCACATGCCTAGGTATGATTAAATTTTTGCTTATGCACAAACCACATCTCCCTTGGTATAACACAAAAGTTTTTATAATAGAAGAGATTAAAAAAGAGGTCATAGGCCACTTAAGAGGAGAGAAGCATTTACACTTAGATTTCCCTTCCTAGTAACTCCTAATGATTTTAGAAATTCTGAATGAGATAATTATTATCATTAAGCAACACCAGCCAATGAAGGCAGCTGGAAGGGAGCCTGTACCCTGCAAAGCCACAGGGGCCGAGCTGCCCAAGACCATGAGAACCCACCACTTCCATCAGTGTGACCTGGATCATTTTGGAGCTTGAAGATTTGACTGCCCCACTGGATTTTGGACTTGCCTGGGACATGTAGCCCCGTTGTTTTGGTGAATGTCTCTCATTTGGAATGGCTGTGTTTACCTATTGTCTGTATCGCCATTATATCTAGAAGGTAACTAACTTGCTTTTGATTTTACAGGCTCATGGGCAGAAGAGATTTGCCTTGTTTTAAATGACACTTTGGACTGTGGACTTTTGAGTTAGTGCTGAAATGAATTAAGACTTGAGGGACTGTTGGGAAGGCACGATTGGTTTTGAAATGTGAAGATATGCGATTTGGGAGGGGCTGGTGCAGAATGATATGGTTTGGTTCTGTGTCCCCACCCAAATCTCATCTTGTAGCTCCATTAATTCCCACATGTTGTGGGAGGGACCCAGGGGGAGATGACTGAATTATGGGGGCAGATCTTTCTCGTGCTGTTCTCATGATAGTGAATGGGTCTCACGAGATCTGCTGGTTTTAAAAACAAGAGTTTCCTCATACAAGCCCTCTCTTTGCCTGCTGCTAACCACGTAAGATGTGATTTTCTTCTCCTTGCCTTCCACCATGATGTTAAAACCTCCCATTTGGAACTGTAAGTCCAATAAACCTCTTTCTTTTGTAAATGTCCCAGTCCCGGGTATGTCTTTATCAGCAGCATGAAAATGGACTAATACACACCTCATCCCAATTTTCTCCAAACAGGGATATAGATCCCTTGGTTAAATCTTCAAATATGGCTATATCCCTACTGCAGTGTTCTACAAAGCTTCATTGAATGTTAAAGGGGCAATAGATTTACAAATTTCAGAGTCTCACATGGATAATAGCAGTTGGTCTTTTGGCGCAGGGCGGTGTGGGGGTGGTTTACAGGGACTAAACACAACCTAAGGGTCCCCATCTAGATCCTGAGATGCTTCCACATTGCAGTTATCAGCTTAACTCCACTAGCTTCCATGGTGTTTGCTTTTGGACATATACGTGCCTCCAGGTCATCTTGCAACTCTTGATATACAGAACAAAGGATTCTCTCCTCTCCATTTTAAAACTTCTTGCTTCCTGCCCCAGTAAAAGCAAAGGTGGAAACATCCTCCATTTTTTCCGAGAGAAGGCACAACCCTTCACTGCTTATGGGGTGTAGTGGTCTGACCTATACGGTCCACATAGGGCAAAAAGAGTAGTCTACAGGTTACTTTTACTTTCTGAGGTCATTTAAACAACACCTTATGAAGGACGTTTACAGTTTGATATCAGAAACCATGTTTTATGTAATTATTACACTAATTTTTTAAATACAAAATTAAGATACATCCAGCTTTCACTAGAGAACAGACAACTTTATGATACTCACGACGTGTGAGTGCTTGTTTACACTGGGATAATTCAAGAACCTTGCTGGTGATTTTACTGAAATAAACACATTGTTTTAAAAGTTAGCTTCTATACTTCCAGAAACCTGATCTTCCAGCAACTCACAAAGGGCAATTCTGTCTTTAAAAACTATTAAATTTCTGAATTTATCAAATACCTGAGAGAGTTACTAGGATTACTTCTACTTCTACCATTATTTATAGAATGATTAGTCAATGTGTATATGAGCTCCTCCCATGTCTCAAGCACTGTGCTTGCTGCTGATTCTATAGTGTGGACAGTACATAGGGAGTCCTGGTGCCCAGGCAGTCCATGGCCTAACATTAACAAGTGTCAGTCATTGTTATAAATACATTATCTCTCTTGATCTTAGCTTATTGCTAGTTAGAGTCTTACTTTCATTTTATAGATGAAGAAACTGAGGCTTAGAGAGATTAAATAATATATCTGATTCATGCAACTAACATATGATAGCACTGGTATTTGAAGCAAAATTCTGTATTAATTACCACTCTGACTCTTGAGAACCCGTAGAAAAAGACTGTTATTCTGGGACTATGTATATTCTGGGAAAAACTAGTTAGTTGCAAATATCAAATAATTCTGCTTTGATCACATTTAGATCAACTAACGAATGCCTGTGACAGCCCCAAAGGTAAACTCAATATTCAGTATTGACAATCTCCAGAAAGGTCACTGCCCATGACCCAAAATGTCATAATTATGCACCATGAGAGTTAAAACATGTGTGAGATAGGTTAAGTATACCTCAGGTTAGGAAATCTCTCTTTAAAGAAAGAAATTTATCAGCTGCCTTTGCCCAGATTATGCCTTCCAGCACTGGAATTTAATTTGATACATTTGATATACCTGCATAGCTTTTAAATTTTAAATATATATATATATATATGGATACACACATATACATAGACAGCTATTTTAGTGTTTAATAATGGAATTCTTAAAGTGTGAAAATATCTTCTTAGGTAAAGTTAGCAGATTTAGCAAATAAAAATATGGAACACCTGGTTAAATTTGAATTTTGGATAAATGACAAATAATGTTTAATATAAGTATGTTCTATGTAATATTTGGGACATATTTATACTGAAAACAAATTATTTATCTGATAGTCATATTTAACTAGATGTCCTATATTTTATCTGGCAACCCTAGCCTAAGGACACAGGCTTAAATAACTAGGCTACTACTTTAATATTTTGTACTGGTCATTTCAGGGTATTCCATGAGAAATGAACACTTGCTGTTCCAAACTACTTGGAAGTTTTGATGTGGACCACTTAAATTGCTCAATGGCTTGGTAAGTTCCCTATAGTTACCTGCCATTACAGAGGTTTGCAGCATATTTGGCCCTTGATCTGAACTATAGTCAACCCAAAAATCTGCCTATGATACTCTGTTATTTTCTGCTGTGCTGAAGCCAAGGTAATTATGGATTTCTCCGGAGGAAAACGCATCCATTGATTTTAAGTTGTTTGGGGGAATGTTAATTTAATGTAAGTTTTCTTCTGCCATGACTGTTACTTTTATATAGCCTACACAACGGTTGCATAGAAAACAAAATACCTTTTGTTGAGAAGTCTGGGATTTTGCCTTTTTTGTTTGTTTAGCTTTGAAGAGGCAATTTTGGGAGAGGGGTTGGTGAAAGGCAGGGGAAGTAACTGGAGACTTCAAGAAAAGTTCTTTAACCTTAGGTCACTGATCTTCTGAGGTGCAGGTTAAATGTTGGTTTTGGGAGTTTTATTTGCCCTCAAGTAGCCATCTCAGCAGTCCGCCACAGACTAGACAGAAACATGAACACCCTCGGCCGCTCCGCTGACGTTGGCTCTCAGGCCGTTCTGAAACCAGCACTACAGGAAAGCCTAATATTTGAACTTTTCACTCTTAGTTCATTTTATTAGACAGCAGTGAAAGTTATCCTTGTACTAAATGATGAAGAGAAAAATATGAGACACCCTTAATAATTAGACTTTTTATTTCTCCTTCCTCTTCTCTTTAGATACATTTCTTTTAAAAATTATTTCCCCTTAATCCACTTGTCCATATTGAAACATGTTTGAGAATCAAGGTGATAAGGAGAGGGAAAGTAAGAAAGATCAGTTACAGAGAGGCCACCCAGAAATGTTTTTACATGCTATTAAATACTTTCCAGTCTCTCAGAACTAATTTTTACTTTTGAACTGAGCAGACTAGAACTGAATTTCTCAAATATTAAAAAAAAGAAAAATAATAGAGTCTGTACCCAAATTTTTTACAGAAGTTGTAGAGGAATCTATAATGTAACATTTTAGTTATATCTAAAAGTTTCTGCATAAATATTTTTCTAAATAAGAATTTATTTTAAGAAGGAAAACTGTGACTGAGTCCGTGTGCTCTTCTTTCCTGATGCTATACAGTCAAGGCATTATCCAAATGCCAGAGAACCTCAATACAGAGCCGCCAAGCTGGGGGCTCTAAAAAGAATTTTTTATAGACTTTATTTTTTAGAGCAGTTTTAAGTTCACTACGTAACAGAAGGTAGAGAGTTTCTACATAGCTTCTGCCCCAATATGTGCATAGACTATCCCTTTATCAACGTCAGCTGGGTGCTTTTTCATCCAAACAAAAATCTTAAAGAGTGAAACTGTAGTGTAAGAGAAGAATAAGAAACGAGTCTTCTCAAGCCATCTTGTACTTAATTTTTATATCTTTAGTCTGTGTTTTATAGATTTATGTGTGTGTATGTATACATACATACATAGTATATTTCCACATATATACCGTGTATAATTATTCTTACAAAATAAACATTTTGCTTATTATACCAATACAACATCGTCAAAAATTCTAAATGGCCTGCATTTTAAAATAACCCGCATGCTGAAATTGTTAGTTAAGGTTCCAAACTGACCACTGTCAGAGTGAGCTGCTAGTTTTCTTCCATAGAGACAATCTAAACATATCCTCTCTCCAGGCAGGAGAAATGCTACATTGTTATGATGACTGACAATTCATTTAGGATAGAGCAATAAAAAGATAAATGATGAGATATGTCAAGCACATACTCACACACTATTAGATTTCAGAAGACTCTTATCTAACGAGGAACAAAAGATATCCAAATAAGTATTTGAGAGGCAATGCCTGATGGTGGCTTAATCGTGAAAAACAGTAAGTTCTACTCCTAATGAAGGTGCTGATCCATCACATCTCCAGCAAATCATGGAACCACTTTGTTATGCTTCTTTGTCTGTGGTATAGAGAATCATGCTATATCCTACCCCAGAAGTACTGGAGTTGCCTAAGGAAATACATATTAATATTAGACGGTTTTAAAATTTAGAAAACTATGTAAAGAACTACAAGGAGAAAAACATTATAATGTAAATATTTTTTAAAATAAGGTTGTTTCTCTCACATAAAGAGTGCTAAGTGTGATGCCACTTAAATGCATGGGCTTTAGGATGTCCTGGGCCTTCATGACCCCATTCACACTGGGCCCCCATGCAACGAGGCAGGCTCAAAGCTGTGAAGCAACCCCACCAGGCATATCCCAGAAGGAAGGAAGCTGAGTCCTCATTAAGAGTGCTGGCTTTGCTTTTCTCAACCCACTTCACAAGTTTGTTATTCAAGAAGCATGTACTGATCATCTATAGGCACATGATGACAGGGTTTCACAATGTGCTAGAGATTGTCCTGTGCTTCATAGGATGTTGGGCAGCATTCCTGGCCTCTATCCTCTAGATAATAGTAGCTTTCACCCCTGTCCTAGCTGTGATGAACAAAAATGTTTCCAGATGTTGCCAAATGTCCACCCAAGAGCAAAATCACCTCCAGGTGAGAACCATTGGTCTATGCTAAAACAGTGATTCCCAAGCTTTTGTAGACATAAGACTCACTAAAAATCCTGGTTTAAAATATGGGTCTCTGTGCCCTAAATCCTAAAATTTAATTTAGTAAAGCTAAGATGAGTACAAATAATATGTAGAGAAAAAAAGAGAAAAAGAAGAAAGAAGTGGATTGGGTAGAGAATATAGGACTCAGGACTCAGGGGCTTAGAGGTACCAACGTGGGGTGACTGAAATAAGTGCTGCAAGGTTGCTTAATAAAATTTCTCTTCAACTCCCCAAACTTATTGCAGGTATTTCAATATAAATAGTTTTGTATTAATTAACCTCTATCCTTGGTAGAGTGGTTGGTGTAGAAAGATGTGATATAAAAGCTGTTTTTTGAATGAATTATTTAATAATGATTTCAAGGAGAAAACATAAGTGCTTGTTCACTTAGTTCAGTGTAGAATGAAGTTGTTTTAGTTCTAATGGCCAGGGGAGGTATGGCCTGTGACATTTATCAGGAACCTTGCAGTGAGCAGTGTGTTCTAATCCTGGACAACCAGAAGTGGGGTCGAGGATAAAATCTACAGTGTATCTCATTTGGACCATCCCTTCACCCAGGAACTCAAATCTCTTATTAAATACTTCAGTAAAACTGACTTTCCTAGGGAAAGATTAATAGGAGAGGGAATGGCCAGGTGCAGTGGATCATACCTGTAATCCCAGCACTTTGGGAGGCCAAGGCAGGTGGATCACCTGAGGTCAGGAGATGGAGACCAGCCTGGCCAACATGGTGTAACTCTATCTCTACTAAAAATACAGAAATTAGCAAGGTGTAGTGGCATGTGCCTGTAGTTCCAGCTACAAGGGAGGCTGAGGCAGGAGATTTGCCTGAACCTGGGAGGGGGAGGTTGCAGCAATCCGAGATCACACTGCTGCATTCCAGCCTGGGCAATAAAGTGAGTTTCCATCTCCAAAAAAAAAAAAAGGAAATGTTAGGACCATTTTCAAATTGCAAAGATTAATTTACTTCCTATTTTGTCCTCTTATCACCTTTCTCCAGCCCTCTACTAAAATTCATAAAACTCAACCATGAAAACATTTCTTTATCACTCCTACAATGAAAAATGAAACAGAGGAAACAGCAAGATTCCAGATTAGCACTGGTATGTTGGGTGAGTTCTCTGGGAAGGGAGTTCTTGTTTCAGTTAGCAAACTGTATAAAACTACTGAACACTGTGGAGTTTACAAAAGTGGAACTGCAAATGGTTCTTGACCTGATGGCACATAAAATGGCTTTGGGAGACAATACTCAGCTGAACAGTGGATTAATAACCAAATAAGGCAGTCCATATTTTAGGGCCTGAGTTAGGAGTTCACATATAAATTTGGAAAGGCATACTCAAATGTAGAAACCAAAGTGTACTGGAGCAATCACGTAAAATTTTGACATTCAGGCTGATGAAGAGGAAGGTTAGAAGAAATAGCAATTAATCAGAGGATGGCAATGCAAAGGGAGAGGGAATTTCCAAAAAGGGCAAAATAGAAAAATGAGATAAGTGTAGCACAAATCAGGGTATGTGTTGGTAAATACTGGAACGGAGGAGTATCAGCTATTTGGTGAACTTAATCAAGAGTATTTTGAATGCTCAGCTACAGAGCAGGCAATGAAGCACCATGAAGGGGTATGGATGGATGAGTAACTAAGTGAGAATAGTATTTTAAGAACATTCATTTGGAATAGTTGCAGATTGGGTAGGGAAAAGAAGAGATGGTTTGCAGATTGGATACAGGAGAAAGGAGAATGGAGACAGGAAACCCAGTTAGAAAACTATTACACTCGTTCAGAAAGAAAGCAATTAGTTCCTCAACTAAGCTGGTGACACAAAGGGCCAGATGATTATAGTTTTGTCAAAGATGAGTAAATCGAACTGGGCAAATTTATTGGGTATATGGGATAAAGTAAACGGGTGAGGAATTGCCTCCAATTCTAATCATAAAATCCTAGGACAGATGTATTCTCCTGTAGTTTAAATCCTCTCTGCCTACCTTGTCCCCTTAAAATTTGCACAAAATATTCTGCCCACCATATTTGAGAATCTGAGTTGTTTGTTTGTTTGTTTGTTGCAGGCAATAGCACCTAACACCTAAATCTACCAACAGTAACAATGTGACTTTTGGGAGGCAAAGTGCAAAATCTGCAAAATCAGAATATTTCAGAGATAATCGTCTATCTGTTTAACATTCTTCACCACATGCCTCCATTTATTCATAGTGCCATTAAAAATGTTCGGTGTTCATTCCTGAAACCAACCCTGGGCTTCTGGATCCAACAGCAGAGTCGATTATATGATTGCTTAAACATCAAAGCTTCCCCTCACTAATGTTCTTACCAGGGGACATAAACAGGCAGGTCTTTTCTCTCTGGTTTAGGCAAATGGCTATGTTGTTCAAACCAGCATACTGTACATTCCTGTGTGATTTTATGTGTTTGATCATTGGACAGATGGAATATCTGCTTTTCCCATTGCTATCAACTGAATGTGTGCAGTGCACACCCTGCTCAAAGCAGATCTGTTTTGTCGGGCAGAAGTCAGGGCTTACTGCCCTGGGACAGCCCATTTCTTGGAAATGCTCATAGGATCTTCAGTTTCCCCTTCTGAGGTATACAAGGAAAATCTTACTCTGGGGAAATATAAGAGGATTTCCTGACACCAGCCAAAGAAACAGGTGCGCACATATTTGATTTGATAAAAATAGAGTATACAAGGTGTGGCCATAGTCCAAGCATATTACTTCCCCCTGCTCCACAGTTTCAGTGGTCCACTCAGAAAGCTTCTGCTCTGAGTAATCACTGTCTCCATAATAAGTTTGAGTGCCTCACTCTGGAATTCCAGTTCCTTCACAATCTGGCCCTAACTGGTCTTTCCAACCATATAATACACCACACCCATTTAAGATCTTGCCACACTAAGCTACTTACTGTTCCGTAATCCTTATCCCAAGCTCTAGCCTTGCTTACGTGCTTTCCTCCATTTAAGTTTATCTTCCTTTACAATCCAAATGTCCAAATCCTTGGCATCCTAAAAATCCTGTTTATTCAGCAACCCACAAAGACTTTTCTCATCTCCCAGATAGAAGTCAGCTCTCACTGCCTTAGCCTCCCACTGCACGTTACGTATTTATCTGATGGCATCTCCAATTTCTACCTGAATCATGACTAATAATCTTACCTGTGGACTGTGTGCATCTCAGGGAGTTTATGCCTGATCCATCCTTGAGTGCTTCCCCCTAGGGTCTTGTATCTGTGACATGATGGAAAGAATACTTGGAGAAAATTTAGGTTCAAGTCTCCTTCTGTCTAGCTGTGTCACTGTGATCAGTTTATAAATTTCAATATATATTTTTAAAATTAGGTGTGATAATATAAAAGCCATTTCCTAAAGGATTAGATAGGATTAGATAATTTAATATAGTTTATTACAATATTAACACATCATGGATGACACACTATAAAATAAATATATTTCCTGGCATTATTATTAGAGAGATTGTTTATTTTTCTGTGTAACATCACACACTGACCCAATTTGTTTCCCAGTTAGGACACCCATGAATTGGATCTGCTAATGAGAAGAAAATAAGTTAAAATGTGATCCTGATATTAAAATTACTGAACCCTCCTCACTGTCTCCTGATCACTGGCCCAGCCTCCTGACATTTTTGTATTATACTCAGCCTGTGTTATAGTAATTCACAAGGGCTACCAGTAAGTTGAAATGGAGATAGTTTAATTACTAAAACAAAAAATGACCAATATTCATTCACTCGAAACTATTTATTGAGTGTTCCTAAGGGCCAGATACTCATCTAGCTTCTAGTCACAGAGTTGTGAATAAGACAAATTTCTGTTTTACCCTTGAGATGTTTACAAACTAATAGAGGAGAAAGTTAGCTTGGCATAAAAATCTATTTCAGTAAAACATGGCATGTTAGTTTTTGGAGTGGAGTAGAAGGAGAAAGTGTCAAAAGGAGCTTACCAGAAAAAACGTATTCAATGGCTAATAAAACACATTCAGGATCAAGCACAAGGTATTTCTCACTTCATATGTGGGAAAGCGCATTCAAATTGAGTTCATTGTATCAAAAGATAACAAATGTTGGTGAGGCCGCAGAGAAAAAGGAACCCTTGCACACTGTTGGTGGGAATGTAAATTAGTACAGCCATTAGAGTAAACAGTATTGCAGTTTCTAAAAAAAAATAAAATAGAACTACCATATGATCCAGCAATTCCACTACTGGTTATATATCCAAAGAAAATAAAATCAGTATCTTAAAAAGGTATCTGCACTCTCATATTTATTGCAAGATTATAAACAATAGCCAAGATAGTCAACCTGAGTGTCTATCAGTGAATGAATGGATAGAGAAAATGTGATATATATATATATATACACACACACAAAATGGAATACCATTTAGCCATAAAAAGAAGGAAATCCTGTTGTTTGTGGCAACATGAATGAACTGGAGGACATTATGTTAAGTGAAATAAGACAGGTACAGATGCTGCACGACCTCACTCACATGTGGAATCTAAAAAAGTTGATATAGAAACAGAGTAAAATGGTGGTTACCAGAGGCTGGGGCAGTTTGGGTGTGGGGTTGTGGAGATGTTGGTCAATGGATACAAAGTTTCAGTTAGACAGGAGAATTAAGAGATCTATTGTACAGTACGGTGACAACAGTTAATGATGATCTATTGTATTCTTGAAAAATGCTAAGAAAGTGAATGTTAAATGTTCTCACCACAAAAATGATAATATTGTGAGGTAATTACATATTTTCATTAGCTAGATTTTACCATTTCACAATGTATATTATTACATTGAAATAAATAAGTACATAGAGCTCATTGTGGAAAATGTGGGTGACGAAATTTATGCCTATTCACCATACCCATGGTTGACTTCAGTCTTCAAATTCCCTACAGAGAAGCTTGCTTGAAACTCTAGAATACTAAGTATGTCCCTCAGTGTCCTTAATGAAGGCCAAAGCTGGAAAATATTAGAAGGAAAGCAAAATCTTTTAGGGTTCCATTAGCTAAGGATTAAATGAGAGAGCTGAAACCATAACAGAGGAGTTAACTTTGGTGATACAAAGGCAGGGTAAACATGGTATAGTAGTAGAGTGGGAAGGCTCACAGGGATTGTTGAATATCTGTTGCCCCAGAAAGGACAAGGAAACATTAAAAATGCTGCTATTCTCTAGAGATGAGGAAAAGCCTGTTTATAAAGTAAATATAGTAATAAAAATAACATGTAATATATAAACACACAGATTGGAAATAAGTCATCCTATTATTTCTTATTGACAATGAATGACAATTGGTGATGATGACTTTACTCACCACTAAGTTGCTTGAGGTATGGTTTCCAGGTCTGATTTTCTATAATCTGAAATTGTAAAAAATTTAAAAGTCATAAATTAAAATTTTTAAAACTCTGCTAGTATTTTTATTTTATTGAAGTTCCTTTAAGTTGAAATAACACACACAAGACTAGACTATCCAACTTACCTCTATATTCTTGGTCACATATTTGACATTTTATTGAGGCAGATCCTCTTTGGTTCTAAATTCACTTAGGTCTGTGACACACACCATATTTGAAGACAGTTGGTTATTGAAATTCATTAATTTAGAAGTTTAAGGATTATATATGGTGATTGGGTTTGCTCAGACAGTTTCAAGGTGACATATGAGAACTGCTATGCTTCATTCATGTTGCCACAAATGACAAGATTTCCTTCTTTTTATGGCTGAATGGTATTCCATTGTGTGTATATATATATATATATATATATACCACATTTTCCTCTATCCATTCATTCACTGATAGACACTCAGGTTGACTATCTTGGCTATTGTTTATAATGTTGCAATCAATATGAGAGTGCAGATATCTTTTTAAGATACTGATTTTATATAGTGTTGTCACACAACTGTAGTGTTGAATCACAACTACAGTTCACTCATATAAACACAAAACTTGTTGAATTAATGGTAAAAACAGAAACCTCACAGGGAAAAAGTAGGTAACTTATGAACAGAAAAATTTGAAAAGAGAAAATATCAGTTTCAAAAATAATATCTACATCTTACATAGTCTAAACTATCTTCATAACATACTCATGAAACCTCTTCCAAGTCCCTACAGGTGCAATTTGATAAATACATAGCTTGAGAAGTTTCTCAGGGATCTTGCCTCAGTTGCCACCTACCTCTTTCCCTTATCAATATTGCTGCCTGAAAACTCACCTGAGGTAACATAGAATAAAACCAGAGTGACACGGGACTCATTATTAGAACCTACTAACTTCTCAATAATGCTCCCAATTTCCAAGCCAAAATGCTGCTGGGGGTATGTAGCTGAGATACCTCATTATATCCAGGAAAGTTCCATTAGAAATCCACGTCAAGCCAAATTCCCAACTGCTCCTCCCAACTAGCAATGTGAAAAATCCCATGCTTCTGTGGTTTAACTACCAGTTGTTTTGAGGAATGACTTTGATGCAACAGGCTGTTGAGCCAAAATATACAGGATCGTAAAAAGGGATTGCCTCCACTGAAAGTCATCTCCATACAACTGGCATTTAAGACTAGCAGAGGGGAAATGAGGGCATCTACGGTTATTCCATCAACATCAAGGCTGGCAGTGGGGGCCAATCAGGAAAGCCAAAACTCTTTAAGTTTTTTGAAGGCGATAATCTTAAAGCAGAACATGTACTCCTGGGAATCTCCAGAGCTTATACTGTCTGACCCTGCCACTGGACCTGCTTCATGATGCCATAGATTAAATTTTAAACTAATTCTCCCTTTATACAGTATGTTGCTTGCCTTGGAGCACATGCCACAGTCCTGGGTTTGGAGGAAGGGATCAGAAAATAAAAGATTAAGCCTGGTGTCTTTTTTGTGACATCTCTATACTGCCAACTAGATTTTTCTTCCTGACGAAGTAGATACTTGGCCTCCACTTCCCTGCACAGTCATGCCCCTTTGGTGTTTCCTGGGAAATCAGGCCACTGTCATGCTGTAGCCAGAAAGCCATGCAGTTCCTCACATAGCCTCACACTTTATAATCACTCCCAGAGATGTTTTGACACAGGAATCTGTGCTATAACATCTTTAAATCTGGATGGACAGTTGGCTATAACAAGTTAGAATTTTTTTTTTTCTGATGGCTCAAAAAGAACAGGAGCTGGATGATGGAGACAGGGAGAAAGAATTAGATAAAACGGCTTAATGAAATCCTTGGGACACACCAGATGCTCTTAGAACTTTAATTCAATACAACTTTATGAATCAAAAGATTGAGAAGTGTTCAATGAAAATAAAGCCATGTACCTACTAGTACCCCAGTTCAATTTAAAAATGCTTACTTTTATTAGAATAGTATGTTCCTATTGTTTTTGTTTTTGTTTTTGTTTTTTGTATTCAGAGTGGTAAGTACTCAATTTCCTTAGATCTACATGTATTGGAATTACAAGGAAGAATGTATTGTATGAATTACTTGCTAAAAATTCAGAAGTTCTTAGAATTTATGTAGTTTATACCAGAAGAGATTTGAATCCAGAAAAATGGGTTTTCCCTAAAATTGAGAAAGGAAGGCCAACAGGTAGATAAGTGTGACAGTCTACCGGTTTGAGTTGGTATAAGAATAAGTGTATGGGCCGAACAGTGCCAGGACCCAAGCAGAAGTCAGGGGAGATGTATCTTGTGAAGAAAGTGAGACCTGGAGTGGGAGAGAAAAGAGAGGTCACCAGTAGCAAGTCTCATAATCAGCCTTATGATGTGAAACACTAAATCTTGATAAGCTAAACAATATTAATATCATGTCAATATCTCTTAACCCAGTACTTAGGTGGTGAAATGGGAAAGGTTGTATATAGAGCATAGTTATGCATGAGTCTATAATCACATCCTTAACTGCAGATTGCTCTTGCATAAGCTTGTGAAAAGTTACTGGGCAATATTTAAGATACACACAGGTTTAAAGAATAACATTGCCAGCTTGAAAAATAAAATATTATTATAATAGAATATCTTAGTTACCCCTTTCAGATTGAGTCACCATTCCTTTCCCTTAGATGTAACTAATATCCTGAACTGCATATCTGTTATTTCCATGCAATTCTTTATTCATCACTATGTGGGCATTAAAACAACATGTAGCATCATTTTGTGTTTAGCCTTTTCTTCATTGAATATCATGCTTTCAATCATGTACCTAAAAGTTAGATGTGTTAAAGTCACCTTTTCCTTCCACTTGCTTAAACTATGCTTTAAAGGCACCATTTTCTCCTTTCCTTCTCCACTAGCATTAGAAAATTGAAGGCTCCATTTTCATTACAGGACTAAATGTCTCACCTTCAGTTTCATGTAGTCCTTTAAAAGTTACAGGATGCCTAGTGTTATGTTAATTTAAGGTGTCCTATTACAGATAAATAGAATGAAGTTCAGAATTGAAGTCCCAGCTCTGTTTATCACCACATTCAACAAGTCATTTTGCCCAACTCCATAAACAGCATGGGCAAGTGAATAGCCATTTATAGTCAGGGAGCAGGGTGGATGGGGGTTGGTGGGTGGAAAATTCCTAAAGGAGGCATCAGAAGTAAGGAGGATTCTGGCAAAACTGACCTAAGAGGATGCTTGCTAAGGACAGGCCAGGAAGATAACCTGAGGGCAGATGTGCGATGAGGAACCCAATCGGATATCAAGGGTCATCATATGTCTAAGATGCGGGTGAGGTTCTTGCTAAACTTGCTAAACTATAAATTAGCAGGATTCTTGCTAAAACTGGATATTACAAGGAAATGCACATATGGGCCTACAGGAAGCTTCAGGAGCCTGGCCTGACTAATATTTGGTCAAGCAAAGGCTCTATGTGAGAGGTGAACTACATATAAATTATCTCCAATGCCCTTTCTAACTCCAATATTTGCCTTTTTACTCTGATCTTTCCCTCTGCATAGATGAACATCTCACCGCTCTCATTATTAGATTTTCTTGTTAAAAATTACTTTGCTGACACTTTCTTGAATCATTTACTAGTCAGTAGAGGTCAGAATATTTCTATACATGCTTCCCAAAGTATTAATATAAATGAAAAGCATTTTCAAAAAGCATTTGCTGGCCAATTCAGTTTGAGAAATGTATCTTAGCCTGCTTAGTGTTCTGTGGGATCTGTTGAGTAGTCACTAGTATTGCTAATAATAATCTGAGCATGGCATAGAACAGCCTTTACTGTACAATTGAAGTCAGCAAGACAGGTTTAACTTGAACCTCATGTAAGGCAGTTACTAATCCATGTATCTAAAAGCTGCTAAGATTCCACCTGTAAGAAATCTCCCCAGAAAAGGACTCAAGGATACCCTCCTACCAAGACTCAAGCCCACAAATGCAGTGAGAAAATGACTTCTATTCTCATGGTTTTTGCACAGTTGGCTGTTACTCCTGAAAGAAAAATCATATTACAAGAAAACATTCCATGCTTAATCCCTGACTATTTTTTATTTAAAAGAGTGAGGGAAATCAATTGAACAATCTTTAAATTCCAAGAAAATGAAATAGACTTTTCTCCAGTATATAAAAAAAGATAAATGAGCATTTCCTTTCAATGAATGTAAAAAGATGTTTATAACTCTTTGCTTAGGAAAAGCAGACACTTGGTTGATGTAAAGGTTACATATGTGTTCCGGTTTTCAATCATTAAATACTATTTGCTGTATACAGCACATATTTATGGTCCTTGAAATTAGCAGAGTTACTGAAGCTAAAGACAGCAACATTTTAGTTCTCTGAATAGATCTAAGACTGACTGACCTTCTGATATTTCATGCTAATGCATATTGAATAACTGTGACAGGCAACAAAAGGGGCATTACTCGTGGGTCATCATCCATCCATTCATTCAGATAACACTTCTTGAGTGCTAACTACTAATTTCAGTTCAACAAACAATTATTGAATGCTGCCTATGTTCCTGCCAGGCACTGCTGAGGTGCTTGAAATAGCCATATGCAAAATGTATACATATATAGGTAGGAGTCACATGTTAATAATATACTATATTATAGTATATAATTAGTATAATATAATACTATATGATAGTATATAGCTAAGAGTTACATGTGATAGAAAAGCCTCAAGTTTCTTTTTTAAAATAAGAAAGGAAGATGAATTGTATGGGCATTTGTATTAAGAATCTCTAAAGATGTAGACATTATACTTAGAGTTAACCAATGTATTTCTGAGCGCATTCCTATTTGCTAAATCTAGAAGTAAACAACACAAAATCTAGAAGGAACTTGTTCTGTCCTAGTATCCAAGGGAACCAGAATTAAGTGGCATATTTTCCTTTATCATTCAAATCTGAACATCTTACTTGAATTAACGTCATTTATCAAAGGATTGTGCCTCCTATCTTGTCACCATTTTATCTCTAGCAGATAATTAACAACAATTGAAATTCTTTTAAAAGATATTTTTCCTTCAGTGGTAAAAGAATAGTATTAGAAAGTACTGGCCTGCTCTGGCTTGTAAATTGAAGTTATGAAGATACTTAGCAATATATGTAAAAAAAAAAAGGGCACACTGCTGAGCCAGTCTTTGAATCTGAGCAAACCACTTCTCAACAAGTGCACTATTTTTTCAAATTCATGAGACTTTTCATATATAGCTTCCAAAGTCTCATTAGAATGTCTCCTTCGGGCAACCAAAATGCTTAACAATAAACAATTCATCAACCTCAAGAGCCTAAAAAAAGTTTGAAAGGTGTTCTGGTTTAACAAAAGTGTAATGATTTAGTTTATACAACCTATGAGGAAATTAAAAGTAGGTGAAAAGTTCATATTTGTGCTTTAGAAGAACCCGATGAATAATGCAATGGCATTTTCATTACATTATTCAAAATGTTTGCTGGAAAACATTATCTTTTCTTTTTTACCCAACTACTGAATATGGTTTTGTAAATGTATTTGTGCTGTCAAATTTAATCAGATAAACTTATTTTTGACTCATTTCTTATATTCCTAAAACTTGATCTTCCATAGTAAAAATTAGATTATATAAAGATCTATGGTCTTCATAATATGTCCATTCAAATAATGCTATTATTATCTGGAATATATTATTAGGAAAGATTATATGATACTGTTTCCTAGGCCTCTTGAAGAAGAGAATTTTTCTGCAATCATTTACAACAGCTATGAAAATAAGCAAGAGCCTGGATTTTCCTGCCTCCTTCCCTCCCTCCCTATATTCCCTCCCTTCTTTCCTGCCTGCCTTTTTACTTTCCTGCCTTTCTGTCTTTTTTTTCTTTCCTTTCTCAATTTTTTCTCTTATTTTTCTTCTTCAAACATTTATTGTTTACCTACAATTTGCAAGATACCACGCTAGATGCTGGGAGTGAAAAGATAAATAAATCATGATCCTGTAACATCTGTTATGACAGATATTACAATAGACAAGTCCAAAATAACCAGTGGCATAATAAAAGCATAAATAAGGTAAACACTATTGAAGCCCAAAGAATGGTGAAACAGATGTTCCTGAGGCCTGGTATTTAATTGTAACTTTCTGATTTTATTTGTCTGATTTCCATGAGGTTTCATTAATCCCACACTTACTGGGAAATCTCGTCAAGATTATTGGTCCCTAGGGTGAGATTAGAAATCAATAGCTGCAATGTTTCTAAAATTTCATTTTATAGATTTTTAGCAAACAAATCTCTCCATTATCTTCCTCAAATTACCGCCCACGTTCCCACACATTCAATCTCAACCCAGAGGCCACTGTCTTTCTCCTTTTCTTCTTTTATTCTTTCTAAGCTGCACAGCAGGCATGCGGAGGAGGAAGACAGAAAACAGAAAACTTTTCTGTGTGGGCATCAAGCTGTCAGCCTGTTTCTGCCATGCACTCTGATCCACTCCTCCCCTACTGATCCCCACCACAGCACCCCTTCTCCACCAAATGCCAAAAGCAGAAAGAAAACCCGCGATACAAGATGGTCTCTCCAATTAAAAGCAAAACTCCTTAATGCCCAGATAATTTACTAAGAACACAAAGGAGAATACTGCATGGTAACTGCCTGGAAGGACCTAACAAACTAGTCCTAGTGAAAGAAACAAGCATATGAAGATGATAACTAACGTGCACTGAGGGTGTTGTCTAGATCAGGCCTATTCCATGCACTTACAGATAACTTGTTTAATCCTTACCTCAACCTACAAGGTAAATACACTATTACTCCCTCCATTTCACAATTAAAAAAACACTAAGGCACAGAACAATTATAGGTGCCAGAGCCAGAAAACCATCTCAAGTAGCAGTCTGCGTCCAGATTCCACGTTCCTGAGCCTTAGGCAGACTGCAGGCCATTTTAATGTAATGTGGTAAACAATATTATTGAAATGTGCTCGGGGTCAAAAAACTAGAAAACACCTTGTAAGTGATACTTCAGAAATTAATCCTTCCCTCCAGTCCAGAGAACCGGCTTGGAGAAGTCCTATCATGCCTGCCTTCCTTATACCAAATGACTACATGCCTCTTTTTAGTTAAGAACTATTCTTTTGTCTTAGCAATTTAGTGACAGCTACGCTCTTCCACACCAATCAGTATGATATCCTTTTATATGTCAGTAGACTGAAAATATTTGGAGTTTTTTGCCGCTTGGTGAAGCCATTTGTCCACAGAGCCTTAAGTCTTAGATAACTATTTCAACTCCTAAATTTCTCACCTCTATCCAATATTCACTCTACTATCGCAGCCTCCTATAGGACTGTCAGCATGCGTCATACCCCCCTTAGCATCTGTTTGTATTTTCAACTTTTTAGAACTTTTTTCAGAAGGAAAAGTTTTATAATAATTGTTATAAGTATCAGCAAGATGCCAGAGAATGTTTTAAGGAAGGTACTTCCCCTTTTGTAGATATACAAAAAAAGGAGGATAAGAATCATTACTATGCAGGTATTACATGGTTCCAAAAATGAAGCCAAAATCTAGTAATTTTTGAGAAAAAAAAAGATAACGTGAAATAGTTGTAAATGCCAGTTTTTGTAGCTCTCCAGCTCTCTGCAGTGACTGGATTTGGGCCATATGGGAACGCTTTCTACTGTTAAATCAACATAGAAACGAAGGAGAGAAAAACTTCATAAAGCTATTCCCAGCCTGGCAAATTAGGAGTTAAACTTTGGAACTGACACTTCAGCATTTGGTAATCCCCTCACCCCACACTTGGCTGTAAAATCTGTGAAGTAGCCTCCTTCCGGAAGTCAGGTTTTCTAGTAATGCCCTAATTGGTTAAGCATGTATTATGGTGTATTTAATAACTAAGTCCCTTGATTTTCAGAACAAATGGCACCCACATGCTTGCTATTAACCTTTTGAATTGCAAATATATGCCAGGTTGCCATAAGCCACATGGGGTGGTATTCAAATGATTCCCCCCATGTTTGAGATGCTATTCACTCTAACAAAATGACAAGACAGAATTGTATCAGATAAAGAACACCCACGTGTACACTCTAAACTATGCAAACATTTTGAAATTCAGTGGTAATTTAGGAAGTTCGCCTGCAGTAGACTTCTCTTTCCTTATATAGGCAAAACCAGCTATTCCAAAGCAAAGCTGATGCCTACAACAATCATTCTTGTAACTAATCACAGGTCAACTGCTGGTAAAATGAGGTAAATTAGTTACCGGTGTCAGTGGAAGCTTTAGGATTCACAAAGAATTTAGAAATAGCTTACATGTATAATCATGTGGAAAGGGTGCATATTATAAAAATTGCCAACACAGAAAAACTTAACCCGGCCGTGCTATGTATTCATACATGAAATCTCCTAGTATGGCTATTAGAACATTCATGATAAAGTCAGAGCTCTATCCCAACTTCAGAAAAATCATCAAAAGTTTCTGAGAAGACAAAAATACTCTTGAGGGTCAGAAGCAAACCCAAATGACTTATTCACCTACTAAAATTAATTAACTTTGGATATTATGAAAGAAAATAAATGCATTAAGAACAATAGAAATGCTTTTAACCATTACAAATGGGTCTAGTAGTCAATTAACTCATCAGAAAAGTTAGTTCAATTGGGGAACGATGAAAAAATGATAAGTATCATAAACATTTTATTTTATGTTAACATAAATAAATATGCATGCAAGTTCCAATCTTTTGATGTAGGATGAAAGCCATTTCCTTGAGAATTTATCACTTATGGGAATTTCACCTGGTCTTTCGTGCCTAAATCACACTCACAACATTGACTAAGATTTCCAGTTTCAGTTTCTTTTAACGATGAAGGAATTTAAATACTTTGGTGAAGCAAAAAACATGTTAAATCCCTTTAGATTTCCATGGTTTTACAATATCTCCTAAATATCTTGCCTACATCTAATTTGACATCATTTTTTCAGCTGTTCCTCTTTACTGAGTCATTCTAAAGCGTTTAATTTTCATACAAACATTTCTCTATTTCCTATTCATACTTCATTGATTTACATGAATAATTAATTAAATTATTAAAATAATAAATACAACTGACATGTTTAGGAACAAACAAAACTATAACTCAAGAAGTGGAACTGTAGTACATTCATTTCTGAGAGAGTAGGCTACACATCACGAGTCCTCAGGAGGTCAGAGAACTCAGACCTATTTTACTAAGGAAATGCAGAATGTTAATTATTTCATTAAATTCATTAAATAAAAATCATTCAAACTGATAGAACAGAGACAGTCAAGGGTCCCCCACAAAACCCTGCCTTCAAGCCTAAAACAGCCTGAAGGCTGAAAAACCTAACCGCTGGTCCTAGATGAAGCCTGACTTTTCTTGACTGATTCTCTCTGAATAATGCCCACCTGTGCCCTGGGAGGACAGGGTGGAGACTTGGGAAGTTCACCTGGTTTGCATGGGGGTGGAGCCTGGCCTCTTCAGATCCTGTGTGGTGGCCTGGGATTCAATCTGTAAGGCGAGGGCCTGCTGGAAGGACTCTCTCTCACTTTGCTGAGAGTTTCTCTTTCCTTTCTTCCTTTTCACCCAATAAACCCTGCCCTACTCACCTTACAATGTGTCCACGTGCCTAAATTTTTATAAATCATGTGACAAAAACCCATTTTTTCTGCAACAAAATGAAACTTAATATTTAGTAGGTAAAATAATTATGGGCATGAATATAAGAATGTACTAACATATCATAATACATTTTAAGGGAATTTGTGTAAACCTTTCAGTTAGATTTTATTACATAATATACATGGTTCATGTTTAATGGGAGTTTCACAAACTGTCATAAGGATTCTCCCTGTCCTGTAAGTTCCACTGCTTCTCAGCAATTTTGGTTGAGGATAATTTCGTTTGTGAATAAAGAAAAAACATTCAACTAACAGAGGCAAAATCAGAAAGGTGTGTATTGTTTAATTGATAGGACTGACAGCAGGCATTTCCAGAGTTGGTTCAGCAGTTTCATAATCTGAAGGCCCAGGACTGGCAGTGCTGAGACTCTGTCATGGGTTTCGAATGCTGCTGCAGCACCAGGTATTTGAGTTCCAATTTTTTTCATTTATTGTCAGTAGGTATATGCTATGTACTTTTACTTTTACCATTTTAATCTGCTTTCTATTTCTACAAGTTTTTAACTTCCCCCACTTACTTCTGTAGAAAGATTATTTTCTCTACTTTATTATTTATAGGCAGGAAATACTAAATAATATACTTTTATTCTCCCAGTGTTTACTTTTAAACAATTAATATTCAGATTCAGATTTAATTTTTTCTAACATCATGAGTAACTACATAAGTTCCTCCAGAACATATTAATTTAAAATGCTTTTATGTTTCTCTTTTGTTTATTTGTTTCACAATCAATACTTAAGATGTATAAATAATAATTTCATGTTTACTTCTTTACTTGCTATTGATTCTCACATTCTGTTACTTTCTCATAGAATCATTAAGCTTTTTCCTGAAGAAAGCTTTCTAGTCTTTTAACAGTTAACATTTATTTTATGCCTGAAATGTACCATTTCTATTTCAGTTTTAACAGTTAACATTTATTTTATGCCTAAAATGTACCGTTTCTATTTCCCCAAAACCTAAATACACAGAGCCTAACATAATGCCTGCCACATAGAGAGTGGTCATTCTATATTTGCCAAATGTGAGAATGAATAAATGAATGAATGCCAGGCTCTGTCCTAAATGTGTTATATGCATATGTCAAGTTTCAAAAGTCCTGCAAGGAAAGCACTCCATTTATGAGGAAGGAAACTGAGCTTCAGAGAGCTTAATAAAACTTGCCCAAGGTCACATCACTATTAAGTTTTAAGATTTGGGTTCAATCCTGTGCCTATTCAATATCAAATTGCAGATTCTGTTATTTTCTTGGGTCTTGAACCAAGGAAACAAAGGGTCTCAATGGAAGAAGGAAAATTGAGAAGATTCATGAAGTTAATATACATATGGGTAAATACATACTACAAGAGATCTTTGTCTGTCTCTTTCTTTAATTTCATCATTCCCTTGTTTTCTTTTCTTTACTTTTTTCTCTCCACTTAGGCTACCATTACCATAGTAATGACAGGGCTAGGCTTCAACTAGTAGAATTAATGTATTCATAGTGGAAAAGATTGAATGTAAAAAAGAGAACAGGAATCAAAAGGAAAACAAGAAATACAGGGGCAGAGAATATAAATAGATGGGATTTGTAAACATTATGTCAGAAGAAGAATCTTGGGTTCAATCACTACTTTGCAGAAGATTTTCTAACAAATAGAAAAGATAGTATAGAAAAGATAGTATCTTTAGAAGATTTTTAAAAAGTGTTTTACATTTAGTATTTTGTTTTCACAATTTCTCTTAATATTGAAAAATGATGATTAGATGGATACACAAAAATAACTTTAGTTGGTCTTATTTTCAGATTTTAAGCTTGTTAGAGATACAGTCCTTAGCTGACAACCCCGCTATGATTCATTATGCAAAGATTTAAACTTTAAAAATTCTAGAAATAATTTATTTTATATTAAAGTTTGAAACACTTGGGAAAATAATTTTATTTTTTAATGGAGAGTCATATTTCAAGTGACTGCACTGCTTAAATTGCAGTGGGAATAAAAATAGGGCAAAAAAATGGCCAGAAATGCAAATAAAACATAATTTTTTGAGATAATATTGTGGTCAAGTCATAAGAGCAACTTAAAAAAATTAACAGCTTAAAATTTTTTGTGTGAACACTTACCAACATAAACTGTCTCAGTTATCTCTGAAAGTGACAATTTAGTGACTCTGAGATAAAATGTGATTGTTTTCCAAAAAAATTATGACTGATTTTTCTCAACATATGAATTAAAATAAATGATCTCTGCTTTCAATTTGAAGACTAGAAAAAGAAAACTCTTGTAAAACAGAAGAAAGTAATTCATAAGTGTAAAAAATTAATTTGAGTTAATTGAAAAGAAAAAGCAATAAAATTAGGTAATAATTATCCCAGTGTATGCTCAGGGCTATATGAGATCTATGCAGTCATTGGTTCTTTTCTGCATCTGATGCTAAGTCTGAGAGATTGTATCTCTGTCCTGACACTTGACCTATTTCCTTGCTTGGGTAAGATTTCAGTTAACTTCTCCTACCCATATTTTTCAAAAACAGATCAGTTTTGTTACAGATAATATCAATTGTCTTCCGCTTAAATAAGAGCTTTGACTTTTTTAACTAAAAGACTACTTGTTAAGTGAGAACGATATAGGTACCTGTGATTTACTATGTACCTGTAAGGACCTCAGTTCTCAGGAATCTTTCTTAAACTAAATGTCCACTGGGGAGTGCATCTGCCTGTGTTAACAGAAAGCTGACTACGCTTAATGAAATAGGGTCTGAACCAGGATTCCTTAGAAACAGGTTCTGAGATACAAAATTTTGTTTGAGAAATTAATTGAGAAGTCCTCTCAGGAGAAAGTGAGGAGGGCAGGATTGGACGGCGGAGAAGAAGACCCTCAATGTTTTTGCAATCAAGGCTCAGCCAGTTAGTTCCACAGTGAGTTCTGGAGCTGAAATGACCTTTCAGAGTTGTCCCCATTTGAGGCAAAGAGTTTTGACTTTTGTGTCCTCACATCAGACAGTCATTGACAGGTCATCCCCTTTCAGGGGACTTAACCTTGGACACAGCAATTTCCTACAGCTGAAAGTTCTTCCCAGTGAGGGACATGTCTCTGAATAGGCAGTAGTCTATACTTCTCAGCAAATGAGGCTTGGTATGTCACCCCTGAAGAGGGAGTCTGGGCTGAATACCACAGTTGGCACTACAACAGCATCCTTTCCTTGCTCAGATCTACTTGTTCTTACAGCAAGTTTGCCTCACTTGGGAAGAGCTTCTCCAAAATTGCTCTCATTTCCTGGGGAAATATAAAAAGTTAGCAGATATAGGAGCTGCATCTCAAGACTGTAATTGACCTCCAGCCTTTACCTGATGTTTATCACCAGCCTCATCCACTCACTTTCGATGCCCTCATCTGCAGCTGACACCTCTGCTAGTGGAGAGACCCATACCCTTATCCCTGAGGTGTCTCAACTCCAGGTTACTATGCCCTTTCTCAGGTCATGGCTGCTGTTCTTGACTGTTCACTGTTAAAGTGGGCAGAGAAGCACCAGACACCTCTGTGTTTCTGAGTATCAAACATAATCTTACCTACTCTCAGCCCCCATTCATGTTTAGTCAGGACTAGATCATGTAGCTAACATAAGATGTAAGGACTCCCTTTCTGATATTTGAGAAATACAGAAGAAAAAGTCATGTAAGAAATGAAATTATTTGGCTGTCACAACAGCATTACGTCATTAAAGAGATAATGAGACGTTCAGGGAGAAACAACTCAAGGTAAAATGCAGAAGTCAGAGGGTATTCTGGAAGCATTTAAAGAAATTTGTAATCTCTTGAAAATGAAGGGCACATCGAGTAAAGACACTGAATCAGGACTTATTGCAAGAGTGGCAGAGATTCAAGGCTGAATTCCCAACCCTACAAGGCCCACCAAGTCAAGGTCAGAACTGTAATCAGGAAGGATTAGGACAATGAGACTTGGGATGGGGATATCTGGATAGATGCCTTAAAAACCTTAACTTCCAATTTTTATGAACATGCCAGGCCTGCAGAAACAACCAACTCCATTGTGTGAAGAAGTCCCTGGTTCCTTGAGGTATGACTTTAGGTTGTCCATTTGTAATCTTTCCGACTTTTAGATGCAGGCATTTAGTACTATAAACTTTCCACTTAGCACTGCTTTTGCTTTATCCCAGAGGTTTTGCTAACTTGTGTCTGTATTATCAATAATTTCAAAGAATTTTTAAATTTTCATCTTGATTTCATTGTAAAGTCAAATATCATTCAGGAGCAGGTTGTTTAATTTCCATACGTTTATATAGTTTAGGGGATTCTTTTTGTAGTTGATTTCTAGTTTTATTCTACTGTGGGCTGAGATAATACTTGATAAAATTTCAATTTTTAAAAAACCGTATTCAGTCTTGTTTTGTGACTTATTACATGGTCTGTCTTGGAGGATGTTCCATGTGCTGATGAAAATAATCTGCAGTTCTTGGGTAGAATTTTCTGTAAATATCTGTTAGGTTCATTTCTTCTAGAGTCTAGTTTAAATCCAGTGTTTCTTTGTTGACATTCTGTCTCAATAATCTGTCTACTGCTGTTGGTAGAATATTGAAGTCCCATGCTATTACTGTTTTGCTGTCTATCTCACTTCTTAGGTCTAGTAGTAATTGCTTTAGGAATCTGGTAGCTCCAGTGATAGATGTATATATATTTAAGATTGTAATATTTTCTTATTATATTGATTCATTTATCATTATATAATGACTTTCTTTGTCTTTTTTTTTTTTAACTGTTGTTGCTTTAAAGCCTGTTTTATCTGATAGGAAAACAGCTACATCTGCTCTTTTTTCCTTTCCTTTTGCATGGAATATCTTTTTCTACTCCTTTACTTTGAGCTTATATGAATCCTTATGTGTTAGGTGCGTCTCTTAAAGCCAGCAGATATTTGGTTTGTAATTTTTTTATCCATTCTGCCAATATGTATCTTTTAAGTAGAGCATTTATGCCATATTCCTTCAATGGTAATATTGAGATGTGAGGTACTGTTCCATTAACATTCCATCATGTTCATTGTTCCCTAGATACTTTGTTTCTTTTATTGTGTTATTGTTTCATAGGTCCTGTGAGTTTTAAGCTTTCAAGAGATTCTATTCTGGTGCATGCCAAGTGTTGGTTTCAAGATTTAGAACTCCTTTCAGCATTTCTTATAGGGCTGGTCTGGTAGTAACAAATTCCCTTGCATTTGTTTGTCTGAAAATGACATTATTTCTCCTTTATTTATGAAAATTAGCTTTTCTATATACAAAATTCTTGGCTGAAAGGTATTCTATTTAAGGAGAATAAAGACATAACCCCAATCCCTTCTGGCTTACAAGGTTTCTGCTGAGAAGTCTGCTGTTAGTCTGATAGATTTTCCTTTATAAGTTACCTTATGCTTTTGTCTCACTGCCCTTAGAATTCTTTCCTTCATGCTGACTTTAGATAGCCTGTTGATTATATGCTTTGGTGATGACATTTTTGCAATGAATCTCCCAGGAATTCTTTGAACTTCTTGTATTTGGGCATCTAAATTTCTAACAAGGCCAGGGAAGTTTTCCTCAATTATTTCCTCTAATAAATTTCCCAAGCTTTTTACTTTGTCTTCTGCCTCAAGAACACCAGTTATTCTTAAATTCAGCCATTTACATAATCCCATATTTCTTGGAGAGTTTCTTCATTTATTTTTATCATTTTTTCTTTATTTTTGTCTGATCGAGTTAATTCAAAAGCCTTGTTTTTGAGCTTTGAAATTCTTTCTTCGACTATTCTGTTGTTGAAACTTTCCACTGCATTTTGTAATTCCCCAAGTGTGTCTTTCATTTCCAGCAATTCTAATTGGTTTTTCCTTAAAATATCTACCTGTTTAGAAAATATCTCATTCATATTCTGAATTGTTTTTTTAAATTTATTTATGGTTGTTGTCACCTTTCTCTGGAATCTTCTTGAGTAGCTTAATAAACAACAGTTTGAATTCTTTATCTGGTATTTCAAATATTTCATCTTGGTTTGGATCCATGCCTCGGGAGCTAATGCAATTTTTTGGAGGTGTTATAAAACTGTGTGTTTTTATATTACCAGAATTATTTTTCCGGTTCCTTCTCATTTGGGTAGAAAATTTCTTCTAGTTATTCTTGAATTTATTTTTGATTTGACTATTTTTTAAAAGTTTCTCCATCTTGAGAATGTGACTTTAATTTCGTTTATTGTAGACTAATTTGGCTCTTGGTGCTTTCAGGAGTAAAGACTGTATGAATTCCTTGGTTATAGAGCATCTTTGTATGATAGCTTTATTAGATGTTGGTTGTAGTGGCAATGTTCTCAGTGTGTGAGCAAGTTCACTGCTTCCTATAGAGTTGGAATGGCAGAGGTTTCTTGATGCTTATCTTATTCTCCCATGGTGTGCACTTTTTTATTTGTTATTTTTTCACCAGTATTCAATATACTGAGTTGAATAGTTCAGGCTTCAGGCCAATAGGGGAGATATCTATAAGTAAAAACTGGGTGTGGCTAAAGCAGGGGGAAAATGCATTATCCAATGGTGGGCAGAGGTCCCAGCCTTGACAGAGGTGGCTGGAGGAGCTATCTGTGAGAATGACCAGAGCCACCTCAGCCCTCGTGCCAGGCCAGCAGGAAAACTATCCAACTCCCAGACAGACTCCTAACCCAGTATTTCAGCTATTTGTATCAGACAGGTACCTCTTTTCGTTTGCAGGAATGTTGATATTCCAAGGAAAGAGGAATTGTGACTCTACCTCTTATGAAAGACTCAACCTGGATGGGGTACCTCCTGTGGGAATGCAGTCACCCTGAATTGGCTGTCTATGCCAAGCTCCTGTGGGGAAAACCCCAGCTGTGTCTGCAGTGGTGGATGAGGGGGGAAAAGAAGTCTCCTTCTCTAAGGCCTTTCAGGAGCATAGCGCTGCCTGATTATTGGGGTAGAGTGCAGATTTTCCCTGCTGAACCCAGCATTGCCACTGTGTCTGTGCTGAAAGAAATTTTCCATCAGTGGAAAGATCTGGGACTCAAGGCCTGCCATCTGAATTCTTTTGTCCCATTGGGTATTACCTTGATGTGATGCACTTTCCCTTCCCGTAGGAGTAGGAGTCCCTGAGAGCCAGACTACTGTGAGTTTTGTTGCTCCTCTGGGTCTTACCATTCAAAGGGACTACCGCACTTCAGGCTGGTGCTAGGGAATGTCTTTGGGGGATCCAGAGACATGACCTGTCCTCAAGTCTCCCATCTGTGGGTACCGGCACCAACTCTGATGGGGGTGCCAGGAAAGTGATGATGGCTCTGTGAGATTCCTTGGTTATATACAGCCTTAGCATGTTGACTTTCTTAAATGCCATTTGTAGTAGGAATGAACTGGTCATGTGGACAGACTCAGGACCTCTTGGTTAGCCTGGTGGTTCAGGCAATGGTGATAGCTGAGGTCATGCACAAGTTTTCTCTTTCCTGGGTGCAGTGTTCATGGGTGCAGTATTGGAGATGCTGTAATGGACTGTCAGTTGGTCTCCAGCCAGGAGGTGGCACCTGCTAGGAGCTGGCCTCCAGGAATTTGTGCTTGCCTTATATTACCCAGGGGAGGTACTCTGGTTTCTAGGCGATGGATAAGGCCACTAAACTCTCAAAAGTTTCTGTTCTTTATATTAAGCTACCAGGGTGAGTAGAGGGTCAAAGCAAGGTGGGGGTGGGTGGGTCGGGCAGGTCCATACTCTGAGTCTCTGTGTGCAGGCCAAGCAGCAGCTCCTGTGGAAATGGGGTGAGGATGGTTCCCTGGCCACTGGGTAATGTTCCGGAAGGGAGCTCCCACACACTTGGCAAGACAGATTTCACACTGACAGTTTTCCACTAGCATTAGTGAGCTAAGTTCCAGGCTGTCTACAATCAAAACTCAAAACTATCTCTATAAGGAAGGACTCTAAAACATCAAGGTCCCTGGCATTTTTTTTAGGTAACCAAGAACTGGGGAAAAATAATACCAAGGTGTTTCAAGAATGATTGGATATGGTGTCCATGCAGCTTTCAAGGAAGTTCATAGAACCCTTAGAGTTCCCTGATCTCTGAAGTAAGAACTATCCTAGTGGTGACAGTTAAGTAGAAATGTTGGAAATTGGCTCCCTCCAATAAAACTAATAAATTATTAAAATTGCCATATCCCAAGGGAAATAGTGGATAACTCCACCTTTGAAGATTTAAAGAAAAGATGGTAATTTTCTGTCATATCCCATTTAATTTGTGAGCCTAACCTTTAAAAAAAATGAGAAATATCTTGTCAGATGAAAATGGATGAATAAAATCTTAAACACAGTTACTTCAATGTTGTTGTACAAAACATAGTACCTTAAGGGAAAATTAACACAGCTCCAGCATGGGGTATCCAGCCATTGATCTAGCAAATATATTATATTCCATCCCTATTAGAAAAGAGGATCAGAAATAGTTTGTGTTTCTGTGAAATGAACAAGAGGTATACACGTTTTGCTCCAAGGCTATGCTGACTTTCTTACCCTCATTTTTAATATAGTCCAAAGGGATCTAATTGTCTGGACACTCTTTAGAACATTATGTCGATCCATTTTATCAATGACATTATGGTAATTAGACCAGATAAAAAGACACATACACTCTGTGTATGGTAGGAAATAAACCTACCATATCAGTAAACTCTTAGGGTTCAGTGGTTTGGGAGATACCCCCCAAAGCAGAGAACAAATTATTATATCTCACAACTCCTACTAAAAAGAAAGTAGCACAATGTTGGTAAGCTTGTTTACTTTAGAGAGGCAGCTTATTCTACACTTGAGAACACTGCTCCAGCCCATTTACTGAGTGACTCTGAAGGCTACTAGCTTTCGTTGAGGCCAGGTAAGGAAAGAGCTCTGTAAGTATGGGCTGGAGTGTCAGCATCCCTGTAACGTGGGCCAAATGGCCAGCAGACCCTATGATACCCAAGGTCTCCACTATGAAAAGACATGCTATGTGGAAATCATGTCAGGCCCCAATAGGAGAATCACAACAGGGACACATAGTTCTGGAGCAACGCCATGCCATCTGCAGCAGAGATCCAGACACCATTCAAAAAACTGCTTCTGGGCCATGGCAAAGATAGACCATCTTTCTCATTCAGCAATGAAAATTCAATTTTCCCGGAATCAGGTTCTTCTGTCATCTGCTCACTGCACACATTCACCATGGTTTATTGCCCACCTTTTCATGGCCTGTACCAAAACCTTTGTGCCCATGCTTCTGACATTTATATTTTCTGTTGCTACTTGTCCTCTGAGATCCAGATTTAATTGCCTATGGTATTTGACAGATGACCTCAAACCCAACATAGGCAAAACTAACTTTCTAATCTAATCCAAGTCATATATATATATGTGATTATATACGCACAGATCACAGACACACACACATATATGATTACGTGTACACACACATGCACCCTCTTTTGATTAATGACAACTACCCAAGTGAAAAAAAAAACCTAAGTATAATCTTGTGTTTTCTCATTTTTCCTTTAACCCTTTTCTTACATGTAATAAACAATCAACTACTGCAGTTTTCACCTTTTAACGTCTTTTATATCGTTCCTTCTGTGTACACCTATGCTGCCTTAATCCAGCCCCTTGTTCAGTGGCGGTAGTAAATAAAATGTTTTACAACTGTCTCTCTGGAGGAAAAAAAAAGTCCTGATTTGTATTGTTGTCATTTTCTGTAATGTAAATACTTCCGCCATGGCCAGTTTTAAGGTGCCAACGAGGTAACACCGAACACGGAGTTAGGATGAAAACCGCAGTAGCACACTATTTTAGGTTAAACAACCTCTAAAACATAGAAATAAAAATACAGTAAATTAATTAAAATGTGAGTTTTTAGTACTCATTACCTTTGTTTTAAATATGTAAATTATAAATTTATATTATTTAATTTTTAAGAATTACTATGTTTAACACAATTTTGACTTGTAAACTTCTGTAAACTTAAAAAATTAGCATCTGTGAATTGCTTCAATTTAATCTCACCAGGAGGGAGAGAATATTTTACCCTTCTTCCTCACTCACAATGACTAGCCCTCGCCACCCAGGGTAGAGGGCAAGGAAGACTTCCATGACAGGGAAATCGTCTTTATGGCCCAACGTGCTCATTCTGATGGAATTAGCCCATACCACAAAGCCCCAGATTCTTCCTTTCACCAAGCAACCTTCTATGCTTCACTTCTCTCAACATATACTTTTTTTGTTTCTCATGACACCAAAAAGTTTTGAAAAAAACTTTTTTAAATTTTTGAAGGATGTATTTACTATAGAATGTGAACATACTCATTTGTACTGTTCAAACACAGTAGATGATGACTCTGTTAAGTAAACGCCTCTAGAGCTAAAATGGAAAACTCAAAAGCCATTACAAATTATCCAAATCTTCTGCACTCAGAGAAGAGAGGGGAAAAAAGCCATGAGAGTAACTGGGGGAAGAGCAGGCAACCAGCATCCGACGCTGGACTCTGCATTTGATAGGCCCCTGCCCTATGGCATGCAATCATGCACCACTCACTAAGCAAGGAGACTATATGGGTAAAGGAGGTGGCCACCAGTGTCCACACCTCCCTTTTCTAGACCGCACTTCATACTCAAATAGCCCTGAGCCCATTCCAGGGCCTATGCAGGCCTCTTCTCCGGGTTCTTTCTCTGAGTGTAGACTGCTTTGGGACTAGGCCAGATGGGTAGCCAAGGGATTGCTGGTGCCTGGTGGAGGGGGGTTAGGATGGAGCTTTGTGCTTGCAGGCCAGTTATCCAGATGCATGTGCACAAGGGCCTTCGTGGTATGGTACAGAGCCACAGTGGGAAGAGAAGGGGCAGGCCACAGACCAGGCCTCTACTTGTAGTCTAGCCAGGGACACTAAATGTTAGAGATAAGCCTGGGTAAGAATATTCTGAGCAGAGAAAGCACAAAGTGAAGAGGCCCTGACCTTTCTCTTCCTAGTGTGAATCTTCTCAGCATCATCTCAGAAATCAATTTAACTTCTTTCCTAACCCTGCAGATAAGCAAGATTTTCTATTTCTATGATCACCGAGGAGGGATCATACCACCACAAACAGTCCCACCACTCCCCAACCTAGTTCCTGACAAAGCTACTCTTCTAGGATTTCGTATCTAAGAATTTCTGTCTTTTAAAAATCAAGTTCAGTATCTAGGGGACTTTTGTTCTGTACATGCTTGTGATTAATTAGGTGTATATATGGGGCCCTCATAGGACCCAACAATGTCCTATGTTCCAGTCTCCCCCACACTCCTATGGAAGCCTGATTCCTTTGGAAATTCTCAATGCTGATATATTATGATTTGGTGTTAGTGACAATAGTAGTCAGTTCTGGGGCAAATATGTACCCTGTCAGTGTGTATTGTTCTATACTGATTCTGACAGGACCCCAGTGGGCATCAGCAAAAAAAGAAAAAGCTGATTCCAGAGTCAATGCCCTCGAATACTAAGCCTATCTGTCACTACTTCAGAAAGACCATGATAGCCTGCATCACCAGGCTTAGTGATCTGCCCTCCAAGGTCACCAACCCCTTGGTACAATAAAATAATTTAAGGCATTTTGTTTTCCTCCTGCCAATCTTGTACTTAAGTCAGGGAGATAAGCCCAAGAAATTTCACATTTAATCTTGCCTTCACTTCTCAGGAAGAGAAGTGATATTTAAAAAAAAATCTAGGGTGACATTAAACTCCAAGCTTTTACAATCTTTGTGAGAGTAGACTAACTTCCTATGTGAAGGTCCTGTGTGAGTGAGTGTGTGTGTGTGTGTGTGTGTAATAGAGTATGTGAACATACTTGGGAGCAATGACAAAGGGTAGCATGGAATTCCGGAAGAGACAAACTTTGGCCCAAACCAGAACACAACACATTTGTATTCTCTCCTAATAAAGAGTGAATGTTCAAAAATAAAAGCAATCTTTAGATGCTGGGTTCCTAGATGTCTTGTCCTACTGCTCCCATAATTGCCCTTCATATATCGGATGAACTCTATGAAATACTGTGTAACTGTCCTCTAAAAAGACATCTCCGTTGTCTAATCCTTAATGCTTGAGTTCCCAGACTGCCTTTCCACTGGCGTCTTCCTAACAGTCAATTCCTTGAGGAATTCATTCAGCTTAATTTTAGTATCACACAAGGACAGTTGTGCTTCTCTAAATAAGTTCTTGTAAAGCATCTGCTTAAATGAGGGAATTCTCCATAGGACCTTACGGTGGCTAATCTTCCCAGTTGTAATCATCTTTGAAGGGAAGCATCTGCCATCACTCCCAGGACGAGTGCTCTGGTTTGTTTTTCTCTGCTCTCTCAAAGCCTTCGTCTAATCTCTCACTTATTAAGATTGCAATGGTGATGTATTTCATGACATCTTTTCCCCTGCCTCTGATAAACTCTTTTAATTTAATCAATGAATAGTCAGCGTAGTCTCACTTCCTAGCTTCTCATTTGTCCTGCTGACATTGCTTGAAATCATTTGTAAGCATTTTATGTTCTCCTTTACTGTTTCAAATAGAAATTTCAATTGAAGTCTTTACCCTTGTTATTCTGAAATTTAGGAAAAATAAACTTGCTACATCTATCTAATTTCATTATTCATGGCAGCCAAGAGATAGGGTGTTGAAAACAAAATTTGTGTTTAATCTTGTCACAAAATAGCTAGTATGGAAATAAACCATGTCTATAAAATTCACATTTGACTGGGAGTTTATTGAATCAAATTTAAAAGGGGGTAAGATTTGCAATCACTGGTATTAATAGTTTGGTACTCATTAAAAATCAGTAGTTTAAAAGCCATTTAACATAAAGTATTTCATATATACTGAGGACATTTCTTCAAAGGCATGAACGAAAAAAGAGACTGTGTTTTTTAAAGAGATATGTATAAAATATACTATGTATCCTCAAAATCAAGTCATTTGGCTTGACCAGTTAAACATTTTTTAAGTAATGCTGCATTTAAAAATAAACTCAGGTGTATGGAGTTGAGTTCATCATAATCTTTTGTTCATAGCATACTGTCGCCATTGGTCTATGTATGGCTTCTCTGATCTATGTATGTATTCTTTGTTATATATAGCATATATATATATATATATATATATATACACACACACACACACATATAAAATAGGCCCATGTATCCCTACACCTATCATGTGACCTAGAAAATTAACAAGAACTTGTACCTCCCGATGTGATTCTCCCCCACTCTTTCTTTCTTCCACTCCCACTCCAGTTATTACCCTTAATCCTTTGCATATTATTCTATTCCTTTTCCAAAAATAAAGTTTATTTTATTAGTATTGCTAAAAATATTGTTCATATTTTTGTTTTTATTTCTATAAAAAGTATATAATATTGTATATAATGTTTTGGAACTTTTTACTAAATATTGCATATTACATGGACATCCCTCTACATTGTCAGTTGTAGTTATAGCTTTTCATTTCTATGTTTTATGACTATTTTAAACCATATTTTTATTTGTATAATATCTTTTCATAAAAAGTTTTCTGGATAAAATAAATGGATAACATACATGAGTTGCACACATTTTTACAGCATTAGAAACATTAATATTACATTCAAATAAAGCTAGCTCAAGATGATATACAATATTAAACTTCTACTCTGAACGGAAAGAACAAGATCTAATTAAGCAATTTTGCTTCAAAACTAGAAATTAATGAAACCAAGATTTTGCCACCATTTAAAATTATGAGATTAAATGTTGTTTTCAAAAATGCAATTGAAATACTATATTACCACTACAGTTTAAGTTTTTACTGAGCAACTTTAACCAAAATATTGTAACCAAAACCTTTCAACATCATGGCTGAAGACAAATGTGAGATACAGGTGCCAACCAAGCCCAGCTCCCTCCTATGTCGATTTTATGAGTGGTAGGAGCACCTGGCACAGGTCTTGCATGCAGATGTGAGAATTTCTCTATTGCGTAAACAGTGAGGGGCCAACTTTCCAAATGGCACCTGGATATTTATATAATGCTACCTTTCTGTACACATGCTTTTGATGGTACCATCCCACAGTAATGTGGGGCTTGACCATGTGACATGCTTTGGCCAATGGGAATACAAACTTGACTCAAATGAATACTTTTTAAAAGTACTTGCACATTTCCTTCTGTCTCTGCTGTGGTAACATACCAGGGATACCTATTAGAGGGAAGTGAGAGACACATGGAGGAATCATCCCAGCCAAGGTTCTCCTAGAATAACAACAAGCTCCAGCTAACCTAGCAGCTAATGTCAGACCTATGAGAAAACCCAGCTGGGAATAGCCCAGCCCAGCCCAGATCACCAGAGCCCAGCAGCCTACCTATAATCTGGAGAGAAAAAAAAAATGGTTTATGTTTTAGGCCACTAACTCTTTTTTGGGGGGAGGTGGTGTTTTTAAAAAAATTTCTAACTGGCATATCACTCAAAACTGTCTGCTTGGGTTCACTAACCTGACAGTTGCAAGGCAATAATCACTGTCTCCAAAACTCACCCTGCTTCTTGGACAGATGTTCCAGGATAGTTTTCCAGATGTTGGGGCTAATGTCTTCTGTACTTATTTTTCCTTCTACCCACAATTTTCTGTCTGATTTTTCTGTCATAGCTTCTTACTCCTTTTATCCCTGTCTTTGAGTCAATTCTCCTCTTTGCTTTCTTAATAGATTTAGATGGCACATTATAATCAGACCCAAAGGATTAACTACCAAAAAACTAGTTTATCTTTCCTTAAAGGCAGAGTGAAGCTTAATTTTCCAATGCTCCTAGAAATGAAGATAGCACTAGGTTATATGTAGGCTGGTAGGCTCTGGTCATCTGGGCTGGGTCTGGCTGATTCCAGGTACGTTTGCTCATAGGTCTGACATTAACTATTATTTGACATTACCATCTCATTAGCTTTTGAGATGGTAATAAGAAGGTGGGGGTGGGGAATATTGGGGCTCTTTGAGTGTTCACATCCTTCTAATGTGCCAAAAAGAATTAGAAAAACAAAACTGATAAGTAATCAAATTAGAGCAGATTAAATATTTCTGTCCTCTCTTCAAGTACTCTTTGAAAGTACGTGTGACCCAAATTTCTCCAGATCTTACCAGTTTCATTCCATGTTAATACTAATGACTCATATTTTAAAAGAACCCTATTCCCCATGAAGTTTTGCCTGTTTATATCTGCTAATGTTCAGAGACTGTGTCACATGTGTAACAGCCATTCCGTCCGTTGCATTCACCACTTGGACTCTGACCCATTCTTCCTGCTCCTTTTCACACATTGAGGTCCACTGCCTTTATTGGGGGATGCCCTTAACTTGAAACTATTGTGGGAGACACACAAAAGACTTCCAATGGCTGTGCCAAGACTGCTGTCCCCTCATGCTCTCGATATTACTAACCTCATGGTGCCGTATTTGAGCAGAAGTGAGGGAAATCTTCTCCCTACCACTGTCACATTCTATATATCCATGTCCTGCTAAAGAAGCCCTCTTTGTTTTCTCAAGGTCAAAATCTTGCTTAAAGTCCCTCTTTCCATAAGTCTCAGAAATGAGTCCATGACAGTGCCAGAAGCCAAATGTTCACAACAGACATCTTTGTATCTTCTGCATCCCCAATTTTATCCCATTCTTTTTTTTTTTTTTTTTTTTTGGAAGTTAGCCTTTTCCCATGATCATCAATTTATACAGATACAGATACCTCCAGACCACCCACTATATTGGCTCATTAATTTTTCCTATGTTTGCATGAATCTCAATGGTAGGTATAGCTTGGCCTCAAGGTGGGATGGGACCCCCCTCCCTGAATAATGCCTTAGGAGAGCTTTAATATGCCATAAACATAATATTAATGCTATTCTTTTATCTTTGTTCTCTCAGTGGAATGATCAGATCATCACAGAAATGGCTAGGTCTGAGTAATTTCCAGTATCTCATTAAACGTTTTAGTCATCATCCCTCTAGGCTTAAACTGTGAAGGGAGAAGAGAACTAAAATAACCTCCCACATCTCTGCTCCCCAACAAACCTACCACACCTGCATAGTGTCTGGCACATGGAAGGTGTGTAATACCTATTTGATGAATGATGGAATATACAAACACCTCACTACCCATCCTTAAGGATCATGAAAGCAGCCAAAGTAGGAAAAAAAAAAAAAACAAGCAAAAAATGGTGAGAATGGCTAGTTCGTTGCATGGGGCCCAGAGAATTTGCTGACACTCAAATGCAGCAGAGTATACGATTGCTGCTAAAGCAGGACCAGAGCACCATTGCTCTTTCCTCTTCTCCACCTCAAGCTCTGTATTCCTTTCTGTACAATCAGCAACTGCCTTGGGAGAAAGTGTCTAACAAGTAGTTCTACCACAGCCAGATTTACTCGTGTTCTATTTCCAAACTGTAACTGCATTCTACTTTGTTTATTCTTTACTCTCAAAATTATCCATTTCACTATGTTATTTTGGAACATATTCCTTTTAATAGCCAATGGCAAAACCACATTCGGGGGGAGAATTAGGAAACATTTTCTTTGCCTGAGCTCAAAATGATATATTGCAGAGTGAAATAGCACCTTTATACAATGTAAATACTTATTTTGTTAACATAGTAGCCGAAGTCTTACAAAAAGAGTGACATAGCACCTTTATACAATATAAATACTTAACTATTTTGTTAACATAGTAGGCGAAGTCTTACAAAAAGAAAATAATAGACACTGACTGAATCTCAGAGGTGATAACAAAGCTATTTAGGCAGCTAGGCCAGGAAATGTGTTTCTGCTTCCTTTGGAATATCTCAAATCTGCCAAAGTCAGATTTACAGAGGAAAATCAATGTGACTTCTAGCCAAGAACCCTTGAAACCCAAATCATTTTGGATATTTGTATACCATATTAGGGAGTATATTCCAAATTTCTGAAGTCAAAGATCCTAGTTCAAAGCCACCTATACCTGTTTTGGACCTGTAGAATTTTGTATTTAAAGACTAGACACAGAAAAATCCTGATTTTTCCTGTGTAAGTTTAAAAGCTATGTCATTTCTTGTGAGATTTTTGGCCAACTTAAATGGTCTTTTAGACTTCATGGACATTAGAGGCCCAAGGAACACGTGGGCAAGTAACTCTGTGAGGTCAGTTCTAAAGAGTTTGAGGAGTTGGTTTTGGGACATTCCAAGGAACTTGCTTTGCCAGTCAAGGAATTCCTTTGCTTTCCATCAAGCAGGTTATCTCCTCCTGCTTGATGGAAAGCAAAGGAATTATTGTCCATTGTGTAATACCCAAATCAAAACACTTGGCTCCTCAGACTTCGTAGCTTCCAGAACTGTGAGCCAATAAATTTCTATTCATTATAAATTACTCCGTCTGTGGTAATCCATTATAGCAGCACAAAACAAACTGAGACCTAACCTAGACCTCTTCCTCTGACCAAAGTTTAGAAAAAGTAAAATTTTTAAATTAAATTAAAATTAAAAGGATCACATCAGAATTCAAAATAGAAGTATTATATTAAAAAAACACACAGAGAAACATTGTCCCTACAGACAATAAAAGCACAGCAGGAAGACTTGTCAATCAGACATATGTACACTTGCACCAATGTATTTGTAAACGATTTCTTAATTTCTTATAGAAACTAAGAAAACTATAGACATTATGATAAACTAAATAAGTCTGAATCCAGAAAATGCAGAAATAAGGAACTGAGGAGACAAAAGATTTAAGAGACCTGATAGAAACCAGGAAAGAATTAGAAAAAAGAGAAAAATTTTTTCAGAAACAAAAGCTAAGTTAGGCGGAATATACAAGTGAATAAACACAATACCTTAAGTGATAAAGTGTATAAACACAATAGTAAATAACTTATTCTATAAGAATGAAAAAATATTCAGGTAAAATGGACAGATATAAAAGACAGGTAAAGAAAACCCAACGTGTACACACACACACACACACACACACACACACACACTGGGAATGGAAGGGGGAAAAAATAAAAATTGAATACAACAAATACTAAAACCCATAAATCAAGAAGATTTTTCTGAAATCACAATGAAAAAGATTTAGATCTATGTTGGAAATGATATGCTTCATATCTGGGAATACCAACTTAAGACTATTAATGCCAAAATATATTCTGCTAAAAGTACTAGACTTTTAAGAAAAGGAAAATGTTCTTGGCTTCCAATAAGATAAAACATCCATAAAGGTGAGAAAGCAATTATCATCATTATATTATATATATTTTTAATTCATTTATTTTTGAGACAGGCTCTCGTTCTGTTGCCCAGGTTGGAGTGCAGTGGTGCAATCACAGCTTACTGCAGCCTCGGCCTCGGGCTCAAGCAATCCTTCCACTTCCATCTCAGCCTGCCAAATGGCTACCACTACAAGTACGAGCCAACACAGCCAGCCAATTTTTGTTTGTTTGTTTTGTAGAGATGAGGTCTTGTCATGTTGCCCAGTCTCCAACTCCTGGGCTCAAGCAGTCCTCCCAGCTTGGCCTTCCAAAGTTCTGGGATTATTGGTGTGTGCCACTATGCCCAACCCATCATTATAATATTAACAGAAATTCTTTATGTTGGCAGACCGTAAAGTAGTAGGTTGAGATGTTTAAGGGAAGTAAATGTGAGTAAAAGACTTTATAACAATTGAAACTGATATTCTATATAAAGGCCAAAATCTTTTAAGATTATGCAGAAACACAGGGAATATTATTCCCATGAATACCTCCTGAGGAATGTACTAGAGAGTAAGCTTCAGCCTAAAGGATGGCAGAAGACAGTAAATACAGTATGAAGTGGCTATGTGCTTTAACAATAGAGACTTACTACAACTATGAAAAACTGTGGGAGAATGGGAACGTATATGAAAAGTAGAATGAGCTTACAGATTTTATTATAGCAAATTATTAATTAGGTTAATAACATTGAGAACCAGGATTTTTGATGTGGGAGAAATAAAATACTTATTTAAAATGAATAAAACTAGTAACAACCCTATAGTTCTGTTATGAACTGAATGTTTATGTCCCCCTAAATTTATATATTGAAGCTCTCATCCTCAATGTGATGGTATCTGAGATGAGGCCTTTGGGAGATAATTAGGATTAGATTAGATTAGATGACAGTGGGGCCCTCATGGTGGGATTAATACCCTTATAAGAAGAGAAAGACAAATAAATTCTCTCCCCAACGTTGTTACATACTCTGAAAAGGCCATATGAGGACACTGCAAGAAAGTGGCCATCTATGTGCCAAGGAGAGAGACTTTACCAGGATCTCACCCTGCTGGCACCTTAATCTCAGATTTCCAGCCTCTAAACTGTGAGAAAATAAATTTCTATTATTTAAGCCATCCACTCTCTGGTATTTCATATGGCAGCCCAAGCTGACTAAGACAGCTCCAAATACAATTTGAATAGTATTTGTATAAACTCATAGTACATTTTATCTTTAAAAACATGTATTTCTGAGCCCTGTCTATTGATCGTGGCTGGCGATGACAACTCAACGGCAAAGAGATGGCTGTCTCTACCATTTTCCTCTAAATGAACTAGGGCTCCTTGGAAAAAACGGCTGATTCTAGATCTAAGGCAGAAATATAAATTATGAGATTAGAACACTTGTCATTCCAGAAAATGAGGAGGCAAAAGGAGAGAAAGTCTCCTAGGATTAAATCTAAAGGATTTGAAAACCAACTTGAAAGAGCTCCCACTGGTGACAATAGGAATAATTTGAATATCAATAAAAATAATGACTATAAAAATTGTACATATCAAATATGTTTACATTTATGCATTCGTTTTGATATTATAAAGTACCCACATTGATAACCACTGGAGGAGTTTAGAAAACAAATTCAGTATTTTGAAAACAGTGAAATAAAAAGAAGCAAGCATTTATCATGTATTTCTATACAAACTAAAAGCAAATATTTAATGATGAGAATTTTCACTTTAAAAAAATACGCCAGATCATAAGTGAAGAAAAAAAGACAGCATTACTATCTTATCATCTGTTGGCCTCTTTTCCTCTCCCCCAACAGAAGACTTAAAAACCAAAGGACTTCTAAAACGAATTTTTAACAAGTAAAGATCAAAGTGAAAATAATTATTCCAAAATAGTTCCTTAGAGCAAGAAGGTGTGTCTTATAGATCAGGAGCCAAAGCACAAATTTTCATCCCCTTTACTATTTTTCCGTGGTGATAATTGTTCCATCCATTCATCAATAGGTGTTGGATGGAATTCTTTGCAAAATCTATTAAAAAGTTGGGATATAAAGTAGAGATAAAATGGAATGCCTACTTCAAGAAATCGTCAACATTTGAAAAAATATGTTGATACATTTGTCAACGTTTGCCTTATCTTTCACCACAGCCAAGAAACTAGGAATTCTATTTGAATTCTAAAATCCAGGTTTTAGTTACTCCTGTGGACTGAGTATTTGCGTCCTCCCCCCAAAATTTTTAAGTGTTTGTTATTAAGAGGTGGGGTGTTATTAGGTTATGTTACTTGGAAAGTGATTAGGTCATGAGGACGGAACCCTAATGGGATTAGTGTCCTTATAAAAGAGATCCCAGAGTGATTCATTGCTCCTTCAGCTATGTGATGACACAGTGAGAAGGTACCATTCATTAACCAGAAAATAGGACTGCACCAGACCCTGAATCTGCCAGCACCTGGATCTTGAATTTCCCAGCCTCCAGAACTGTGAGAAATACATTTCTGTTGTTTAAGATACTTTTGTTGTAGTAGCACAAGTGGACTAAGATAATAACTAATTTTTGTTGTTATTAAATCAGAATCGAGTTTATTTTGCCAATGGCTGAAATGAAAGCAACTTATTTGTGAAAGAGTAGATACTCCGTTTTAAAGGCCCATCCTCCCAGTAGGTGGAGCTATAATGCTTGTAGACTGAAATAAACAGAATCTTGACTCTGTTTCCTCTCTCTTAAATCCTGGCACAGAAATGGAACCAATGAAGCTTACCTAAAGATGTCTTGTTCTGATTTTTATTTGGTTAATTGTTTTTCAGCCCTAACTGTGCATTAAATTTATTTAGGTTGGTTTTTAAAGTTGCAAACACTTAGGAGTATGCCTAGGAAATGGGCATTTTTTTAAAAAGTACTCCAGTGATTCTATTCTACAGCCAGAGTAGACAACTGCTGGCTCAGCAGAGGAAAGAAATCATATTTGGAATAAGAATATAGAAAAGCAGTAATATGATAAAAGAAAAGCCTTTTATAACAAGCATTTATGAGTTTCAGCATTTAATGCAATAACAAAAAATGAACTGCAAACACAATGTTTCTTATTCATAAAAATTTGGTTCTTTTCATCTAATTTTTGGAAAATAAGAAATTTTATTTTAATTTTTTATTGTGTAATGTCTATTTCATGTTAAGTTGTGTTGAGCTTTTAAGAGTGATCATAAAATTTGGATAATACGTTCCTATAGTCTCTCCACTGTTCCTTAGCCTTTTCCAATCAATTAAAGTATGGTAGAAGAAACAAATAAACACAATAATCTCTGGAAGCTTGCAGATACCCAGCAACAATTGCTTTTCCCTGTCTACGACAGTTACAAATGTCATTACCTGACACAGAACTGTGATCTTACTGCAAATACAGAGGAAGAGCAAGAATGGCAGCCACTTCAGAGTTACCCTCAATTTCCATCTTAATGTATGGTTATCATTGTCATGTAGGAAGCACCCAAAATGTCATTTCCACCATGGCATTGCCAGCAGAGGCTCATTTACTGTGAAACTGATAAACTTACCATCTGGGCCTCTCACTTGCACAATCCTACAGGTTTATGGGCCCTGGAAATGCTGTTGTTGTTCTTTAATTACAAAATTGAAAAGTGTAAGATATTCTCACTGCAACTGGTTAATTGCATTGACACTTTCCACTCCAGCTTTTCCTCTGTCACACTTCCTCTTATGTTGGGTGGTGTTGGAAGAGCCGCAAGCATTTTTGGGATTGGCCACAGAAGATTTGAAGACACTTTTATTTTGTTCTGGTGGAATACATTTATGTGGCTTGCAGTCATTTCCACACATAGTTTAGTTAATGGTAGCAAGGTTTCATATGGCAGCAAATGGCAGAGCTAGAATTCACACCTGGCTTTGCCTGCTCTATAATGTTCTTTATATTATATGCCCCTGCTCTTCTTTGCATGCTTAGTTATACATCAGCAGACCTTTTTATGATTGTTCATCCTCAAGTTCTTGCCAGGATGTGATAGTATTTCTCTCCTCCTCTCTGACTCCAATACTTTTTTTTTTTTTTTTTTTGCCTTTTTGTCTTTCCTATCTTACCTGCACCCTGCATCTTCTCCAAATTAGACTCCTCACCTTTGTTGGAACACAGCTTTGCTCATTTTCTTCCTTTGGTTAATTATACTTTACTGGCTCTTTTTTTTATTTGACACAAATTGACATTGGCAATATTGTAAAACTCATATGTCACTACAACAAGGACAGCAATGACACATTAATGAGTATCATAAATTTGAATAGTATTTACAATTACACACACACACACACACACACACACACCCCTTTCAAGTATTACAGCTCACATGTAAAAGAAACATGAGAGAGGTTTTCCCAAATTTGATAGCAATTCTAAAAATTTATATGACATTTACAATAAGAAATTATGAAACTGAAGGAAAAATTTTCACTAATTAAAAAAAAATTTTTATCAACCATTCTAGAAGAAAGATTAAATTATCTTTCTATCTTCTGTATGGATGTAATTTAAAAATTATCATCATACAAAAAGATAGTATCAATTTTTATTTTTCCTAATGTTCATGGCCATGTGTCAACTTTGTAAAATTTATAATTTGTTGTAATTTTGTATTATAAATATTGACTTTTGTGAAAATAATATTTTACATATTATTGTGTAAAATACTATGCCCCCCCCCCCTTTTTTTTTATAAGAGGGCACCATAAGCAGTGTAAGTCTCAGGCCACACAAAACTCAGAACTACCCCTGTTTTCCAATAAAGTATTTTACTGAAAAAAGTGTGGTATCAAGTTAAATGTGTGCCACTGAGAGTTTTTCCTTTTATTTCACAAGGCCAAAATATCAATTACTTGATTAGTTAAATCTAGTGGGAAATTCTCCTGAGTTGCCTATTGTTATTTCTAAAGCCATGTATCTGTGGGAATTCACTCAAGGTGGTGGCAAAATTATTAGGGGAAAAATATTAGAGAAAGTTATAGAATACAGTCTGAAACCCTTTTGGAAGGCCTAAGGGTTTTCTCTATGTTCTTGGCTGAAGGCAGCCAGAGTCTATTTGCAGGAGCTAGAGAGATTAGGGCTCAAAGACAAAGGAATATGAGTAGTTTACCTAGCTAGCTTGTTTACTCATGTGGTCTTAAAACTAATCTTTGAGACAGATGGCCCTCTTTTGGGGAGGTTGACCAGGGATATTGCCCACTAATGGTGTTTGCTTTGGGCATCAGAAACTGTCCTTTAATCTTTAACCTCTACTGGTGTTGACTCAAGCCTTTGTCAATTAAACTTTGCTAATAAATGCGAGTCTCATTGGCTGGTGGCAACTGGCAGCTGGCAGCTACTGTCTCTTTACAGCACTCTCCAGGGTGTCTGTAAGCAGCCATGGACCCTCAGCTGAAGTGGAAAAGCATAATATCTGTGTGTCACTGTACTTTATTCATCCATCATTGAGTCAGGATCTGCAGGACAGATCCCCACAGGTGATGGTTACCCTGACATATATCTATATCCTATGTTTTCTCTCTTAAAAGAAAAACACTACACTGACTGTACAGTAAGAGGTAAGATGTGCAGTTATTGCAGATGCACAGATATCATAGACATTTCAAGCAAAAGGTGGCAACTTGAAAAGTTGCAATCCACTTAAGAAGTCATCATGAATACCAACATTTTTACATTAGTAGCTCCCTAAACAAGAATTATATAAATGCCATGGAAATAGACTTCCGTTCTTGCTGAAACCACCTTTGCAAAATTATAACTGAGTAAATTATGACACTGAAAGAAATCAGACCTAACCAACTTCATCTTGGTTCTAACCTTTAAGCTGTCCTTGTTCATTCTTGGGCATAGGCCAAACCAGCTTTGGAAAGGAATTCAGTTCATGGTTTGACTCTGAAACAAAATTGGCACCAAACCTTTCCGAAAAAGACCCCCTTCTTGCCTGGTGACCAGTCTGCCTTTGCAGGAATAACAAATTAGCTACAAGTTTAGAAATTACATTTTAGGGGCTGTGCAGCCTCCGGCTCCAAGATCCTGAACCTCCCTATATTGCTCCTGTGGATAACATCACTACTGTAAAACCTAAGCTCAGTGCTTGAGATATTTTGCAGACTCTGCACTAGGTGGATCAGCTGATACCACCCAGACAGTGAATCTATCTCAACCAGTTCTGCCATTTCACCCAGGAACAGAAGACAGCAAGAAAACCTCACTTCAACCCCCTATGATTCCATCTCCAACCTGACCAATCAGCACTCCCCACTTCCCAAGCCCTCACCCGCCAAATTATCTTTAAAACCTCTGATCCTCAGACCAGGCGCAATGGCTCATGCCTGTAATTTCAGCACTTTGGGAGGCCAAGGTGGGTGCACCACGAGGTCAAGAGACCAAGGCCATCCTGGCCAACATGGCGAAACACTGTCTCTACTAAAAATACAAAAATTCGCTTGGCTTGGTGGTGTGTACCTGTAGTCCCCTGGAGGTGGAGGTTGTGCTGAGCTGAGATTGTGCCACTGCACTCCAGCCTAGTGACAGAGTAAGACTGTCTCAAAAAAACAAAACAAAACAAAAAACTCTCATCCCCAGATGCTCAGGAGACTGACCTGAATAATAATAAAACTCCGGCCTCCCATACAGCCGGCTCTGCATGAATTATTTTCTCCATTGAAATTCCCTTGTCTTGATAAATTGGTTCTGTCTAGGCAAAGGGCAAGGTGAACCCATTAGGCGATTACATTACTAACCTCCCTAGACAACTGACTGACTCTTTGGTTGGCTGTATACTAACAGCTAACATTATAAGGAAGAAGAAAAATCCTTACTTAAAAAAATAAAAAAAGAATAGAACCCGGAAACAAATGAAAGTAAAGATGAGTAGTTAAATTTTATATATATGGGGAAACAATCTTTAAAAAAATCTATCATTTCATATATATATTTATATACATTTATTACAAACGTTGATATAAAACGTGTTCAGCAAACCATTTAGAAATATTAGTAAAATATATGACATCACTTAAAATTTTGTATAACCAATTAATTCTCACAGAATGAGTGTTTTCTTTGATTTTTACTTAACTCTTGTTTCTGGAGCCAAACCTATGGCTGCAATTGATGAGCAAGCGTAGTGTGCACAGAAGCTAAGTTTTCATTTTTGTTAATGAGCAATGTAAAATGAAATGAGGAAGGCATTTGTTAGAACTTAACCTATTCGCCAATCATGTAATAATGTTTTTGGTTGAATAATGAAAGAGTTTTTGAATATTGGAAAAATATTTTCTCAACTTTGCTGCTATTTCACATTAATAACAACAATAAACACAACATACTTGCTAAGTTTAAGCTCCATCAGTAACATCTTCTCCACTACTTTCTTATGTCTAGAGAATCAACAAAGTAATAAATCAAAATTTTCATTTGCTAATTTCAATGATGATCAATTTCAATCTCATTTGTTGAGAACGAACAGCACACCATTATATAGTATTTTTATCATATAGATAAAATCAGTGTATATACCCCCTCAAGCATGTACCTTAAGCAGGAATCTATGCCACAGAATGCAAATTGTCACAAAAACTGGCATACAAAAACTGGGAAGGGAATGTCCCAAATGAAAGCAAGTTGCAAGAAATTCTATAGAGTAAGGTTGGTTACAACTAGTTGAAGAATGGAAAGTGAAGAAAATAACATGAACAAAGAAGAATAACAAAGAAAAATGGGAAAAACTATTACAAGTGTAGTGATAAAGAAGGATGGGCTACTGAAGGCCCTTGTGTGAAATGTTGGGAAGGTTTATCTTATAGATTGTGAGGAGTTGTTGACAACTTTTGAGCAGGGAAAGGGCATGTGTTTTAGAAAAAAATCCTCTGAAGTCTGGGTGCAGTGGCTCATGCCTATAATCCCAGCACTTGGGGAGGCCAGGGTGGGCAGATCACAAGGTTAGGGGTTCAAGATCAGCCTGGTCAACATGGTGAAACCTGTCTCTATTAAAAATATAAAAATTAGCCAGGTGTGGTGGCATCCACCTGTAATCCCAGCTACTCAGGAGGCTGAGGCAGGAGAATCGCTTGAATCCGGGAGGCGGAGGTTGCAGTAAGCCAAGATTGTGCCACTGTACTCCAGTCTCAGTGACAGAGTAAGACCCTGTCTCCAAAAAAAAAAAAAAGAAAAGAAAAGAAAAGAAAGGAAAAAACCCTCTGAAAATAGTGACTGGGTTGCACTTAAGGTAAAATAAATTACAAGAAAAAGAATTTAACGTTGCCAAAAAAGTAAAATTAAAAATTCTGGTTTCAAAAATATTAAAGAAGTCTAAAGCAAAAATAGAGCAGCAAGGATATCTGAAGAGAGAAAGGAAAAATTAGAAGACAAAGATTCATGGCCATCTTAAAAAATAGCCAGTCAAACACAGAACTTCAGCAGATTCTATGTTTGAGAATACTGTTATTGATTATTAAAGTGTAAATTTAGGGAGTAAATCAATTTTATTTACTCAGAGCATGAAAATATACTAAAAACCTTTCCCCCCAGTTTCCATTCTCACCCTTATTTTCTGCGTCTTGGAGGACTTCTCAGTAGATCAAATATGATACATCTCTAAATCAGGTTCTTGTGCCTCATCTTGAGCTTTAAAAACAAGATTAGATTTAGAAAATAAAAAGTTTAAGAACAAATATCAAGTAAGGAAGGAAGAAAGGGATCGAGGCAGAAAGGGAGGGACGAAGGAAGGAAAAAGAAAAAGATGCCAAGCGTTAGATAAGAATTCTGCCGTAAGAACTGACTGCCTTAAAAAAATAGTCAAGAATTGTTGACTGTTTCAAAACTGTAAAGTAACCTTGGGAGTCGGAAGTGGCATCTATGACCTCCGTTCAGTAGGTCAGTTCCTATGCTGCGGAGAAGAGCTAGTGTCTGGATGGAAGCAACTGATTCTGTTGACAAGTCCAATCAGAGGTCCCAGGCAGTCGGCCTTACACTTCATGTGGCCTTACAAATGGCCCACTCACAGCTGACACCTGTCAGGCAGGCCAAACTTATTTAAAACACTTTTTAGACATGAGACATTCTAGAAGATGGAAACTAACCACTCATTTTAGCTGTCTTGATTAGACACTAATTAACCATTTTGGTTGGCAACCTTCAACTCAATTCTGCTGAACAGAGTGCTCTAAAGTAAACATTTTGTGAAAACATGTCAACAAGATAATCCATGTCAGCACTGACATATGCTCTATTCTATTTTCCTCTCTCTCCAGGTTTTTTATTTTTGGCTTTGTAGAAACACCAACTTGCCACTCTTGGTTCAGTGTCCCCAGTGTCAACCTAGGATTGAAGTAACATTAATACAACTTCAAAAAATAACTCACTCCTCCAAAATCTCTTACACTTTCAGAAGATGGTAAAATGTGCCTTCTCTGTGTTATGTAGTGAGTGTATGATGTTGTCTATGTGTTTAAGAATGTGTTTCCATGTCAACGAATATTTTAAAAGAACAAAAATTATAGTAGTTACACTGTTTTAGCAGAAAAATCATGAGAACTGAAGAATTAAAAATTAAGGCCCAAGGTGACTCACAAAATCAGCATGGCAGAGTAAGAACTAGAATCTGAATTGGGGTTTCAGAGTCTGAGGAGTCATTATATGGGATATATGATTTATGTCCCTTTTGGGAATACATTACATGGCCAACTTTTCACCCTAGATTTTCCAGTGATATTTTAAAAAGTCATTTTCACTTTCCTCCTAGATTCACAAAAAATCTTTATTATTATCCCAATTATTAAAAGTTCAGACTGGGTGCAGGGGCTCATGCCTATAATCCTAGCACTTTGGGAGGCTGGGGCAGGCAGAATGCCTCAGCTCAAGAGTTCAAGACCAGTCTGGGTAACATGGTAAAACCCTGCCTCTACTAAAAATACAAACAATTAGCTGGGCACGGTGGTGCATGCCTGTAATCCCAGCAACTCGGGAGGCTGAGCCAGGAGAATCACTAGAATCTGGGAGGCAGAGATAGCAGTGAGCCAAAATAGTGCCACCGCCCTCCAGCCTGGGTGACAGAGCAAGACTCTGTCTCAAAAATAAAATAAAATAAACAAAATAATAAAAGTTGAGAACTTTAGTGTTTGTAATTTTTTGCATGAGATTTAGAAGTGCTAAATTGATGACCAGCAGTTTATTTGTCTAATGTATAAAGACAGGAAATACCTAAACATTTTGCAGCTCTTCAATCCACTGGATTGCTTCCAAAGAAAAGAAAATGTAACCTGCTAAATCAACATGTCTCTGGAGGTCAGATGAGAGCTGTTGTGAGATCCTGTCTGATAAAGCAGTTGAAGAGAATAGAGCAAAAGTTAGAAGGAGCCAGATGCAACCATCTCATAGTCCAAGCAGCCCAGAATGGAAGGCTCATCTTTAGCAAACCAGACAACAGGAAATGCCAAATCATGCGTAGATGCCTGCTAGTGCTGATCAAGTCAATCCAAATACGACACCAAGTAAAAAGAGAAAAGTAACCCATTTGGCCTGTTAGAGGTTGGAAACGACATGCTCCATATGGCTTGGGCGGTAGGAATGGAGTTGGTGAATTCGTACAAGAAAGGCAGGTCTGAAAGTCCCTCCTATTCTTAGAACTACCAAAACTTATATTGCACGTCTAAATTTCATTCCTAGGTAGTCAGAGACCCTGGAACCATGGAATCCGTGGTTCTGGATTCAGAGCTGGGAAGTAATATCAAAGCAGCCTAACTGAGAACAAATGAAAGGTTTTCAGTTTCTCCATCTTCCCCTTAACCCCTCTCTAGTCTTCCTTCATTCCTCTTCTTTTCTTTTGATTCTGGTGCAAAGAAGAACAAATTACAGTGACAGATTATTCAAATGGCCTATCAATAATAAGGTACCATGCTTTAAAAGAGTCTGCAGGTTACAAGCCAAAGGATTACAGAATATGAAACCCAAAGGAAGAAATAAACCTCAAGTTCAAAAGCGGTTGGATGATGGAATCTGGAGCACACTGGGTAGTGGCCCAGCTTTTACGTTATCCTATTGGACTATGGGTCCAATGTTGCCTTAGTAGCTTAAGGCTAACATCCTTGAGCTGACTAGGCACGTGACTCTTTTATTAGCAAGGTTATAGTACCTTTCCCATATTTGCATTACAGACGTCTTTGAGAATACCATGAAATCTTCTGATCCCCAGTTCACCACAATACACATATTCATTTATATACAAAATTGGGCATATGTTCTCTTTAAAGTTTAAAGACCACTGCTCATAAAGTGCTATAAACAATATTAGTGCCAAAAATTGTTAAAGCAAGCATGGAATCAGGAAATAAGCAGCTACAACTCAGCTGGAACAAGAGTATTAAACCATTCATAACGTAAAGAAAAAGCCAGCAAGTAGTGCCCTAGTTGCCCTCTTGGCTGCTGGAGAAAAGAATTAGGCATAATTTATACTTGTGAGTCAGCTGGCTCTCAAAGAGATGGTTTGAATTGTACACCTATAATTTCCCACAACATCTGGTGATATAAAGGCCAGAAAATTAATGAGAAGGGCTTGTTGCTGTTTGATGATTAGAACTGACACAGTTCACTGAAGCTAGCACAAGGCAACTTTGTCCCTAGAGAGGAGCTCTAGTAACAGAAAAAAGTACAGTGCTAAAGTAGGGAGCTAAATTCCAGGCTGGAGAGTGGGCTCCTTCTAGAACTTCCTTTTGCCTTATTGGAAATGAAAGGATGAAGGAAAGAAAGAAAATCTTCTGCCTCCTAGTTACCTCTGTGGGGAAGCCTGAGATTCCCTTTACCTGAGAAGGAAAGTCAGTTGGCCATATCATTCCCCTCTGGGAAGAGTCCTCATGGCCTCACCCAACTTTTCCACTTGCAGTCTTATTTTGGTTTAATTTGGAACATAAGACCAACGGTATTTTTGACCAATGATAAAATACAAGTGGGCAGTTTGGTTTTAAAATGTCAGTTCACATGAAGATTTTACAGTTGTCCTTATAAGTGAAGTAGAATTTTCCCTCAAATGACATAGGAGTTACAAAGTGGTAAGGAGAGATTGCAAAAGCATGCATAAGAGCTCCCATTATTCTTTGTCTTCTATTTTAGGACAAATATCAGCATAGATATCATGTATTTTGCCCGTGAAGTTACTCCTAGGCTTGATGAAGAATCTGTAATTTTGGTAGAAGTTTTTTTTGGTTTTTTTTTTTTTTTTGGAGAGAGAGAAAAAAGCATTTAATTTCATTTTCTGGTCAATTCTTCCTGTAATACAGAAAACATAGAATCTAATTTCTTTCTTTAATACAGAAAAAATAAAATCTAGCAGACCCAGAATCCTTCCCTAGTACCTCCTCAATAATAAACCACTTTGAAAGTCTGATGTATTTTCTATTTAGGTGTCAGGCTAAATTAGCTCAAATTTTGAATATAAGAGGAAGTGTGCTAGGTCATACTCAGATGTAATCCAACTCTTATCCAGTAAAAGTGGAAATTCCCTAGGTGTGTTAATAATTAAAATATTTGAGGTAAATTAGTAGGAATTCTTGCATGTATAGTACTAATTATCTTTTACTAGCAAATATCTTGACTGGTTTTCAAGTTTTATAATTGTATTTTCCATAGGCATACCACTATATATTTTTTTCAAAGTGTTTTAGCATACATAATTCCTGGGATAACTTTATAAGAAGCTAAGGCATTTATTATCCTATTTTTCTGGGTATCAGAAAAATATTTACATGGAAACCCGAGGAAGAGATACGATTTCACTTACTCAAGATTATTTAGAGACATGACAGCAACACTGGTTCTCCTGACCCACTGTTCAAGTGCAAGCATGCTTGCTTTCTCTCCTTCTTACTGTGTTATGGCTGTACAGTTCCCCAGGCCTTTAGACACAGGACCAAAAGACTATTTGGTTTCTTCTCTCCATGCTCTGGCTTCTCTTTTTGTACTTCAAAACTTAGGAGATATTTTTTCCTAATTTCAAGCTGCATTTTCTGTTTTCTTTGTGAGTGAAAAATAGTTCTACTAAATTTGACTGGTTGTACTGTAGCAAAATTCATTCTACTTGTAGAGCACAGCACACAGTCTTAATACAGAACAAATTAGTTCCTTTGATTCCACTGACTGTCATACAATTACCATAGTTCTAAGACAGAAGTCAGAATTTACTATTTTTACCTTTTTTTTTTTTTTTAATAAACAAGGGAGCATTTTGACCACTTGCATATTTCTCTTGAACTATTGCTTCTGAACTAGCTGGGATCACTCTTTTTTCTATAGCTTATTCTTCAAAAAGGTGAAGACTTTTAATGATATACTAAAAAGTTAACGCAACTTATGTCATTCCCTACTCAGAATCATCCAGTGACTTTTCATTATACTTCAGGGACCATCCAATTTTTTTAACAAGGGCCTGGTGATCCTAAATGACCAGGTTCCTGTATTAAGTAATCATTGCCGTGATAATACTGCATTAAAAACAACCACAAACTGAAAGACTGTAATCATTTATTCTCACAAATTTGTGAATTGGCTAAGGGGACCTGCTTTAGCCAGCCATTCCTGGGGCAGAACTGCTCAGGCTGCAGCAGTGAGGAGGACTTTCTCCCCATGCATCTCTCCTCCTTCTCCTGGAAACAGTGGACTAGCTGTGGTAGAGTGAAATTGTGCCTCATCTCTTAAAGCCCCCAGTCAGAACTGGCATCCTATTGTCTCTGTCTTTTTCCACTGGCCAAAGAAAATCAAGTGAATGATCCCAAAGTCAAAGGGCAAGAGATACATTTCACACTTGATGGGACAGTGACAGTGAAAAATTCAACTTCATCTTCTAATACCTTCTTCTACTTCAGTCTTTTCTACCCAGACGGATTTTTATTGCTGTTCAAGTATACAAGGCTTATCTCAACTTTAGAACACTTGCCCTTAATTATTTACTCATCCTGGAATTAGTTTTTCCCACATATTCTGTGGTTTATTCTCTTATTGCATCTAGATACCTCCTAATTGCCAGCTCTTCTGGGATTTCTTCCCCAATTGGCTTATCTATCTAATGAAATGGTTCCCACACCTACACTCTAGTACATACACCATCATTCTTCATCCTGTTATCCTGCTTTAATTTTCTTAGGGGAGTTATTCAAAGAATTTCCAAAAAAATGTGTTACTGTCATCTGTCTCCACCATTTTACTTCAAGTTTATTGAGGTATATTTTGTCTTTTTTATTCACCAGTATACTCCCAGTGCCAAGGATGGTGCCTGGTACATAGAATCAGTTGAATGAATAAATGAAAGCCATTACTATTACCATCAGGAATAGGCCACTCAAATGCAAGCCCATTCATCACAAGGTCTAGTCATCAAGCCTAAGAATAAGAAGTTCCCTTATAAATTTTTCTCTCCAAGAAGATGCAGATGCATTCCAGGCCCTGTGAAGAATTCTATATCCAATGGAGCCTTATTATATATTTGGCCATAGAATGATCACAGCATTTTTAATTAAGGAGCCACAAATGAGGATGACAAAGAACAACATCAGAACATTCTGCTGAACAGACACCACATGCAGAAAAGCTCTCTCATTCCTGCCAATAAAGAAGACCCTTCATCTGACTGCTGATTCTTCAGGCAAGCTAGCACTATCTTATATTTCCTCTTGACTGACAGAATCAAGAGAAAAAAATGAGATGTGAATTTTACCTGTACTCAGTAAAGCCTCAAACAGCACACTTTGGGGCATGCTGCCAGCTCAAGTGAGGCATTCTTGGACTCCAAGAAACTATGTGGGCCTTTAGCGTCTCCAGCTCACACTAATGGGCTTAGCAAGACCGTGTTTGGCTTGAAGGAAGCTATTAATGAAGTTCAGATTGAACCTGCACAGATCTAGTTTAAAAATGTTTTCTTAAAATTTTACAGGGAGCTTAGTTCTTATGACATTTTCAGAAATGGGAGCCAGGCTTTTGTTTGAAAATATAGTGGGATGACTGTAGTAGTAACAATGATAATGGCCACGGCAATAATAGGAGCAATTGGAAGGTGAAAGATATGAAACTAGAGGCTCCACCAGGTTAACTTGGACATTCTTTATAAAATTTAAGGGCTGCTAAAACACAATTATGATCAACTCTCTTGGAATGTGCTGTATATTCTCAGTGGGACTTTTCATTATTTATTTTTTTTCTTGGGGATGGAAAGGAGGGGGAAGGAAGAATGGTGCTGAAACTTTCCACCACTACTTTCTCCTTCTGATTCAGCACAGGTTTTTTAAAAGCTCAATTCCAAAAAAAAAATACCCTTGTCAGCATATTCTTCAAGGAAAAATAATGTCCTGTTCTGTCTTCATGTTCACACTTGCATGTGAGAAGGATCTGGAAGACAGGTATATGCCAAAGTCCTGGTAGAAAAAAACAATGGTCCTTTCCTCCCTTTCCTTCCTCTAACTTTTCTGAAACATACAATGGGAGATATAGATATGGAATACAGTAATGAAAATGTACCTTTGACATCAAACCTTCTGAATTTTAGGTTTTCAACAGAACTTGAACTTTAAGGCTGTGCAGATATAATAGGATTTCCAGGTTTCAATAAGGTGAATGAGGTGGTAGGGGTAGTGCGGGGGAAGTACTGAAAAAGAGTGAATACCAGAAACTCATGAAAATTCTTGGACATCGAACCACTCTCATAAAATAATGTTGTGCTGAGTTATATGTAAATGAGCCAGAAACATGCAGATTAAATATCCATTAAAAGACACTGGGATTTAAAAATCAAGAGGGAAAATAGTCTGAATACATTGTTCTTTAGGAAATATTTTAGAAAAAAATATTTTGGGGATTTGTTTGCTAAATCTAATACCTGGCCATAGTATTCTCTTGCTAAGATTTATCAGAAAGGGAAAAAGTGAACTCTATTTTCCAGATTGTGAATGGTCTGCAAAAAAGATCAAAAGAGAAATACTAGCGTGGCCTAGAAATAACCCAAATAATCCAAGAAATTGTCTCTTTACATCCACAAAATAAGGCCTTTGAGAGAAGTGGCTCATTCATATTTGTATTCTAGCATTCAGTACCTGCATGAAAAGAATGAATAAAATATCAAACAAATTAGTGAGTGAATGAACGAATCAGTGAATGAAGACTGACAAAGACATTACTCAAAATAATTCTGTATAAAGCATGCATTCACAATTTTACATTATAATGTTCAGCTAGTAACATCTCTGAATATGTGCAGAATTTTCATGCATAAAAGGAATAAAAAGCTTACATTATTATTAGAGTTGAGATTTAGACCACATGCAGTGAAAAAGACCTCAGACCAGAGAACTCATTTTTTTTTAATTAACGGATAAAATTGTATGTGTTTATCATGTATAAAATATTGTTTTGAAGCATAGATATATTGTGGAATGATGAACTAGCTAATTAACTTATGTATCACCTCACATAGTTATCATTTATCTGGTGAAAACACTTTACATCCACTCTGTCAGCATTTTTTAGGAATATAATATTTTGTTTACTATAGTTACCATGTTGTACAATCTTTTAAACTTATTTCTCCTATCTAACTGAAATTTTGCATCCTTTGACCAACATCTCCCTAATACCCAGCCCTCACCATTTCAGCCACTAATAACCATCATTCTACTCTCTATTTCTATAAGATAACTGTTTTAGTTTCCATGTATGAGTGAGTCCATGTGGTATTTGTCTTTCTGGGCCCCTTCCTTTGTTGGTCAAGGTCAAGTTTAATTATCAGCACCTTGGTTTACTTATCTATATAGCAGAGCTGTAAGAGATAAACTGCCACACAACATATCAATTATTCTTGTACTTTAAAAATTATCATCATCACTATCACATGAGGGTTAAACTTTAAGGCTCTTGGTTATTTGTTCCTACTACTCTTCAACATTTAACCTTTACAATAGCCAGTAAGCCTTATTAATAATGCACATAATTGTTGTATTAGAGTAAAAAAAAAACCCCAGAAAGATCAATGATACGTAATTGTCAGCAAATTCCCTTCCTCTAAGTTCAAAATGTTTCTGTCATCCACAGCTCACTCCAGGTACTCTGAACTCCCATAGCACTGTACAGCCACAGCATATGGTTCAGTGCAATGTCATACTGCTTGTTACTCATTATCATTTGCATTGCTCTTTCATCAGTTGCTAAATTCTAAGTTTATTCAGAGCAGGTCTTCACCTCTTCTAGTTGCCTTGTGCCTCCCACGGCACACAAGCACAAAGCAGGTGCTCAATGAATGCTTGATGATTTAGACACATGCAATTAAACCAAGAACGACCAAATGATTGGAAAGGGGGCTATCAGTGGATTATAGATTTCACAAAACTTTGGAAAACAAAAAGCTGATAGAAGAGATAAATGTTGCAGCACCTCAGAGGAGACCTTAGCTTAGAGTGATTGAAGAAAGAGTTCAGAGAAAAAAGGAAGCAACATACCCTGCAGAACCCCAAGTGGGAAGCTAACATTGGGAGTGGTAATAAGGCGACGGGCTGAAACCAGGGGATTAGTTGAAAGTCTGCATATAATCATCTCAAGCCCATGTCCACAACATTACACCTCACTTCAGATGGAATGTTAATCAGAAATCTCATTCTTAGACATGAAAATGAAGGTATTTTCATTCTAGAGAAAATGAAGAAGGCTAGAGGAAAAAATGCATGGTGTTCTTACATTATGTGAGTCCCACGGCTGTCAGTGTGATCACTAATAGGTAGGAATGCTAACTGAAAATGAAATCAAACACAGAAGCCACAGTCAGCTTTTAATGGACAATTGAACTGTCAACATGTTTTAAACAGTAATATCACAATATGAAAGACAAATAAGATGAACAGAAAAAAAATCCCACAAGAGAAACTGAGGAGATAGGACAATAATAATAACAAGTAATAGTATCCTCCAATTTATATCACCCAACAAATTACATTTTATTAATCATGCTGCTATGAAAAATAAACAATTGGAGGAAAAAAGAGTTCTTGAAAATTAAATGTTCGAGTGCCTAAAAAATACAAAAAATTGAGAAAATAAAGTTAAGGACATTTTTCAAAATTCAACTCTAGGAGGTCTAACATCTGACTGAATAGGAGTTACAGAAAAAAAATATCAAACCAAAACAAAACTAAAGCTTGCTGGAAGAGTTAAAGAATCATAAAACTCTGCATTGAAAGGGCAAACTGAATTTCTAGCAAAATTATTTTCAAACGTACTGACAGAAAAGCACATTATATAATGTTATAATTCCAAAGGTAAAATGAAGAATCTAAAAGCTCCCAGAGAGTAAACAGAAGCAACTGGAAAGAAACAAGTATCTGAGTAGCTTCAGACTTCTCATCCACAAAACTGGGTGCTGGAAGGCAATGTAAAATTTCTATAAAATTCTTGGGAAAAATCTAGCTTGCTTTTTCCATCTACAACTTATGGTTCTTTAACTACTATATTTATTACCATATGTATCTATTTATCGATATATCTAGATGTACCCTTTTTAAAATAATGTGCTGCTCCCAATTCTCTTGGTCTCTTTCCTGGAACATCCATTAGTTAAATGTTAGATAATCTAAGTTCATCTCTTACATTTTTTTCTTATATTTTAGAGCTCTTTACCTATTTCTACGTCCTAGCAAACCATCAATCATAAGTGTGCATTGAATAAAGACATTTTTAAACATGTATGGTTGCATATCCTGCTTGCTTTCTGTGTACCCTTTAGTATTTAAGAATGTAGTAATCCTTATATCCAGGAGCACATAAACAAGGAAAAGACCTGCTAGCTGGTTATTTTGCCCATTAGTTGGTGTAGTTTCTTCATAGCATCAATAGTCTTTACAGTTTAATATGTTTTTACAGTGGCCAGTACGAGTTGTTCCTTTCCATGTTTAGTGCTTCTTGTAAGGCAGGGCTGGTGGTGACAAAATCTCTCAGCATTTGCTTGTCTGTAAAAGATTTTATTTCTCCTTCACTTCCGGGGCTCAGTTTGGCTGGATATGAAATTCTGGGTTGAAAATTCTTTTTAAGAAAGTGGAATATTGTCCCCTACTCTTTTGTGGCTTATAAGGTTTCTGCTGAGAGATCCGCTGTGAGTCTGATGGGCTTCCCTTTGTGGGTAACCCAACCTTTCTCTCTGGCTGCCCTCAACAATTTTTTTCTTCATTTCAACCTTGGTGAATCTGATAATTATCAAATTAACACATAAAAGACACAGACTGGAAAATTGGATAAAAGGTCAAGACCCATTGATGTACTGTATTCAGGAGACACAACTCACATGCAAAGACACACATAGGCTCAAAATAAATGGATGGAGAAAGATTTACTAAACAAGAAAGCAAAAAAGAAAAAAAAAAAGCAGGGGTTGCAATCCTACTCTCTGATAAAACAGAGTTTAAACCAGCAAAGATCAAAAGAGACAAAGAAGGGCATTACGTAATGATAAAGGGATCAATACAACAAGAAGAGCTAACTCTCCTAAATATATGCACCCAATACAGGAGCACCCAGATTCATAAAGCAAGTTCTTAGAGACCTACAAAGAGACTTAGACTCCCACACAATAATACTGGGAGACTTTAACACCCCACTGTCAATATTAGACAGATTAACAAGACAGAAAATCAACAAGGATACCCAGGACTTGAACTCAGATTTGTACCAAGTGGACCTAATAGATGTCTACAGAACTCTCTACCCCAAATCAACAGAATATACATTTTTCTCAGTACCACATTGCACTTATTCTAAATCTGACCATATAATTGGAAGTAAAACACCCCTCAGCAAATGCAAAAGAATGGAAATCATAACAAACAGTCTCTCAGACCACAGTGCAATCAAATTAGACTTCAGGATTAAGAAATTCACTCAAAACCACACAACAACATGGAAACTGAACAACTTGCTCCTGAATAACGAACTACTGAGTAAATAACGAAATTAAGGCAGAAATAAGAATTCCTTTGAAACCAATGAGAATAAAGACACAACATACCAGAATCTCTGGGACACACAGCTAAAGCAGTTTGTAAAGGGAAATTGATAGCACTAAATGACCACAAGAGAAAGCAGGAAATATCTAAAATTGACACTCTAACATTACGATTAAAAGAACTAGAGGAGCAAGATAAAACAAGTCAAAAGCTAGCAGAAGGTAAGAAATAACTAAGATCAGAGCAGAACTGAAGGAGATAGAGACATGAAAAACCCTTCAAAACAATCAATAAATCCAGGAGCTGGTTTTTTGAAAAGATCAACAAAATAGATATACCACCAGCCAGACCAATAAAGAAGAAAAGCGAGAAGAATCAAATAGACACAATAAAAATGATAAAGCAGATATTACCACCAATGCCACAGAAATACAAATTACCATCATGGAATACTATAAACACCTCTATGCAAATAAACTAGAAAAATCTAGAAGAAATAGATAAATTCCTGGACACATTCACCTTCCAAGGACCAAACCAGGAAGAAGTTGAATCCCTGAATAGACCAATAACAAATTCTGAAATTGAGGCAGTAATTAATAGGCTACCAACCAGAAAAAGTCCAGGACCAGATGCTTTCACATCTGAATTCTACTAGATATAAAGAGGTGCTGGTACCATTCCTTCTAAAGCTATTCAAAACAATAGAAAAAGAGGGAATCCTCCCTAATTCATTTTATGAGGCCAGAATCATTCTGATACCAAAACCTGGCAGACACACAATAAAAGAAGAACATTTCAGGCCAATCTCCCTAATGAACATCAATGCAAAAATCTTCAATAAAATACTGGCAAATAGAAACCAGCAGCAGGTCAAAAAGCTTTTGCACCATGAATAAGTTGGCTTTATCCCTGGGATGCAAGGCTGGTTCAACATATGCAAATCAATAAATACAATCCATCACATAAACAGAACCAATGACAAAAACCACATGATTATCTCAATAGATGCAGAAAAGGCCTTGGACAAAATTTAACCGCCCTTCATGCTAAAAATTCTCCATAAACTAGGTATTAATGGAGCGTATCTCAAAATAATAAGAGCTACTAATGACAAACCCACAGCCAATAGCAAAAACTTGGAACAAACCCAAATGCCCATCAGTGACAGACTGGATAAAGAAAATGTGGCACACATACACAATGGAATACTATGCAGTCATAAAAAAAAAAGGATGAGTTCGTGTCCTTTGCAGGGACATGGATGAAGCTGGAAACCATCATTCTCAGCAAAGTAACACATGAACAGAAAACCAAACACCACATGTTCTCACTCATAAGGGGAAGTTGAACAATGAGAACACATGGACACAGGGAGGGGAACATCACACACTGGGGCCTGTCAGGGGGTGGGAGGCTAAGAGAGAGACAGCATTTGGAAAAATACCTAATGTAGATGACAGATTGATGGGTGCAGCAAACCATCATGGCATGTGTATACCTATGTAACAAACCAGCATGTTCTGCCCCTGTACCCCAGAACTTAAAGTATAATAATAATAATAATAATAATAATAATAATAAAAGACCTGTGACCCAGGTCTTTTTGTTCTTTTACAGCAAAATGTCTCTGATAAAACTCTGTTGGGAAATGTAATCATTTATGAGAAAATCTTCTAATAAAAGTAAAATAATTAGCAACTTTGGGGGACAAAAGTTTTATCGGAAAACAAATGTGATCTAAGGTCACTACTTGGCACTGAGGAATCCTTCTTCTTAATGCAAATAGTGTTCCTTCTTCTTAATGTATTCCTTCTTCTTAATGCAAATAGTGTTCATTTATTTACCTAAACTTAAAGCATATGATTATTTTGTAAGGATTAGCAAGAAGCTGGAAGGTAGTCTAATAGAATATCCTATCCTCAATATCAGGAAGCAGAGAATGCAATATGTATAGGTATATTATTTAGCAACATGAAGGGAACAAACAGAAAATAGTTTAAAATAGTTGCTTGGAAAGTTGAATGGGTAATAATGAAAAAATGGACAGTGATTTCCCTCATTTTAAACCTTCTGTGCTCTACCTTACTTTTTAAACATGTATATGTAACGGGTAATAAATATTTTAACTATATTTAAATAAACAGATTCAAAACAAGAGATGACAGATGTGTTGCAATTATAACCACCTTCAACTTGGTGATCAAACTAAATGAAGGCAAAGACACCCAACCCTGAGAGAGAGCCTACTTCTTAGTCTTACTTGTCATATCTATAATTTTTCTTGGAGCAATTTAAAACCAAAGAAGAAAAAGGTACAGAGAGTTCATGTTTAATTTGAGAAAGCATTGGCTTTTAAACTCAATCTTCTGCCTATGGTGGCATTCAAGTATAGTGCAAATGAAAGAAAACTAATAACTAAAAATATTTGTAAACGTTTTATATATATGATATTACTCAGCTTTTAAAAAGAAGAAAATCCTTCCATTTGCAACAACATGAATGTACCTGGAAGACATTATGTTAAGCGAAACAAGTGAGGCACAGAAAGACAAATACCCCATGGTTTCACTTATTTATGGAATCTTAAAAAGTCGAATGCATAGAAGTAGAGAGTAGAATGATGGTTACTGGGGGCTGGGGAGTTAAAGGAGAACGGGAAGATGTCATCAAAGGGTACAAAGTTTCATTAAGACAGAAGGAATTAATTCTGGAAATCTATTGTATAACATGGTAACTATAGTTAATAACCATGTACTGTGTACTTGAAATGCTAAGAGAGGAGATTATAAATGTCCTCACCACAAAAAAAATGTGAAGTGATGGATATGTTAATTGAACTAATTTAATCATTCCACAATGTATACGTATATCAAAACATTACACGGAACTCCATTATTTTATACAATAAAAAAATAATTCAGAGTCACACTGCCAGCATAACATTTCTGAGTGCTACTAGTAAAGTTCCTCTTTTGTATGAATCAGGAAATTGCTTGAATATGAAAGGGTCAAGGCTTGGTCTCTTTGAGGATTGTAATTCTGGCATGATGACTTTTAGGAGCTCAAAAAACATGTATTGAATTGAGCTGAATGTGAGTAAAGGTCCTGGCAATGTTTTATTCTAGAATATAAAACAAGCGGTAGCAAGAATAGCAGAAAAATCTTTATCTTATTTTAAAATCTGCCGATTTCCTCTTCATTTTATCTTATTTCTTTGTGCCCTAAATAACCTTGACAATCACATATCTATTGTAAATTTTAAACACCTATTCTTTAGAAAGAAGCAGAAGCATATTATTGGATTTTGTATTTAATTTTGAAAATGTATTTTTTCTATGGTAATGAATTATAAAATTTTACCTTAAGAAATTCTTCATGTGTAGTTTCTATTAACTATGTATGTCCACAATGCAAAATTTAGTGAGACAAATCTCAAAATGTCTTTGTGAACATTGCCTAACATACTGGTTCTTTTTGTGATAGAGAACTCACTAAAGAGTGTGTTTATTTTACATGTAGTTCAAATTCATTATTAAAAGTTAGAAAACAATAAAAATACCAAAAAAGTTTTATGTAATCTCATTATCTATTTTACATAATATTCTTATTATTTATAATATTTATAACATAATTATATTAATAAATATATATTGATTCTAATATTCTGAGATTTATAATCATATTAAATTAATAATATTATGTTTTGCTGCCAGATATTTCTGTGTAAAAAATATGTAAAACAGTAGGGTGCACTGGTTCATACCCATAATCCCAGCACTTTGGGAGGCCAAGGTGGGTGGATCACCTGAAGCCAGGAGTTCAAGACCAGCCTGGCCAACACGGTGAAAACTCGCCTCTACTAAAAATACTAAAAATTAGCTGGGCGTGGTGGTGGGCACCTGTAATCCCAGCTACTCGGGAGGATGAGTCAGGAGAATCATTTTGAACCCAAGAGGCGGAGGTTGCAGCAAGCTGAGATTGTGCTATTGCACTCCAGCCTTAGCAACAAGAGTGAAACTTCGTTTCAAAAATATAGATAGATAGATAGATCTGAATAAAATATATAAATAAATCATGCTTTTCACACCAATTGAAGCATTTCTTTCTGTTTCCATTTTCATGTGCCAGTATATCATTAACACAATTCCTTTTCTTGCCAATCAGTATAGATATGTATCATTTTTACCAGCAGCTGCATAGATTCTGATATGTCAATTACATTACTCAGCCAATATCTTGATGTTGGACATATATGTTATCTACAATTTGTGACTAATACAAACATGTTAAAATAAGCTACATATATATGCATACATATTTGAGCACATGCATTATTTCCTTAGGGTACATTGCCTATAGGTAAAATTGTTGAGTCAAAAGATCTGTTTATATTGTTTCTTTTGTAAATTGCCTGTTCATGCTCATTGTATACTATTATTAGGGTGTGAAAAACTTCTAAGAAAGTTCCAACCTTCCTGTTATAAATAACATTTTATTTTCTTATAAATCTAGATTTTGAACCAGGTTTTGGCAAGTTATGAACATTCACATGCAGAAGACTCACTATTGTTTTGCATTCGCAAAGCTTGCCAATAACAAACTGTTTTTTAGTCTCATGACAAACTGTTTCTTAGTCTTGTAGTAGTACAAAACTACAGTGAAATGTTATATTTTGTTTGCCATAGAAACAAGGACAGAGAGATCTATTAAAAATTAGGATGATTAATTACATTTTTTTTTCTTATTATAACACTGTTTTTAAAGGCTTAAAATTTTAAAACGGATAATCTCAATGGCCCTAAAAAGCCATTTTTCTAATATATTTATTCAAATACTTAACCATATTTCCCCAATTATCAGTTTTCACTTGTTTTAAATTCTTTTCAAACAGCAACATTTGCTGAACTTTGGTGGCAAATGTTGATACAGATAGCAGTTTTTAACATTTATTCTTCCTAAGGATAATATTTTTCTATCCTATTCTTTCATCCTTCTCTCCTTTCTTCCACCCTTCCCTTCTGTCATTGTATTTCTTCACTAGTTTACTTAAATGATATTGAGGCACCATGATCACAGGAAAAGCACATTAACTTAAAGAAATATAAGATAAACTTGCAGTTGATTGAAAGGTGGCTTCCCCCAAAAGATGTGTTCATGTCAACTCCCTGGAACTTTAAATGTCACCTTATTTCAGGGAGAAAAAAAAAAGGCCTTTCCAGATATTAATTAAATTGTGGTTTTTTAGATAAGCTAATCTTCCTGGATTATCTGGGCTCTAAATCCAATGAGAAATGCCCTTATAAAAGACACAGAGAAGAGATACATACAGATGGAAGAGCAAAAGGCAGTGTGACCACAGAAGCAGAGACTGGAGTGATAACAACCAAGAAATACCAGGGGATGCTGACAGCCACCACAAGCTGAAAAACATAAAGAACAGAATCTTCTCAAGAGCCTCTGGAGGAATTGTGGGCCTTGAGCTCAGACTTCTGGCCTCCAAAATTGTGAGAGAATAAATTTCTGTTGTTTTAAGTCAACCGACTTGCAGGAATTTGTTACAGCAGCCACAGGAAACTAAAACACTAACATTGAAAATCTCACCCTTGAAAATGGAATCTTGCTAATTATGGAAACATCATTAGGATTACTTTAATTAATTTGATTATTTCTGTCTGGTTGATATGTGGTAGCTAATATAGTGGTAAAAGAACACATGCTAGAGTATAAAACTACCTTAATTCAAGCTCCAACTCCAGCTCTTACTAACTGGGTGACTTAGGACAACTGTATTAGCTTTTCTGAGACTCAGTTTTGTCATCTAAAAAATGGTCATAATAATGGTACCTACTACATAAGGGTTGTTGTAAAGATTAAATGAGTTAATATGTTTAGATTGCTTAGAGCTTTCTAATAACCTGGCACATAGACATAACTGTTAGCTGTAATAAGCATTCTTACATTTGTAAACAATTCCATATAAATTGTATGGGTTTTCTAGGGTCGTTTTTAAAAAGTACCACAAACAGAGTGGCTTAAAAACAGAAATGCATTGTCTCACACTTTTGGAAACTGAAAGTCTGAAATCAAGAGGTCAGCAATTTTGTTGTCATCCGAGGGCTGTGAGGGCAAGATCTGTTCCTGGCTTTTTTCATTGGCCTATACAGTAGACGGTCATCTTCTCCTGTGTCTCTTCATTTCATCTTCTCTCTATGTATGTCCATCTCTGTCTCTACATTTCCGGTTTTTGTAAAGACAGCAGTTACATTGCATTAGTACCTACTGTAAAGATCTCATTTTAACTTGGTTACCCTATAAAGGTCCTATCTCCAAATGAGGTCACATTCTGTGAAACTGGGGATTGTGATTCCAACATGTCATTTTTGGGGCAATAAAATTCAACTGACAGGAGAATTCCACTCCAGTATACATTCCCGTCTTTGACTTTCCTTGCCTTGTATTCTTACCAAATGGAAATAAATGACATAATATTTAGAAATAAGGAAGCTTAAACTCAAAAAGTACTACATATTTTAGTGGGAGGAAGGTGAGGCAATTGTATAAGGAGTTGGTGAATTGTGGGTCAATAAAAATGGAGTTTGTTATTCATCTTATTCATACATGTTTACTTTTTCTTTAAAAATTAGAATTAAAGAGAAGCCTCTTATAATTATTTTTCTCTTTAGAATTTCTTCAAGAATTTTTTGAAAATGTTGTTTAATATTACCCACAAGTAGCAAATAGTTTTAGAAACACAGCTTTTTAAGTGAAAATTTCTGTAAGTAATAAAAAGCAAAACATATATTTCATTTTTTTGTTTCTGCCTTAGCACAAAAGGCTGTATTTTAGGCCAATAAAAATAGCAATTTTCCACTTCCATATATAATTTGTCAGGCATATAAGGAGCTATATCTGGGAAAGATAGATATGGTAAAATGCTCTTCTATAAAACCCAGGATAAAAAGTACTCTTGTTCATTCCAAGAGAGGTTGGAAAATTATTCCAAGAAACATGTAGCAAAAATAATTCACCTCTATCAGGAATAAATTAGATACTTTAATAACTGTTCAACCAATACATTTTTGTTCTTTAACCTCACTCAACACCTTGACTCCCATATATATTGCTAGTATTTACAAAAGCTGTTGAGGCAAAGAAATGTTCTAATCTCTATCAAGGCATTTCCCTCCATGAACAAATGCCTCTATAGTAATTTCAAAACTCCACACCTTATGGCTGAACATCAATATGCATATTTTTAACAAATCTGTATTTTTAAATTGTGTTTGAGCTACTACTATGTGCAAGACCCCACGTTATTAAGAGGGCACAAAAATTTTCTTTTTCCAACAAGTGAATAAAAAGTTTATTTTTTAAATGTTTGGTAGAATATTCAGCTTCAATAATTTATTTAGTAAATTAGCATAGTACAGTAATTGGTATTCTTACTGACTGATCAAAAAAGCACAAGTGAAATATTAAAATGATCTAACTCTCATGAGACTGGGACAGTAGACAGCTGCTTAACTAAAATTGTCATTCTCTAGCTTCCAGAGTCTTTATGTAGGACGTCTACACGGTGGAATCCCTCTCACTAAAAATCTTTCCTATTGAAAGCTACACTCAGTGGGCAGCACTGTGAAAATTATTTGTTTGATTATAATGTGTTATAGAATTTCCAGGGTTTATTAAAATTCAATACTTATAAAAGAAGCATTTAGGGGGAAGATCCAAGATGGCCATTTAGGAATAGCTCAGGATTGAAGCTCCCAGGGAAAGCGCAGAGGGTGAGTGGACGCCGCATTTTTATTGCCCACAGACTAGGCAATTCCCAGGCGGAGGAGCTCCACAGGTCGCCAGCGCGGATGTGCCGGCCGGCGCCGCCGCTGCTTTGCCCCGCACGGCTGCTTTGTCAGCGCCCCAGAGCAGCAGTTCTCCGTACAAAATACACTGGTCCGGGTGCCCTTTTGGCTGGCGATTGGAGCCACGGGAAGTCACCCATTAGTCTGTTTAAAAAGGGGACTGAGCAGGGAACCAGGACAGTAGATTCCAAGGCAAAAAAAATACCACAAATGTCAGTGCCGCTGTTTAAGCCAGCACAGTGAGTTGCCGGGAAAAACACAGACCCCGGCGCCTCTTCAACAGGCCACTGGAACATCAACCTAAAAAAAAAAAAAAAAAAAAAAGAAAGGCTCTGAGGAAGGGAGCCAGGCAATCAGGCTCGGCTGGTCCCACCCTCACAAAAGAACAGCAATCAGAAACTCTCTGGATTGAGAGTTTCACAGCAAGCGCAGCTGAACCCAGGACGGTCCAGCTCTGTGGGGGAGGGGCGTCCGCCATTACCAAGGCAGCCCGCCACTACGGAGATAGTCAGCCATTGCTGAGGCAGCCCGCCGTTGCCAAGGCAACCCGCCACTGCAGAGAGGCTCTGCCCTAACAGAGGCAGGCCACCATTGCCAAGGCTGTTCTAACTACATCCATGTAAACAGGACACAGGGAAGTTCACTCGGCAGCTGGGCGGAGCCCACAGCAGCTCAGCAAAGCCTCTACAGGCAGACAGTGACTAGGCTGCCTCCTTGCTGGGCAGGGCAGCTCTGAAGGAAAAAAAAAAAAAAAGAGAGAGAGAAGGCAGCAGCATAACCGAAACTCATAAAGCCCTAAATCCCTGGGCCAGAGCACCTGAGAACAAAAAGCAGTTTATGAGTTCTGCTGCAGCAGACCTAAAAGTACCTGCCCAGCAGCTCTGAATGAACGGAGCTCATAGCTCAGCATTTGAGCTACGATAAAGAAGAGACCGTCTCCTCAAGCAGCTCCCTGACCCCTGTATATCCAAAGAGCCACCGTATAAAGGAGAGATTAGATTGACACTTGGCGGGTATCCTTCTGGGACAAAGATAGCAGAAGAAGAAAACTGGCAACAACCCTTATTGTTCGGCAGCTGCTGCAGATGATCCCCAGGCAAGCAGGGCCTGGAGTGAACCTCAGCAGACCTACAGCAGAGGGGCCAGACTGTCAGAAGGAAAACCAAGAAACAGAAATAACCTCATCATCAACAAACGGAACGTCAATCTGAAAGATTTGAGACCCAATCTGAAAGCCAGCAACTACAAAGTCGACAGGTGGATAAATCCTTAAAGATGGGAAGAAACCAGCGGAAAAAGGATGAAAACACCCAAAACCAGAACACCTCTCCTCCTAAAAGGGATCACAACTCCTCACCAGCAAGGGAACAAGGTTGGATGGAGAACGAGTGTGATGAAATGACAGAATCAGACTTCATTGGGTGGGTAGTAAGAAACTTCTGTGAACTAAAAGAACATGTTCTAACCAAATGCAAAGAAACTAAGAACCTTGAAAAAAGATTTGACGAAATGCTAACGAGAATGGACAAAATAGAAAGGAATATAAATGAATTGATGGAGCTGAAAAACACAACATGAGAACTTCACAAAGCATGCACAAGTATCAACAGCCGAATTGACCAAGCAGAAGAAAGGATATCAGAGGTTGAAGATCAACTCAATGAAATAAAACGGGAAGGCAAGAATAGAGAAAAAAGAATAAAAAGGAATGAACAAAGTCTCCAAGAAATGTGGGACTATGTGAAAAGACCTAATCTACGTTTGATAGGCGTACCTGAATGCGATGAAGAGAATGAATCCAAGCTGGAAAATACTCTTCAGGATATTATCCAGGAAAACTTCCCCAACCTAGCAAGGCAGGCAAATATTCAAGTCCAGGAAATACGGAGAACACCACAAAGATATTCGTCAAGAAGAGCAACCCCCAGGCACATAATCGTCAGATTCACCAGGGTTGAAATGAAGGAGAAAATACTAAGGGCAGCCAGAAAGAAAGGTCGGATTACCCACAAAGGGAAGCCCATCAGACTCACAGCAGATCTCTCAGCAGAAACCCTATGAGCCAGAAGAGAGTGGGGGCCAATATTCAACATCCTTAAAGAAAAGAACTTTCAACCCAGAATCTCCTATCCAGCCAAACTAAGCTTCATAAGTGAAGGAAAAATAAAATCCTTTGTGAACATGCAAGTACTCAGAGATTTCGTCACCACCAGGCCAGCTTTACAAGAGCTCCTGAAAAAGGCTCTACACATATAAAGGAACAACCAGTACCAGCCACTCCAAAAACATTCCAAATGGTAAAGAGAATCAACACAATGAAGAATCTGCATCAACTATTGGGCAAAACAGCCAGCTAGCACCAAAATGGCAGTATCAAATTCACACATAACAATTTTAACCCTAATGTAAATGGACTAAATGCCCCAATCAAAAGACACAGACTGGCAAATTGGATAAAAAGCCAAAACCCATCGGTGTGCTGTATCCAGGAAACCCATCTCACATGCAAGGATACACAAAGGCTCAAAATAAAGGAATGGAGAAAGATTTACCAAGCAAATGGAGAGCAAAAAAGAGCAGGAGTTGCAATTCTCATTTCTGATAAATTAGACTTTAAAGCAACAAAGATCAAAAGAGACAAAGAAGGACATTACATAATGGTAAAAGGATCAATGCAACAAGAAGAGCTAACGATCCTAAATATATACGCACCCAATACAGGAGCACCCAGATACATAAGGCAAGTTCTTAATGACTTACACAGAGACTTAGACCACCACACAATTATAGTGGGAGACTTTAACACCCCATTGTCAATATTAGACAGATCAACCAGACAGAAAATTAACAAGGATATCCAGGACTTGAACTCAGACCTGGACCAAGCAAACCTAGTAGACATTTACAGAACTCTCCACCCCCAATCCGCAGAATATACATTCTTCTCAGCACCACATCATACCTACTCTAAAATTGACCACATAATTGGGAGTAAATCACTCCTCAGCAAATGCAAAAGAATGGAAATCGTAACAAAGGGTCTCTCAGACCACAGTGCAATCAAGTTAGAACTCAGAATTCAAAAACTAACCCAGAACCGCACAGCTTCATGGAAACTGAACAACTTGCTCTTGAATGTTGACTGGATAAACAATGAAATGAAGACAGAAATAAAGATGTTCTTCGAAACCAACGAGAATGAAGACACAACTTACCAGAATCTCTGGGACACATTTAAAGCAGTCTCTAGAGGAAAATATATAGCAATAAGTGCCCACATGAGAAGCAAGGAGAGATCAAAAATTGACACCCTGTCATCAAAACTGAAAGAGCTAGAGGAGCAAGATCAAAAAAACTCAAGGTCTAGCAGAAGACAAGAAATAGCTAAGATCAGAGCAGAACTGAAGGAGATAGAGACACAAAAAACCCTTCAAAAAATCAATAAATCCAGGAGCTGGTTTTTTGAAAAGATCAACAAAATAGACAGACCACTAGCCAGATTAATAAAAAAGAAAAGAGAGAATAACCAAATTGATGCAATAAAAAACGATAAAGGGGATATCACCACAGATTCCACAGAATTTCAAACCATTATCAGAGATTATTACAAACAACTCTATGCACATAAACTAGTAAACCTGGAAGAAATGGATAAATTCCTGGACACTTGCCTCCTCCCAAGCCTAAACCAGGAAGAAGCCGAAACCCTGAACACACCCATAACAAGGTCTGAAGTTGAGGCAGCAATTAAGAGCTTACCACCCAAAAAAAGCCCAGGTCCAGACGGGTTCACACCCGAATTCTACCAGACATACAAAGAGGAGCTGGTACCATTCCTTCTGAAACTATTCCAAACAATACAAAAAGAGGGAATTCTTCCCAAATCATTTTATGAGACCAACATCATCCTGATTCCAAAACCCAGCAGAGACTCAACAAGAAAAGAAAACTTCAGGCCAATATCCATGATGAGCATAGATGCAAAAATCTTCAATAAAATACTGACAAGCCAATTGCAACAGCACATCAAAAAGCTTATCCACCATGATCAAGTAGGCTTCATCCCAGGGATGCAAGGCTGGTTCAATATACGCAAGTCTATAAACGTAATTCACCATATAAACAGAACCAAAGACAAAAACCACATGATTATCTCAATTGATGCAGAGAAGGCCTTTGACAAAATTCAACAGCCCTTTATGCTAAAAACCCTCAATAAGCTAGGTATTGACGGAGTGTATCTCAAAATAATAAAAGCTATTTGCGACAAACCAACAACCAATATCATACTGAATGGGCAAAAACTGGAAGCATTCCCCTTGAAATGTGGCACTAGACAAGGATGCCCTCTCTCGCCACTCCTATTCAACATAGTACTAGAAGTTCTAGCCAGAGCAATCAGGCAAGGAAAAGAAATAAAGCGTATTCAAATAGGAAAGGAGGAAGTCAAATTGTCTCTATTTGCAGATGACATGATTGTATATCTAGAAGAGCCCATCGTCTCAGCCCCAAATCTCCTGAAACTGATAAGCAACTTCAGCAAAGTCTCAGGATACAAAATCAATGTGCAAAAATCACATGCATTCCTATACACCAGTAACAGACTTAAAGAGAGCCAAATCAAGAACAAACTTCCATTTACAATTGCCACAAAGAGAATAAAATACCTAGGAATACGACTAACAAGGAACGTAAAGGACCTCTTCAAGGAGAACTACAAGCCACTGCTCAACGAAATAAGAGAGGACACAAACAGATGGAGAAACATTCCATGCTCCTGGTTAGGAAGAATAAATATTGTGAAAATGGCCATACTACCCAAAGTAATTTACAGATTCAATGCTATCCCCATCAAGCTACCAATGACCTTCTTTGCAGAACTGGAAAAAACCACCTTAAACTTCATATGGAACCAAAAGAGAGCCCGCATAGCCAAGTCAATTCTAAGCAAAAAGAACAAAGCGGGAGGCATCTCACTACCAGACTTCAAACTATACCACAAGGCTACAGTAATCAAAACAGCATGGTACTGGTACCAAAACAGAGATATAGACCAATGGAACAGAACAGAGGCCTCGGAGGCAACACAACATATCTACAACCATCTGATCTTTGACAAACCTGACAAAAATAAGCAATGGGGAAAGGATTCCCTGTTTAATAAATGGTGTTGGGAAAACTGGCTAGCCATGTGCAGAAGGCAGAAACTGGACCCCTTCCTGACACCTTACACTAAAATTAACTCCAGATGGATTAAAGACTTAAACCTAAGACCTAACACCATAAAAACTCTAGAAGAAAATCTAGGCAAAACCATTCAGGACATAGGCGTGGGCAAGGACTTCATGACTAAAACACCAAAAGAACTGGCAACAAAAGCCAAAATAGACAAATGGGACCTAATCAAACTCCACAGCTTCTGCACAGCAAAAGAAACAGTCATTAGAGTGAATTGGCAACCAACAGAATGGGAAAAAATTTTTGTAGTTTACCCAACTGACAAAGGGCTGATATCCAGAATTTACAAAGAACTAAAACAGATTTACAAGAAAAAAAACTAACAAGCCCATTCAAAAGTGGGCAAAGGATATGAACAGACACTTTACAAAAAAAGACATACATGAGGCCAACAAACATATGAAAAAATGCTCATCATCACTGGTCATCAGAGAAATGCAAATCAAAACAACATTGAGATACCATCTCACGCCAGTTAGAATGGCGATCATTAAAAAATCTAGAGACAACAGATGCTGGAGAGGATGTGGAGAAATAGGAACACTTTTACACTGTTGGTGGGAATGTAAATTAGTTCAACCATTGTGGAAGACAGTGTGGCGATTCCTCAAGGACCTAGAAATAGAAATTCCATTGACCCAGCAATCCCATTACTGGGTATATATCCAAAGGATTATAAATCGTTCTACTATAAGGACACGTGCACACGAATGTTCATTGCAGCACTGTTTACAATAGCAAAGACCTGGAACCAACCCAAATGCCCATCGACGATAGACTGGATAGGGAAAATGTGGCATATATACACCATGGAATATTATGCAGCCATCAAAAATGATGAGTTTGTGTCCTTTGTAGGGACATGGATGAACCTGGAAACCATCATTCTCAGCAAACTGACAGAAGAGCAGAAGATCAAACACCGCATGTTCTCACTCATAGGTGGGTGTTGAACAATGAGAACGCATGGACACAGGGAGGGGAGCACTACACACTGGGGTCAGTTGGGGGGAAATAGGGGAACAACGGTGGGGGGTGGGAAGCTGTGGAGAGATAGCAAGGGGAGAGAAGCCAGATGTAGGTGATGGGGAGGAAGGCAGCAAATCACACTGCCACATGTGTACCTATGCAACAATCTTGCATGTTCTTCACATGTACCCTAAAACCTAAAATGCAATGAAATAAATAAATGGGGGAAAAAAAAAAGAAGCATTTATCACCAGGAACCAATAGGGACTCAGTAAAAACAGGCATTCCTAAAATATCTTTTTTTTTTGGGGGGGGGGGGGCATTGGTCATTATATTTGTAGATCAAAAAACTCAAAAACATAATGCATCTCAATTTTAATAATATGTTGAACAAATGCCTTAATATAGGGGAAATGAAAAAATGTATAATAGATAACAGTATAATCAGTTGAATTAGCTAAACAATTATGTATAGAAAGACAGTCAGTTAGTGGAATGAGGTCATCTCTGATGCGGGAAAGAAGTCTTTGATGACAGTCTAGTGGATTCTCCTCTAAGCCTTGTTCTTGTTAAAATCAATGTCTTTTTTTTTTTATGGGGGTGGGATGGGAGACAGAGTCTTGCTCTGTCACCCAGGTTGAGTGCAGTATGGTGATCTCAGCTCACTGCAATCTCCGCCTCATGGGTCCAAGCAATTCTCCTGCCTCAGCCTCCCAAGTAGCTGGGACTACAGGCGCATGCTGCCACACCTGGCTAATTTTTTGTATTTAGTAGAGATGGGGTATCACCATGTTGCCCAGGCTGGTCTCGAACTCCTGAGTTCAGGCAATCTGCCCGCCTTGGCCTCCCAAAGTGCTAGGATTACAGGCGTAAATGACTGCACCTGGTCTAAAATCAATGTCATTGACATTATAGATTATGTGACATTATACATAATGCATAACTCAAATTTGGACAGCAGACAGTTTGAAAAGATAGCCTGGAAAACAGGATAAAGACTCAAATATTGGAGAGTTATACCTAAGGACACTAAATAAGAATAAAATCTGTGCAGTTCCCTTTAAATTGTAAAGACCATGAACAAGATTGTTGTTATTATTGGATGAACAAATAAATAAATGCCATATTAGGCTGCATCAATAAGATAATAGTATGAAAAGTTAGGTCAGCAGTACAGGCATTGTACTGGTTGGGCCATATCTATAGTACTGGCTATCTTCAGAGATTTGTGTCCATCAGGAATAGGTATTGAGGATGAGTTTTTTCCGTGGCATATGGACTTAAAACTATGTCCTAAAAAACAGTTGAAGTGAGTTCTGTCCTGGAGAAGTAAAGATAGTACCAATCTGCCTTTATAAAGTTAAAAGATTTTAAATACATTAGGCAATTGGCTTTTTCTTTGTGGACCCTGGGAAGAAAATTGCAAAGTAGACTTCAGCCTGATATCAAGAAGGTCTTTCTATGTGTCAAATCTACAACCTACACGGCAGTAGTATCCACCTGTCTTGTTCATCTCTGTGTGGGCAATGCCTAAAAAAATGTCTGGTACACGAAAAGTGCTCAGTAAATATTTATTAAGTGGGAATTTAGTAAGTTCCATGTCTATTGGATCTAAAGTGTAGATTAGATGATCCCCTAGCAGGACATTTGTGCGCTCAGTTGATAAGGAATAGAGCGATTCTTTCCATATTTTTATTTTTTGTTTTCTTTTTAGCAGTTGACTTTTTTTTTTCATAAGAATTCTTACAGAAAAACACAAGATATAAAATAGATAAAATCAGAGAAACTTTGTTGAACTGAGTGGTAGGAACCTACAGCTACAACTGCTAAATCATCACCTTGCCCTCTGTAGCAACTCCAGAGAAAAAATGCCCTTGTCAGTTTTAAAATTCTATTTTAAGAATCGTAGAATTTTAAAATTCTAAGATCCTAGGAACTCCAAATACTAGACTTAATGTCACTAAAGCTGAACTTTTTAACATCAGAATGTTATACAAACCTTTGTTGCTCGGTTCTTTCATAAGTAAAATAAAATAACATTAGCTTATGGTTGATATTCCTTTTGAATCTAAAAATCCATAATACAAATAAATATTTAAAATACAGTGTGTGTGAGATGTCATATGAGAAGTAAAAAAGCAGAAAGTGACAGATAGTTCACTGAGTGCCTACAATGTACCAGATTTCACATTAGGTTCTTCTGTTCAAGGTTTCAATTCAAGAAAGAATTACTTCTGATTAGGCTAAAAAGATTAAAAAGATGACTTCATGGAGGAGATGGAATTTGCGTTAAATCTAACAAGGCTTCAATAAGTAAAAAAAAATGAAAGAGCATTATAGACAAGAAGCTTACTTTCTTTGCTTTTTAAAACTAGAACTATAATAAAGTAACTTTATGAAGAAATTCCAAAAACCTACAAAGGCATCACATTTTAATCATTTAGAAGAATTCTGAGTATCAAGAAAAAAAGTGACATTAAAAACAAATCCCCCATCATTTTCAATGGGACACATTGACAGCATGTGCCTCTGATGTAATCCACTGAGAAAAACATAACATCACTTTTGCACTTCCTGCCAGAAGCACACAACCTGAGACTAATCATGAGAAAACACTGACAAACTCAAATTTAGGGCTATTTAACAACATAAGGAATCTGCATTCTTTGAAAGTGTCAATGCTGTAAAACACAAAGACTTAGAAACAGTTCCAGATAAAAAGAGACTAAAGAAAAGGTGGAGCAAAGTGGCCAAATAGAACTCTCCAGTTATCATCCCCTCTGCCTCTTCAGGAACACCAAATTGAACAACTGTCCACATAGGAAAGCACCTTCATAGGAGCCAAAAACCAGGTGAGTGATCACAGTACCTGGTTTTAACATTATAGCAAGGAAAAAGGCTCTGAATAGGATAGGAAAGACAGTCTTGAATTGCTGACACCATCCCTCTCATATCCCCTGGAAGTGGCCATCTGGCACAGAGAGGATTCTGTGTGCTTGGAGGAGGCAGAGCACAGTGATTGTGGGACTTTGTGTTGGAACTCAGTTGTAGTCTTGTCACAGCAGAAAGCAACACAGGGCAGACTTCTGCCAGCAACTGTGCAGGGAACATTTAGACCAGCCCTAGTCAGAGGGATTGTCCATCTCAACAGTCAGAACCTGAATTCTGTCTAGCCTCGACACTGTGAGCTAATGGGCTCTGGGGCCTGAAATAAATCTGAAAGGCAGTCTAGACCACAAGGACTGCAAGACTGGGAAAATCCTGGTGCTGTGCTGGGCTTGGAACCAGTGGACTTGGGGTACATAAAACCTAGTGAGACATCAGTTGGGGTGGCCATGGGAGTGATGACATTACGCCTCCCTCAACTCCAGGCAGTGCAGCTCACAACTTCAAGAGAAACTCCTTCTACTTGAAGAAAGGAGAGGGAAGTATAAAGAGGACATTTTCTTGCAACTTGAATACCAGCTTGGCCACAGTAAAATAAATTACCAAACAGAGTTCTGAAGTCCCCATTCCAGGCCCTAGCTCTCGACAACAGTTTTTGACACACCCTAGACCAGAAGGAACCCGCTACATTGAATGAAAAAACCCAGTCCTGACAGGATTCACCAACTGCTCACTAAAAAGCCCTTGGGCTTTGAATAAACATCAGTGGTAGCCAGGCAGTACTCATCATGGGCCTTTGGCAAGACCCAACACTGTGCTGGCTTCAGATGTGACCCAGAACATTCCCAGCTATGGTAGCCATGGGGAGAGAGTCCTTCTGCTTGAGAAAAGGAGAGTAAACAGTAAAAAGGACTTTGTCTTACAAGTTAAGTACAAGCTCAGCCACAGTAAAAATAAAACATCCAGTAGATTACTAAAGTTCCTGACTCCAGGCCCTAGTTATCAGACAGTGCTTTTAAACCTACCCTGGGCCAGTAGAGAACCCATCTCCCTGAAGGGAAAGACACAGGTCTGGTTGAATTCATCACTTGCTGAATAAAGAGCCCTTGGGCCATCAGTGGTAACCAGGCAATAGTCACCACAGATCTTGGGCAAACCCAGTACCATGTCAGCTGCAGGTCTGACCCAGACACCTGGGACCAATCCTGGAGTAACAGAGATATGTGATCTTTCAGACAGAGAATTCAAAACATCCGTTTTAAGGAAGTACAGTGAAATTCAAGATAATGCAGAGAAGGAATTCAGAATCTTAACAGACAAATTTAACAGAGATTGAAATAATTTTAAGAAAACAAGCAGAAATTCTGAGGCTGAAAAATTCAATTGACATGCTAAAGAATGCATCAGTCTTGCAAAAGCAGAATTGATCAAGCAAAAGAAAGGGTTAGTGAGCTTCAAACAGACTATCTGAAAATACACAGTCAGAGGAGACAAAAGAAAAAAAGAATAAAAACAGTAACACACAACTACAAGACCTAGAAAAGAGCCTCAAAAGGGCAAATCTAAGAGTTATTGGCAATAAATAGAAATTAGAGAGAGATATCAGAAGATTTATTAAAAGGGATAATAGAGACTATCCCAAACCTACAGAAAGATATTAAGTATAGAACGTTATAAAACACTAAGCAAGCAGATTTAATCCAAGTAAGACTACCTCATGACATTTAAGAATCAAACTTCCAAAGGTCAAGGATGAAGAAAAGATCCTAAAGGTAACCAAAGAGAAGAAATAAATAACATACAAAGGAGCTCCAATATGTCTGGCAGCAGCTTTCTCAATGGAAACCTTACAGGCTAGGAACAAGTGGCAAGTTGCATTTAAAGTGATTAAGGGAAAAAAAAGATGTTATCCTAGAATAGTGTATCCAGTGAAAATATCATTTAAATGTGAAACGCAAATAAAGGTTTTCCCAGAAAAATAAAAGCTAAAGGATGTCATCAATACCAGGTTAGTCCTACTAAAGGAAGTTCTTCAATCTGAAAGAAAAAGACATTAACAAGCTATAAGAAATCATCTGAAGATTAAAAATTCACTGATAAGTAAGTACCACTAATAAGTATACAGAAAAACACAGACTATTATAACACTCTAATTGTAGAGTGTTACCTACTCATATCTTCAGTAGAACTAGAAGATTAGCCAATCAGAAATAACTATAACAACTTTTCAACTCATAGACATTATATATATAAAATAATATATAAATGAGATAAGATAAAAATAGAAAAAAGTTAACAAGCAGGGAGCAGGGGTAGAATGAAGTTAAGGTGTAGAGTTGTTATTATTTGCTCTTTGCTTATTTGTTAGTTGTTTCTAACATTAATACCAGTTAGTGTTAAGTTGCCACCAGTTTAAAATAATGGGTTACTAGATGTTATTTGGAAGTCCCATGGTAACCTCAAGCCAAAAAACCTACAGCAGATACACAAAAAGTAAAGAGTAAGAAATTAAAACATAGCACCAGAGAAAATTACTTTCACAAAAAGGAAACTAGAAAGGTAAGAAGGAAGAAAAACAAGGCCACAAAACAACCAGGAAACAAACATCAAAATATTAATAGTAAGTCCTTACTTATCAGTAATAACCTTGAATGTAAATGGACTAATCACTCCAATCTAAAAACATAAAGAATGGTAAAAGATATTCCATGCAAATGGAAACTAAATATAAGCAGGAGTCACTACACTTTTATAAGACAAAATTAGTTGCAAGGCAAGGACCATAAAAAGAGACAAAGAAAGTCATTATATAATGATAAAAGGGTCAATTCATCAGGAGAATATGACAATTATAAACATATATGCACCCAACACTGGAGCACTCATATATAAAATAAACATTTTTAGAACTAACGAAAGGGATAGATTCTAATACAAAAATTACTAGATACTTCAACACACCACTTTCTACTTTGAACACATCTTCCAGACAAAAAAATCAACAGAAAAACACTGACCTCAATTTGCATTATAGACAAAATGGATTTAATAGATATTTACAGGAAATTTTATCCAATGGCCACAGAATACATTTTTTTCTTCACCACATGAAACAGTCTCACGTATAGATCATATGTTAGGCCACAAAATGAGCTCAAAAATAGAAATATATATATCATACCAGGTATCTTTTCTGATCACAATGGAATAAAATCAGAAAGCAATAAAAAGAGAAACATTGAAAATCATAAAAATACATAGAAATTAAACAGCATACACCTAAATAATCAGTGGGTCATTTGAGAAATTAAGAAGGAAATTGAAAACTTTCTTGAAGCAAATGAAAGTGGAAACATAAGTTACCAAAGCTTATGAGGTACAGCAAAGACAGTACTAAGAGGAAGGTTTACAGCAATAAGTGCCTACATCAAATAAGTCTAAAAGCTTCAAATAAATGAGCTAGCAATGAGTCTTAAAGAACTAAAAAAGCAAATACAAATGAAACTGAAAATTAGTAAAAGAAATGATCAGAACAGAAATAATTGACACTGAAATGAAGAAAACAATACAAAAGATCTATGAAACAAAAAGCAGCCTTTTTGAAAAGATAAAATAAACAAGGCTGTAGCCAGACTAAGAAAAAAGAGAATACCCAAATAAATAATACTAGAGATGAAAAAGGAGACATTTTAATAGATACTGCAGAAATTCAAAGGATTATTAGAGACTACTATGAGAAACTATATGCCAATAAATTGGAAAACTTCAAAGAAGTGGATAAATTCCTGTACATGTACAATCGACCAAGATTGAACCATGAAGAAATCTAAAACCTGAATAGACAAATAAGAAGTATGAGATTGAAGTCATAACAAAAGCAAGGAAAGCCCGAGACCCACTACCTTTACTGCTGAATTTTACCAAACATTTAAAGAACTAATATCACTCCTGCTAAAACTTTTACAGAAAACAGAGAAGAGACTATTTCCAAACTCATACTACAAACCCAGTATTAGCTGCCCTGATGCCAAAACCAGACAAAGACATATCAAAAAAAAAAAAAAAAGGTACAGGCTAATGTCCCTTATGAATATTGATGCAAAAATCCTCAAGAATATAGTAACAAACTGAACTCAACAACACATTAAGAAGATTGTTCATCATGACCAAGTGAGATTTATCCCAGAGATGCAAGGATGATTCAATGTATGTAAACCAATGAAAGTGACACTTCATATTTACAAAATGAAGGACAAAAACCATATGATTATTTCAACTGATGCTGTAAAAGCGCTTTATACATTCTAACATTCCTTTATGATAAAAACTCTTAAAAATGGCTATAGAAGGAATATATCTCAACATGAGAAAACCCACATATGACAGACTCAGCTAGTATACTGAATGGGGAAAAACTGAAAGTATTTCTTCTAAGACATCGAACAAGACAAGGATGCTTACTTTTAATGCTGCTATTCAACCTACTGGTGGAAGTCCTAACTAGAGCAATCAGACAAGAAAAAGAAACAAAGGGCATCCAATTTAAAAAGGAAGAAGTCAAATTACCTTTTTTGCAGATGATATGATCTTATATTTGAGCAAAGCTAGACTATGTACACAAAAAAAACTATAAGAACTGATAAGCAAATTTAGTTAATTGCAGGATACAAAACCAATATACAAAAAATCAGTAACATTTCTATATGTCAATAGAAATAAATCAAGAAACTAATCCCATTTACCATAGCTACAAGTAAAATACCTAGGAATTAACCACAGAAGTGAAATATCTCTGCAATGAAAACCATAAAACATTTACCCAAGAAATTGAAGAGGAGAGAGCCAAGATGGCTGACTAGACATAGCCAGGAAGAGCTTCTCCCACCAACAGAGACCAGACCATTGAGTAGATTGGCACACTCAGAATATCTTCAGAAACAAAGCCTTGAGATCCCAGACTGAAAGGGGAGGAAGCTGGGAACCCTGCACAGAGTTGCCAAGGATGAAGACTCATTCCTGGCCCCAAGCAGCTCCTAGGGAAGTAGTGAGTGAAATAGGCATGGAATGGCCCACTTTCACCATGGACCTTTGGGATCCTAGCTGTGGAAGACCTCATGACTCCCACAAACATTTGAATTGGCAAGAACTTCCCAGAGAGTTGACAGAGACAGAATTTCAGCCTATACAGTTTGGCGCAGGAACAGGTGCAATGGAGCATGGTCATGGGCACCCATCCCCCCAGCCTTATTTTGCTGCTCAACCTGGACGGAGCTGTGCTGTCTTGCCCATAAAACTGTACCAGTCTGATTTGAGTACCCCTCTGTCTACCAGCCTCTCACAGGGTCCCTGTCTGGCCATGCCCACTTACAGCACAGCCTCAGCTGCCCAGCCAAAGTGCTTGCCAGTGGCTATCACCATAGTTCTCTCACTGGCAGTCTCCGCTTACCTGTTGTATAACTTCTGCAGATAGAATCCTGCAATGTTCAGTACCATTTTGGGAAAAATTAAATCAAGCTTCTGGAAATGAAAAATTCACTACAGGAATTCAGAATGCAACTGGAAGCATTAAACGGAAGAGACCATGCTGAGGAAAGAATCTCAGAGCTTGAAGGTTGCTTATTCAAATAAACAAAAGTAGACAAACATAAAGAAAAAGGAATTTGAAAAATGAACAAAACTTCTGAGAAATATAGGATTATGTAAAGAGATCAAATTTATGACTAATAGGAATTCCTGAACATGATAGAGAGAAAGTAAGCAACTTGGAAAACATATTTGAGGATATTGTCCACTAAAATTTCCCCAACCTCACTAGAGACAATGACATGCAAATTCAGGGAATTCCAAAGCCCCTGTAAGATGCTATGCAAGACAATCATCCCCAAGACACAGTCATCAGATTCTCCAAAGTCAATAAAAAGCAAAAGATTTTAAAGGCAATGAAAGAGAAGGGGCAGTCCACATACCAAGGGAACCATTTCAGGCTAACTGTGGGCCTTTCAGCAGAAACCTTATGAACCAGAAAAGATTGGGGGCCTACAGTGAGAATCCTTAAAAAATTATTTATAGACCTCTTGCGTATCAAAGGTGTAACTTTCTATAAGAAAATTTGGAAGAAAATGTTATGCTAGAAATAGAACTGAATTATTCTGCATAATGAAGCAAACAAATTTTAGTTTCCTCAAATAAACTTGGGATAGGACTCAAGAATAAACAGAAGAAATGTAAGTAAGCAAGAAGGAAGGAGAAAACCAAGAAGTTGTAAATTTGGGCCAGTAGTAAATCTCTTGAGTGGAGACATAGTCAATACAATTTTGGGGCAGCAATGTTTAATATTAAATTTTGAGTTATTTTAAATACCATGTGGGACTATAATTGTTCCTGTTACCCCAATTTGTTAATAAAAATTGACTACATACAACAATCTTTCATTTGAAATACTTGATGTAATAATGGAGATCATAACCTATGTATAACAAAACAGTCCAAGAATTGGACAGCAACTACTGGAAAATAAATCCAGAGAGGAGATGGAAAAGTCAATGAAATTGTACATTTACAGAAATAGGTGACCAAAACGGTAAAACTTGTAAAATCCTGGGGTTGTTGGGTAGAGAAGAATTCCAAGTTTCTCACAATATCCCTGTACAGATAGGAGACTTAACCATTCATTAAATATTAAATATAAAAGGACAAGGTGAACCAAGAGGGCTAGAGAACTGGAGGACATAAGATTGTACACTTTGTTTACATATGAATAACTATATATTAAACAACATGATCATTAAAATTGTTTCTTCTAAAATCACTTGTTAATATGACCCCATAATGGAATTTTTAACAATTCATCTGCAGTAGCCAACCTCCAAGATGGCCCCCAATGATTCTCATGTTGTAAAGTTCATGTCCATCCTTGACTGGACCCCCTCCCATATTGAATAGGGTGTAACCAATATGTTATTGAAAAAATTATGGAGCATGACTTTTAAGGTTAGCCTATGTCATAAAAGACTGCAGCGTCTGCCTTGCTTTCTATTAAGTTACTTGCCCTGTGTAAGCCACTTTTCATGTTGTGAGAACACTTAAATAACCATGGAGACTCCAGCAGATAATGGATTAAGGCCTTGTCAGTGAAAGTGAGCCACATGGAAGCAGATCCTAGAAATTCATCTAGATTGGTAATGGCAGAACTTGAAGGAAAATTGGTTTCCTGGTTCTTGTTCTAATACTGTCTTTATCATTCTGTATTACTGCCAAGAAATCAATGACAAAGGCACCATATGTCTCAAAATGGAATAGGGTAAGGAAAAAATCTGCCTCCAAATCAAGCCTTCAGATGACTGCAGCTCCAGCTGACTTCTTGACTGTAATTCTCAAGACACCTTGAACCAGAACCACCCACCCAGCTAAGCTGCTCCCAAATTCCTGACCCACAAAAACTGTGTGATAAATGTTCATGACTATTTCAATACACTAAATGTTGGGGTAATTTGTGAATGAAATGATAACTCATATACTCTTCTGAAGTGGTAATCAGATACGTTCTCAAATATTCATATGCAAGTATGTTCACACGGCATCAATTATAGTAGCAAAAATTACAACAACCTAACTATCCAAATAGGAAGAATATTTTTAAATAAATGTTTATAGAAATATTATAATTAAAGCTAAAGTTTCCTGGATTATTTCTTTCTTTGGAGAACTGTGCTAGAAGAAAATATTTTAGCCATTAAAAATAATATATGTGAAGAACATTGAACAAAACAGAAATATGATAATTAATAATGAGTGAAATAAAGAAACAAGCTACGGCATATGTACAGTATGATTAAGTTTTATAAATATATTTTTATTCAACTACAAAATATATTTGTGAAAACACCTGTGCATATGCAAAAGAAAAACACTGGCAACCAATATAACAAACATTGACAGTAATTATCCCTGGTTGGTGTAAGAGTGATATTTAGTATTTAAATTATATTCCTTTAGTTCTCTCTAATTTTCTGAAATTCCAAAAAAAAAAGTGTGTTACTTTTATCCTCTCAGTTATTAAAATAGTAACTTAAAGTTTATTCGGACACAAATGTGTAAACAAGGAGTGATATGAGACTGTGCCCACTCATAGAATCGGATTTCTGAAAAAATCAAGTTCAGCACTCCCATTTTGCAGATGAGAGAACTGTGACATAATTAGGGTCCAGTGGTTCTCCTGAAGTTCATCTAGATTAGTAATGGCAGAATATGAAGGAAAACTGGTTTCCTGGTTTTTGTATTAATATTCTTATCATTCTGTATTACTGCCAAGAAACCAATGACAAAGGCATCATATTCCTCAAAAGGGAATAGGGTAAACGTGAACAAATCTGCCACAATAAAAATATGGCTGATGAACTCCACCTATGTAGCCAAATACAACATAGATAGTTATAATTTCTTTGAAAGGGTCTAAATGGAGAAGGAAAGCCTCTCATATTAAAGTAAAAAAGCAACAGTTGACAGTTTTCTTATAGTAGAAGCTCAATAGGTTAGTAATTTGGAATTTATTTGTGTTTGGGGGAAAATGGGGAGTTTGGAAAAAGTCTTATAAAAACTATCTCCAAACATTTAGGTGATTCTACATCTGTATGTACTCTTGCTCCTAACTCAAAGTTATCCAGAAACAAGCATACAACAAAAAAACAAAAAAATAAACAGACAAAACCCACATTGACTTCCATCTATTTGTCATCTCTTGCATAACAGTATGTTTAATTATCAGAAATAACAGAATTTCTGCCTGAAAACTTTTCAGAGCACTGATAATATCATAAAACTTCCATGCGGTTAAAGAATTTCCAAGGAGATTGTCAATCTTAATACTATCATTAAGTGTAGGATATATGGTGCTTTTAAGGAAACACAAAGCAACATGTAATAACTTGAGAAACCTCAAATGGACCCATTGAATCATCAGAAAGAAGGAAAACTATTGCTTGGCTAATTAATTCTAAACATCAAGCAAGATTATGGCTTTGCCTTAATGTTGAACAAAAGCAAAATGAACCTACTGCTAAGAAGAGTATTTCCTCACCCAGGAGCCATAAATGAGGAGGCTGTTGTTTCAAATGATGATTGAGATGTTTGCAGAGACTGTTGAATGAAGTATATGGGCAACTCAAAGGGAAAAGAGAAACTTGTTTGGCATGTCACCTGCTTGGAACATTCCCGATTAGAAAAAGAGACTGGGGAAATTCTCTTACCATTAGGCAAGGATTTCATGGGTGGCATGATCCCACTAGATCTCACCCTACCTAGCCCCCAAATTAATCCAGAAAAGGGAAATAACTTCACAGTCTTTGATCATATGCCTATTTAGCAAATAAAATGGGCCCTTTTTCTGGTAAATCTTGATGTGTGTGCAGTTTTTGTGTATAGGTAGGTGTATTTACGTTATTAAAACTCCTTTAAAAAACCTATTTGACTTCTAGTAACACTTTTCTGCAAGTGCAAATGTGTATGTATTTAAATAAATAAACATTTTCAAAATATGTTTATACTGCCTGATATATCTCTGATAAGTTGTGGAATTAAACAACTGCACATTTGTCTCAGATGTCTAAAATAACTTTCAAATGGGGGAATGAGTCCTTGACTAGGAAAAAGAGGGTCTCAGCTACCTGAGGCTGTCCTTATAAACATGCAAAAGACTCAGCTGTGCCTATAGGAACCAGAGATAAGGCCCAGTCTGCCTTTCTCTGAAGCTTCTACCAGGACCCTCTTAGTTTGACAGAGTTCTGGTATCCAACATTAACCATAATCTGAGCTGGTTTCTGAAATCCTACTTGGCTGAGCTCAGCCAGAACAGACAGACTCCAGATTATTCCGATCCATTTTGGCCCAACAAAGACTTCTTTGAAGTGTAGAAGGTTTAGAAATTTCTTAATGTCTTCTTGGAGAAAATTTGTATCTGTGTAAAAATGGTTGAGGTGTGGTCTTGCTTTGAAGTAGAAGAGACGTCTCCCATTATCATCAACCTTTAAGGTTTGGAACATTGCCAAGTCAATTTCCTCTTTGAATGGTTCTAATTGTTTCATTCATGCTTTCTGAACTGTGGGAAACAAATTTGCCACCCAGTTTTGAAAATGCTCTTTGTGGATTTTTTTTTGTGTGTGTGAGCCAGAGTTTTGCTCTTGTTGCCCAGGCTGGAGTGCAATGGCGCAATCTTGGCTCACTGCAACCTCCGCTTCCTGGGTTCAAGAGAATCTCCTGCCTCAGCCACAGGAGTATCTGGGATTACAGGCACCTGTCACCATACCCAGCTAATTTTTTGTATTTTTAGTAGAGATGGGGTTTCACCATGTTGGCCAGGTTGGTCTTGAACTCCTGCCCTCAGGTGATCCACCCTCCTCAGCCTCCCAAAGTGCTGTGATTACACACATGAGCCACTGCGCCTGGCCCAGGATTGTTTTCATTTACCATTATCCAGCCTCAGTATGTAAATAGTTTTTATGTAAACCTATATTACTTCCTCCTCTGTCAATCATTCCTCTGGGATTTGACACTGAATTTCCATCACTTTAATGCTGAGTTTAAACTGGTTTTTATTGTTTTCATTATCTTCCATCAAATTACTATGAGTTGCCTAACTTAATATCCTGAACTTCTACTTGCTTAGAAAAGAATATCTAGTATTACTTGTCCATCAGTCATTTTATTTGGAAAATGATGAAACCAGTTCTTCCAAACTTCTAAGATCTTCAGGAGGGCCAAATAAGAATATGTATAGCAAATTAGATTATAAAACTATAAATCATTATGGAAAGCTGAGATATTACATTGTCATTCAGGTATAGTGGCTCATACATATAATCCTAGCACTCTGGGAGGCTGAAGCAGGAGGACCACTTGGCCCCAAAAGTTCAAGACCAGCCTGAGTAATTTAGGGAGACCCTGTCTCCACAAAGAACAAATTATATTACCTGGGCATGGGGGTGCACACCTGTAACTCTAGTAACTCAGGAGGCTGAGGCTGGAGGATCATTTGAGCCCAGAAGGTCAAGGCTGCAGCAATCTGTGATTACACAACACTGCAGCCTGAGCAACCAAGTGAGACACCATCTAAAAAAGAAAAAAGAAAAAAAAAAGGTGACATATTATTCTGTTGTCTATATTCTGTCTGTACTGGCTAGGAAAAGCCAGTTTCCCATGTGGACTAAACTCCATTCCTTTTCTTCTCACTGTTCCCTCTAAGTGGAATTTCCTGCTTTTCTAAATGTTCTGATTATCTTCCAGGCATCCTGGCTCCACAAAGCCTTCCTTGTTCCAACACTTAATACTTATGTGGCTTTGCCAAGTGACTGGGGCAAGAAATATTTACTGTGGGTCTCCTAGAATAGGTATATGGTTTAGAGAGAGAAACTGACTTGCGCAAGATAAGACATAAATAGCACAACTACAGTAGAACTCACCTCTTCAGTCTTAGAGACCAGCCACCATCTGTTGTCCTATCCTGCTTCTCTAGGGTTACCTCAAAGAATTCAAAGAATATTGCCAACCTCAAAACAAGCCTACTCTGTTTGTTAGTTTATATGCCAAATGTGTTTAGAGTTTTCTAATAGAATTTTTGTGGGGATACTACAATATTTTCTACCAATGAAAAAAAAGCCTCAGACACGAGGCCCTATGAATGGGAAGCAAGTATTTTTTATATTTTAATAATCTACACTAAATCTTAAAATATTATTTTAATTCTGCTTGCATTTTAAAAATTTTATATATTTAATATCTTTTCTGATTATAAAATTAATGTTTGCCTTCCTTATATGATTTCATGTCTGCATATTAGATTATTTTCTTAGCATCAACAATTTATATGTTACCTGATATTTCCATGAATAGGAATAATTGTCTCACCACGTGTTTAACAGAAGGAAACACTACCATTTTTGCCAATTCTTTATTTTATTTTCATCTTTCTCAGCCCTACTTCTGTATAAAGAAACAGTTCTTTGTTTTAGATCAATTGCCCAATGCTCTAGCTGGATAAGATCATTTCATTTGGAGAATTAACTTTTTATCCAGTTCAGAAAAACTTTGTTCTATTATATATATATATATATATATATATATATATATATATATAAATTGTTCTATTATATATAGTTAAATTAAATATATATATATATACATATATATATATGTATATATATATACACACACATACATATATATATTTAATTTAACTTCAAGTTCTAGGATACATAAGCAGAACGTGCAGGTTTGTTACATAGGCATACACATGCCATAGTGGTTTGCTGCACCTATCAACCCATCATCTAGGTTTCAAGCCCTGCACAGATTAGATATTTGTCCTAATGCTCACCCTTCACTTTCCTCCAATCTGCCAACAGGCCCCAGTGTGTGATGTTCCCCTCCCTGTATCCATGTGTTATCATTATTCAACACTCACTTATGAGTGAGAACACAGAGTGTTTAGTTTTCTGTTCCTACATTAGTTTGCTGAGGATGATGATTTCTAGCTTCATCCATGTCCCTGCAAAGGACATGAACTCATCCTTTCTTATGGCTGCATAGTATTCCAATGCTATATATTTGCCACATTTTCTTTATCCATTCTATCACTGATGGGCATTTGGGTTGGTTGCAAGTCTTTGCTATTGTAAATAGTGCTGCAATAAATGTATGTGTGTATGTGTCTTTATAGTAGAATGATTTATAATCCTTTGGATATATACCCAATAATGGGATTGCTGGGTCAAATGGTATTTCTGGTTCTAGATCCTTAAGGAATTGCCACACTATCGTCCACAATGGTTGAACTAATTTACACTCCCACAAACAGTATAAAAGCATTCCTGTTTCTCCACATCCTCTCCAGCATCTGTTGTTTCCTGACTTTTTAATGATCGCCATTCTAACTGGCGTAAGATGGCATCTCATTGTGGTTTTGATTTTCATTTCCTTAATGACCAGTGATGATGAGCCTTTTTTTTTTTTGGAGACGGAGTTTTGCTCTTGTTACCCAGGATAGAGTGCAATGGCACGATCTCGGCTTACCGCAACCTCCGCCTCCTGGGTTCAAGCAATTCTCCTGCCTCGGCCTCCTGAGTAGCTGGGACTACAGGCACGCACCACCATGCCCAGCTAATTTTTTGTAGTTTTAGTAGAGACAGGGTTTCACCATGTTGACCAGGATGGTCTCGATCTCTTGACCTCATGATCCGCCCGCCTCGGCCTCCCAAAGTGCTGGGATTACAGGCTTGATGATGAGCTTTTTTACATATGTTTCTTGGCCACATGAATGCCTTCTTTTGAGAAGTGTCTGTTTATATACTTTGCTTACTTTTTGGTGGGGTTGTTTGCTTTTTTCTTGAAAATTTAAGTTTTTTGTAGATTCTGGTTATTAGTCCTTTGTCAGATGGATAGATTGCAAACTTTGTCTCCCATTATGTAGATTGCCTGTTCACGCTGAGGATAATTTCTTTCGCTGTGCAGAAGCTCTTTAGTTTAATTAGATCCCATTTGTTAATTTAGGCTTTTGTTGCATTTGCTTTTAGTGTTATAGTCATGAAGTCTTTGCCCATGCCTACGTCCTGAATGGTATTTCCCAGGTTTTCTTCTAGGGTTTTTATGGTTTTAGGTTTTACATTTAAGTCTTTAATCCATCTTGAGTTAATTTTGTATAAGGTGTAAAGAAGGGGTCCAGTTTCAGCTTCCTGCATATGGCTAGCCAGTTTTCCCAGCATCATTTATTAAATAGGGGATCCTTTGCTCATTGCTTTTGTCTGTCAGATGTGTGGTGTTATTTCTGAGGCCTCTGTTCTGTTCCATTGGTCTAAATATCTGTTTTGGTGCCAGTACCTTGCTGTTCTGGCTACTGAAGTCTTATAGTATAGGAATGTATCTCAAAGTAATTAGAGCTATTTATGATAAACCCATAGCCAATACTGTACTGCTGGGTCAAAAGCAAGAAGCATTTGCTTTGAAAACCAACACAAGAAAAGGATGCCCTCTCTCACCACTTGTTTTCAACATAGTATTGGAAGTTCTGGCCAGGGTAATCAGGAAGGAAAGAAATAAAGGGTATTCAAATAGGAAAAGAGGAAGTCAAATTGTCTCTGTTTGCAGACGACATGATTGTGTATTTAGGAAACCCCATCACCTCAACCCCAAAACTCCTTAGGCTGATAAACAACAGCAAAGCCTCAGGATACAAAATCAATGTGCAAAAATCACCAACATTCCTATACACCAACAATAGACAAGTAGAGAGCCAAATCATGAGTGAACTCCCATTCACTATTGCTACAAAGAAAATAAAATACCTAGGAATTCAACTTACAAGGGACATGAAGGACCTCTTCAAGAACTACAAACTACTGCTCAAGGAAATGAGAGGACATAAACAAATGCAAAAATATCCCATACTCATGGACAGAAAGAATCAATATTGTGAAAATGGCCATACTGCCCAAAGTAATGTATAGATTCAATGCTATTCCCATCAAGCTACCATTGACCTTCTTTACAGAACTAGACAAAACTACTTTAAATTTCATGTGGAACCAAGAAAGAATTGGTATAGCCAAGACAATCCTAAGCAAAAAGAACAAAGCTGGAGGCATCACACTACCTGACTTCAAACTGTACTATTCCATTTTATTTTTATGTTTTTTAATGTTCAATTTGTTCTGCATTTTTCCCTTTAAACACCTGTTGTCTGTTAGTTGGCCCTTCGTTTACTCTCCTCAGATCTACATATTGTCACGTCTTTGTATTTAGCACAGTGTAATGGTAAACAGACATGTTTTGGAGTCTGACAGATTTGAGTTTGGGTTCTGCTATGTCCCCGACTGGCTGTTTGCCTGCGCATGCTTGATGACCTTGCCAAGTCTCAGTTTCTTCCTCTGTAATGTGTTTTGTGTTCAGGAAGGACTTATTAACCATAGCCATTGTTGCTCGCTTTTCTCAGTATTGCTTCAAGTTAGTCCTCTATCTCTGTGATTCTGTTTTCTGCCATGTGAATGTCGTTCTTCATATGTTCTTTGCATATTTTAATTCCATGATTATTCAGTGGATTCACTGGTTTCTTACCCCTCTTAACCTATATCCCAACTTACTGTTTTTTTCAAGGAATATTTTGAATTCAAAAAGATAGTATTTTCTTGATTTTTTTTATTAAAAACACAAAACAGAAACTCCTACAAGTTTCTTCACCATGGCATATCTTTTCAAAAATATGTTTTTTCTCAGCTCTGTTAAGGGACTGTAACTATTTTATATGGCAGAATATTTCCTTGTGTCCTCTACTTTTTTTTTTTTTTTTTTTTGAAATGAAGTTTCGCTCTTGTTGCCCAGGCTGGAGTGCAATGCACAGTCTCAGCTCACTGTAACCTCTGTCTCCTGGGTTCAAATGATTCTCCTGCCTCAGCCTCCCGAGTAGCTGGAATTACAGGCATTTGTCACCACTCCTGGCTAATTTTGTATTTTCAGTAGAGAGAATGGAGTTTCTTCATGTTGGTCAGGCTGGTCTCGAACTCCTAACCTCAGGTAATCTGCCCGCCTTAGACTCCCAAAGTGCTGGGATTACAGGTGTGACCCACTATGGTCTGCCCTCTGTTGCTTTTATCCCATCCCTTGATGAAAACTTGGGCAGGTCTCATTATTTTTTGGCTGGCTCTTAGAGAATAGACAGTGATACAGTCACTTTAAATCAAAAACATAGCCTTAACTCAGAAATTAAAAACGTTCTGCCAGGAAGTTAATCAGAACTAGGTTTCTAATATGCTTTGTGTTAGAAATTTGCAGTAAAAATGGAGAGAAATAATGTTTTCCTACTTTTCTGTACTCAATCTCCATCTTGCATAGCTTGCTAACCATTTCTGGAAACTTTCAGTGTAAATAGGGAAGAGAAGAAGTTTTAAGAAATAAATAAAGGGTTTTTTGAACAGATAGTCTCATATGCTGCCTTCAGGCTCCCTAGGACTAGCAGATATTTGAAGCTGCTTTTTCGGTGGAGATTTGAGGGCTCTTTGGCAGCTTCCATCACTCAGGTTCCCTCTCCTGCAGTTCTCTTGACCTGGGCAGATGTATGTCTATTTTTGGTAACACCTTTAAACTCATTCTTCAGCCCCTAGGAATTCAGGGCTCACCTGGAACTTCTCACAACTAGAGAACTACTCTTTTCCAGGTAGCCCCATTGGACAGGAGCTAAGATTATATCATCCTTGCTGTCTTTTCTGTCTGTCCTGTATATGTTCCACAGCAAAGTCCACCTATTTCTTTGTACCAATAAACTGGCCACAGGATACTTTAGTTTGCTCAGACATAAGTCTGACACCAGTCTTCTGTGAATACCATAAACAAGCTCCCAAGAGGTATCTTGTAGCATCTCTTTGATAGGGACAGGAAGCAGAGAAATTCTGGGAGGGTGGGTTCCCAGCAAGAGCCCCATCCTCGAACTGAAAAGCCTAATACCGTGGCCCAAAGTGAGCACTGACATCCCTATTTTCCTGCTTGAATGTTGTCTTTTCCAAAACACCCATGGTCGCCCAACCCCCATCCTGTGCCCATAAAAACCAGGCTCAGCTGGTAGAGAAGAAGAGAAGAGGAGAAGCAGCTAGACGCGGGAGACGATGGTTCTACATCGGAGAAAAGCAGCTTGACCTCAGAGGGACAGCTTGATGGTGTAGCTTCAGAGAGAATTCTGGCCAGTGATGGCTGAACTTCTGGGAAAGATTACCTTCCCCCTCCATCCCCTTTTCTGCTCCTCTTCCAACTAAGAGCCACTTCCATTGGCAATAAAATCCCCTACATTTACCATCTTCGATTCGTTTATGCAACCTCATTCCTCCTGGACACCAGACAAGAACTTGGGTGCCACAAGTGTGGGTCCAAAAGGCTGTCACAGTGATCCTTCACTGAGCTTCACTGACCCTTCACTTAAGCCATCTACAGATGGCAAAGCTAAAGGGCACTGTAACACTCCCTCTGGGGCTTCAGAGACACCCTCCCCTAGACATTGCTGTGGGGCTGGTATAGATTTCACTCTTGCTGGCACCTAAAAGTGCTCACCCAAGCTCCTATACCCTCGTACCTGTGTTCCCCCTCCTATGAGTGATGGGGCACAGAAGGTGAAGTGAGTGGAGTTCACCCCTGCTGGTGCCCCTGCACTCCAGTTCCTGCCCATGAAGGGGTTAGGGAACTCTCTTCATTATGCTTGAAGAAAAGAGCTGAACTCTTTAATCCCTCCACTTTGTGCATGTGTGCTGAGGCAAGGGAAATATCATTTAATGGTAATGGTTTTGTTTCCAAACAAATATCTTTTAGTTCCTGATCTCTTTTTTCATCTTTTATTTGGTAAGAATCATAGAACTGGTGAGCAACCATTTTTATTATTATATTAACATTTTGAAAAACATTCTGTATATTACGATGTTTTAACATCTTGAGGAGCCGCCTAGTGACTTAGGAAGAAGTTACTTTTTTCAGGGCTAGGTTATTTCTAAAGATAGTAAACAACTTACTTGGAAGTCATTATTTTCCCTGCCCTAAATCACCCTAGGTTAGGTACCAGATGACTACACTTCTGTACAACAGAGCCTGCTGACATATTGTCGTTATACAAACTAGCCCAAGCCATTTATTCTGCTCAGCCTTGCCTTTCCTGAAGAAACCCCAATAAAAGCTCTGGCACAAGCTTTCCCCTTGCACCTACTCCTGCCTCTTGACCAAAACCTGATGCTTCCCCTGTGGCTCTGCAAGATGTGGCATGCCCCTCTCTCTCAGGAAATGTAACAAAAATCTTCTTCAACAGCACTGGCCACTCTGTGTCATCCCTCAGTAATACCTCTAAAAATTAAATCCCAGGTATAATTTCAGTACAATCATAATGTCACATACGGAGATCTGTTTCATAGTCACTTTGATGTCTGACATATAACAGTTTTTCCTGGGTTGAAACTTTAATTTTATCTTCTTATGAATTCACAGTTGAGCTTTTGATAGAATGTGGAGTGAGTCTAAAGTTCTGCATATGCCCTCAAACTGTCCCCAGTGTGTGTTTACTCATTCGGAAGCCATTCAATTGACATTATGCATGCCAGTCAGTATAATGGATAAGGGCCATATGAAAATTCCTGCCACATGAAAGCTTACTGCCTGCTCAAACCAGATGCAGCTGATCACATAGAATCAGTGCCCTGAGTAGATCATCACTTTAATCTAGAGTCAAAACCCTGCCACATGACTGTCAACTCTATATTTGTTAGTTAACCAGCAAAAGAACACATATTCAATTGGTATCTAAAGTTGTGAGGGAATCAAAGCTATCATTAGTGTCCTGGCTTTGTAGCCTTTTCATGGAGGTATTTAAAAAAACACCACCTAAAAGGGATATTAAGCAAGACTCGACACAACAGTCTGAAATCAAGCTGCCATCTCAAAAGGGAGCTAGGAAAGAGAGGGGAACTAAGGTGAAATTTAAAGGACATGAAGACCAGTGATGGCTAATGAGAAAGAAATTTGCATGAGATGATGGAGAGCTAGAAGAATGTTCTGAATGGAAATGCAGGTGAACACAGAGCATAGCCAACTGGCCTAACCGTTTTGTTTCTCTGAGAGTTTAATGATTCATGAATTTCAATATCCCTCTTCATATAAGTGAAGACTAAAAGTTGATTAAGGTCTAGATAGCAAGCTTCCCAGGTAGTTGGTGCCGATTTGCAGGAAACTTTGCCAGCAATGGTGGTAAGTGAAACCAAATGAAATTATTAAATTAGAAATAAAATGTAAAGGGAATCCCAGTCAAAACAAAGATTTGTCATCTGAAATCTTATCTTACATAGACCTATTGTGACCAAAGAAAAGTCATGATAAAAAGCCAAATGGTGCAGGGAGTTGACTAAGATAGCTGATTAGAAGTAGCTGTGGTCTACAGCACTCACTGAGAGGAACAAAAGGGGTGAGTGAATACAGCACCTTCAACTGAAATATCTAGGTCCTCACATTGGGACTGATTAGGCCAACAACTCAACCCATGGAGAATGAAGAAAGCAGACAGAGTGGAGCAGTGGCCCATCTGGGAGCAACACGGAGCCAAAGGAACCCCCACCCCTAACCAAGGGAAGCAGTGAGTGACCCCACCCAGGAAACCATGCTTCTCCCAGGGATCTTTGAAACCCATGGATCAGGAGATCCTCTTGTGAGCTCATGCCACCAGGGCCTTGCGTCTGACACACAGAGCTGTGTGGAGTCTTGGTAGAGCAGATGTTCAGGCACACACAGAGACCCAGGAGCTTCACAAACTGGCTCAGGGATTCCCAACAAACGTGTCTGCAACTTAGGCAACACGAGAGGTCTGTTCATACCCCTACAAAATGGGCCAAATCAGGGAGCCAAGCAGTATCATTCTATGGGCCCCACCTCCATAGCATCTCACAAGGTAAGACCCACTGGCTTGGAATTCCAGGCAGCCAACAGCAACAGAGTGGAGTCTTCCTGAGATGGGATGGAACTTCTGAGGGGGAGTGCAGCCACCATCTCTGTATCTGTCCCTGATACAGAGGTTCTAGAGGAAGGAGCAGACTACCATTTTTTGCTGTTTTGCAGGCTTCACTGGTGATACATCTAGGTACAGGAAAAACCGAGGCCCCTAGGGTCTGGAGTGGATTTCCAGAAAACCACAGTGGCTCTGTAGAGGAATTCCCTGACTGTTAAAAGAAAAACAAACAAATAAATAGAAAACAACAACAATATTGACAAAAAAGACCCCATAAAAACCCCATTGAAAAGTCAGCAACCTCAAAGATCAAAGGTAGATAAGCCCCAAAACTGAGAAAGAATCAACACAAAAACTGAAAACTCAAAAAGGCAGAGTTCCCCTTCTCTTCCAAATGGCCATAACACCTCTCCAGCAAGGGCTCAAAAGTGGGCTGAGGTTGAGATAGCTAAAATGACAGAAGAGGGCTTCAAAAGGTGGGTAATAACAAATTTTACTGAGTTAAAGGAGCATGTTGTAACCCAATGGAAAGAAGTTAAGAATCATGATAAAACAATACAGGAGCTGACAGCCAAAATAGCGAGTTTAGAGAGGAACATAACTGACCTGAGCTGAGAAACACACTACAAAAACTTCACAATGCAATCACAAGTATTAATAGCAGAATAGACCAAGCAGAGAACCTCAGAGCTTGAAGACTATCTTTCTGAAATAAGATAAGCGTACAAGAATAGAGAAAAAAGAATGAAAAGGAATGAAGAAAACCTCTAAGAAATATGGGATTATGTAAAGAGATCAAACCTATGATGGATTGGGGTACCTGAAAGAGATGAGGAGAATAGAACCAAGTTGAAAAATATACTTTAGGACATCACCCAGGAGGACTTCCCCAACCTAGCAAGACAGGCCAACATTCAAATTTAGGAAATGCAGAGAACCTAAGTAAGATACTCCATAAGAAGATCAACCCCATGACACATATTATTACATTCTCCAAGGTCAAAATGAAAGAAAACATGTTAAGGGCAGCCAGAGAGAAAGTCCAGGTCACCTACAAAGGGAATCCCATCAAACTAACAGAAGACCTGTCAGCAGAAACCCTACAAGCCAGAAGAGATTGGAGGCCAATATTCAATATTCTTAAGAAAATAATTTAATTACCAAAATTTCATATCTGGCGAAACTAAGCTTCATAAGTGAAGAAGAAATAAGATCTTTTTTTGACAAGCAAATGCTAAAGGAATTCATTACCATCAGACCTGCCTTGTAACAGCCCCTGAAAGAAGCATTAAATATGGAAGGAAAAACTGTTACCAGCCACTGCAAAAACACACTGACATACACAGATCACTGATACTATGAAGCAACCACATAAAGAAGTCTGAAAATAACCAGCTAGCATAATGATGACAGGATCAAATTCACACATAACAATACTAACCTTAAATATAAATGGGCTAAATAGCACAATTAAAAGACATAGACTAGCAAGCTGGATAAAGAGCCAAGACCCATCAGTATGCTGTCTTCAAGAGACTCATCTCACATGCAAAGACACAACATGCAAAGACAAATAAGAGATGGAGGAAAATTTAACAAGCAAATAAAAAAAAAAAACATGGGTTGCAACTCTAGTTTCTGACAAAACAGCTTCTAAACCAACAAAGATGAAAAAAGATAAAGAAAGGCATTATGGAAAAGGATTCAATTCAACAAAAAGAGCTAATTATATTAAATATATATGCACCCAATACAGGACCACCCAGATTTACAAATCAAGTTCTCAGAGACCTTGAAGAGATTTGGACTTCCACACAATAACATTGGGAGACTGTAACACCCCACTGACAATATTAGCCAGATCACCAAGACAGAAAATTAACAAAGATATTGAGGAGTTGAACTCAGCTCCAGATCCAGTGGATCTGATAGATACATACAAAACTCTCCACCCTAAAACAACAGAAGATACATTATTCTCTTCACCCAACAGCACTTACTCCAGAATTGATCACGTAATCAGGAGTAAAACACTCCTCAGCAAATGCAGTAAATCTAAAATAATACAAAACAGTCTCTTAGGCCACAGCACAATGAAATTAGAATTCAAGATTAATAAATTCACTCAAAACCACAAATCTACATGGAAATTGAACAACTTGCTCCTGAATGACTCTTGGGTAAATAATGAAATTAACGCAGAAATCAAGAAGTTCTTTGAAACTGATGAGAACAAAGACACAATGAACCAGAATCTCTAGGATGTAGCTAAAGCAGTTTTAAGACAGGAATTTATAGCACTTAATGCCCAAATCAAAAAGCTAGAAAGATCTCAAATTAACAACCTAACATCATAACTTAAAACTAGAGAACCAAGAACAAACAAACCCCAAAGGTAGCAGAAGACAAGAAATAACCAAGATCAGAGTGGAACTGAAAGAGATAAAGACACAAAAAAACTCTTTTAAAAATTAACAAATCCAGGAGCTTTTTGGAAAAAATTAATAAAAATAGATAGATGCTAAGTTAATAAAGAAGAAAAGAGAGAAGAATCAAATAAACACAATAATAAATAATAAGGGGAGTATTACTGCTGACCTCACAGAAATACAAACAACCATCAGAGAATACTATGAACACCTCTATGCACATAAACTAGAAAATCTAGAAGAAATGAATATATACCTGGAAACATACACCCTCCCAAGACTGAACCAAGAATAAATTGAATCCCTGAATAAACCGATAATGAGTTCTAAAAGTGAGGCAGTACTAAATAGCCTACCAACCAAAAAAAAAACCCAGGATCAGATGGATTCACAGCTGAATTCTACCACAGGTACAAAGAAGAGCTGGTACCATTTTTACTGAAACAATTACAAACAATTGAAAAAGAATAACTCCTCCCTAACCCCTTCTATGAGCCCAGCATCATCTGCATACCAAAACCTGGCAGAGATACAACAAGATAGGAAAACTTCACGCCAATATCCTTAATGAAAGCAGTGCAAAAATCTTCAGTCAAATACTGGCAAACCTAATCCAGCAACACATTAAAAATCATATCTATCATAACCAGGTAGGTTTCATCTCTGTGATGCAGAGTTGGCTCAACATGTGCAAATCAATAAATGTGATTTATCACATAATGAGAGCTAAAGACAAAAACCACATGATTATTTCAGTGAATGCAGAAAAGGCCTTTAACATCAACATCTCTTCATGTTAAAAACTCTCAATTAACTATTGAAGGAATGTACCTCAAAATAAAAAGGTCCATGTATGAAAAGCCATAGGCAATATCATAGTGAATGAGCAAAAGCTAGAAATATTCCTCTTGAAAAGAGGCAGAAGACAAAGATGCCCTCTATTGCCATTCCTATTCAGCATAATATTGGAAGTTCTGGCCAGGGCAATAAGGCAAGAGAAAGAAATAAAGCATATTCAAATAGGAAGAGAGGAAGTCAAACTACCTTTGTTTACAGATGACATAATCTTATATCTAAAACAGCACATTATCTCAGCCCAAAACCTTCTAAAGCTGATAAACAACTTCAGCAAAGTCTTAGGATACAAACATCAATGTACAAAAATTGCTAGTGTTCCTATACACCAATAACAGCAAAGCTGAGAACCAAATCATGAGTGAACTCTTATTCACAGTTAACACAAAAAGAATAAAATACCTAGGAATATGGATGACAAGGGAAGTGAAGTACCTCTTCAAGGATAACTACAAACCACTGCTCAAAGAAATCAGAGATGACACAAACAAATGGAATAAAATTCCATGCTCATGAATAGGAAGAATCAATATTGTGAAAATGCCATACTGCCCACAGCAATTTATAGATTCAATGCTATTCCCATTAAACTACCACTGAAATTCTTCACAGAAGTAGAAAAAACTATTTTAAAATTCATATGGAATAAACAAACAGCTCAAATTGCCCAGACAATCCTAAGCAAAAAGAACAAAGCTAGAGGAATCATGCTACCTGACATCAAATCCTACAGTAACCTACGGCAACCAAACAGTATGGTACTAGTACAGGAACAATGAGATGGAATAGAGAACCCAGATAAGACTACCCACCTACGACATTCTGATCTTTGACAAACCTGACCAAAAAACAAGCAATGGGGGAAGGATTACCTATTTAAGAATAGTAAGTTCTGGGAGAACTGACTAGCCATATGCAGAAATTGAAACTGGACCCTTTCCTTACACCATATACAAAAATCAACTCAAGATGGATTAAAGACTTAAATGTAAAACCCAAAACTATAAAAACCCTGGAAAAATCTAGGCAATACCATTCAGGACATAGGCATGAGCAAGGATTTCACGACGAAGATGCCAAAAGCAATTGCAACAAAAGCAAAAATTGACAAATGGGATCTAATTAAACTAAAGTGTTTCTTCACAGCAAAATAAACTATTATCAGAGTGAACAGACAACCTACAGAATGGGAGAAAATTTTTGCAATCTACTTATCTAACTAAGTTCTAACTTCCAGCATCTACAAAGAGCTTAAATTTACAAGAAAAAAATAAAACATTAAAAAGTAGGCAAAGGACATGAACAGACAATTGTCAAAAGAAGCCATATATGCAGCCAAAAAACATGCAAAGCTCAACATCACAAATCATTAGAGAAATACAAATCAAAACCACAATGAGATACTTTCTTATACCAATCAGAATGGCTATTATTAAAAAGTCAAAAAAATTACGGATGCTGGCAAGGTTGTAGAGAAAGGGGAATGGGTATACAGTATTAATAGGAGTGTAAATCAGTTCTACCATTGTGGAAGACAGTGTGGTGTTTCCTCAAAGTTCTAAATACAGAAATAGCCAATATCATACTGAATGAGCAAAATGGGATTTGACCCAGCAATCCTATTCCTTGGGATGTACCCAGGAGAATATAAATAATTCTATTATAAGGATACATGCAGGTGTATGGTCATTGCAGCACTATTCACAATAGCAAACACATGGAACCAACCTAAATGTCCTTCAGTAACAGACTAGATAAAGAAAATGTGTACATATACACCATGGAATACTATGCAGCCATAAAAAATGAAATCATGTCATTTGCAGGGACATGGATGGACCTGGAAGCCATTATCTGCAGCATACTAACACAGGAACAGAAAACCAAATACCACATGTTCTCACTTATAAGTAGGATTTGAATGATAAGAACACATGAACACATAGTGGGGAACAACACACAATGGGGCCTGTCAGAGGGTGAGGGATAGGAGGAGGAAGTACAGGTGATGGGATGATGTGTGCAGCAAACCACCATGGCACATGTTTACCTGTGTAACAAACCAGCACATCCTGCACATGTACTTTTGAACTTAAAATAAAAGTTGAGGGAAATAAGCCAAATGTTTCACAGAACAAGAGGAGGCTGAAGCAGACAAACCTGAAGGGAATCTCTACCTGAGAATAAAGATAGCCAAGGCAGATCCTCATGTAAAATTAAAAACTAGGGTTATGAGTGATGAAGGGTTAGAAGGAAGCAGATTCTTCCCTTCCATAACTAAGGCAAGGAAATGAAATGACTTCTCCCCTTTTCTGACTTTCACCGTCCTGTAGCCTAACTTTTTCCAATTTTTCCCCATTAATCTTGTCTTTACTTCCGTCCTTTTTTAAACTTAGATTTTCCTGTATGAAATTTATTCATGGAAAATGAATACATGCTGACATAAGCCAAGACAGTGTCTCAGATCCCATAATCCACTGAAGACAGTTCATAGACAATCTCTTGAAACAAAGGAAGTATAGTCAAGAAATACTGAAGGACTGCTTTCACTATTTATAGCATTCCAATTCTCATAGCAATAAAATTGGATGAAGAAAGTTCTACTCCTCTACTACAGTATGAAAGTTACACCTCTTTGGTCAAAAGATGGCTATGAAGTATTCACATTCAGAATAAATTTTGTATTCCAGACACAGGACTGGAGTGGTTTCTAATTTAAAATTAGATGTTGAAGAAAATAAATCTGGATACTATAAAAAAAATTATACCTGTATCAGGCTAAAAAGGATTTTTTAAACAATTGTCAGGCCAATATCTCACATTGCCAAACCCATAAACTGCTTCAAGAAACAGATGGAATTATACCACATACTCACAAACCTCATGGGGAGGGATCTTTGTGTCCAATTAACACCTTGGCAATAGTAGTTAATCTGGAGGGATATGCTCAAAGCATCGAAAAATATTTTGTCTAGACTTACCCACTGCAGAATTTTCTATTGTACATTCCCTGGGGCAAGACATCATGGATTCAAAGTGTGGGCAGGGACTGGTGATATCTTCTCAGAATGTGGGCTTTCTTTTCTCATATTCTCAAGGATATATCCATAACAACTTTACAAGACAGGTATTCCACCTCAGTTGGATCTGCCATTCAGGCTTTCCTAATGCAAGTGCCAAACCTCAAATTAAAAGAAAATACAAAAACATGTCAGTATGTGCTGAGCTACTATTGACAATATCCAAAGATGGCAAAAACTGAAGAAATAGAGTGTTTCATATAAAATGTTGCCTGCAATTTTTGCAGATATTTCCAACCAATTTCAGAAGGAACTGAGATTTTTTTTAAATTCCAACTTCTTTATCATTTTACTAGATTTTGATTATTATCTACTTCTAAAGTGGTTAAACCAGGCCAGTTACAAAGCAATGAATTTGATCGAGTTGATTCTTGCGGTTATAGTTTGCATGCCAGTGCACTGTTGGAGCAAAGGGTCTCAGTCTTCTTCCCTGTGGACTGCAATAACAAATGCCCATTCTTTTGTAGCTGAAATTGCTTGGGTGTGGTCCTGTGAGGAGGTAGAGAACAGGAATGGGCAGCCATCTCTCAAAGGTCCACTACAAGCTGCCAGTCCCTAGCCCCAAGACCTCATTTGTCTACAAATAGAAGCACTTCACATATCAGTGACATTGAGAAGGGGAGACAAAGACAAGATAAGAAAAGACAGGAATTAAGTAAGCAAATAAAGTTAAAAAAAAAAAAAAGGATAAATGAGGTAGAAGGGCAAGTAACAAACGGAAAGTGAGGCAAGTTGCAAGAAGCTGATTTAGCAAAGTGTGTTGATCTTAGACTAGAAAGGAGCAAAATGACAAGTTGAAAAAAAACTTGATTGAAAAAGTCTCAAAGGAAATAGATGAAAATCTTATTTATGCTGTTGGATGTATTTTTTTCCCCAGTGCTTCTATCAGCATTACTGAAGTATTCTTCAATAGTTCCTGACAACGTTTTATTTTGTTGTCAGGAACTATTGAAGAATACTTCAGTAATGGTGATAGAAGCACTGGAAAAATATTTTGTCTATTTTATGTTCAACGCTTTAACAAACCTCTTTGATCTCCTCCTTTGCCTATGAAAGAGATCTCCTACTTTGCCTTGAGAGATTGTCAGTCAAGTCTGGACATGCTGATTTATTATTGCTGTTATTAAAAGTAATCACTGACATTTGCAAGTAGTTATACACGTTTATAGGTACCCTTCACAGGTATATCTTCTAGTAGTCATGACAATCTTGTGCTTCAAATTATCAGTATCATTAACCCATTTTATAAATGAGAAAACTGTCACTAAAAGAGACTAAGGGATTTACCTACCATCATTTACTCCACTTCACTTGCACTGGACTTGGCACTCATACTCTTTCTCTTGTGCTATGTTACTGCTTAGTAGATAAAGCAAGTTTTTGTAAATAGGTGATATATGAAGTAGGGGACAGTTGCTTTACTCAATTAAAATGTCTTTCTTCCAAAGATGCTGCTAAGGTTTGATGCTATGGTTTTAACCCCCAAAGCAACAGTGTTGAGAGGTGGGACATTCAAGAGGTGATTACGTCATGAGAGCTTTGCCCTCATGAAGGAATTAATACCATTATTGAGAGAGTAGGTTTCTCAAAAAAGGTTGAGTTCGGCTCCCTCTCTCTCACTGTCTTTTCTCTCAGCCTCTCTCACACATGCATGCTCCTTTGCCCCTCCACTTGCTGCTATGATACGATGCAACAAGAATGCCCTTGTCAGATGCAAACCTATCAACCTTGGGCTTCCCAGCCTCCAGAACTCCTGAAATAAATCTCTGTTCTTTATAAATTAGCCAGTCTCAGGTATTCTGTTATAGCAGCACAAAATGGACTAAGAAAAATAATTACCATAAGTCTGTAAATAGTGTGGGAGGGAGCTTGTTACAAAAGTAATTAAGTAAACAAAATTAAGACAAATAATTAAACATACTCTGATCTTAACCCTGTTTTAAAAACTTGATTGAAAGCAGTCTGGAAAGAATCTCATGTAAGTGTTAAGAGTGGTAAGTGAGTGTTGATGGTACAGCATACCAGCTAAAAGTTAGACTGAAATTACACTGCCTATATTTGAATCTTAGCCTTGTTACCTATTAGCCAAGTGACTGTAGGCAAATATTTTAACTGTGCTCCTGGCATCTTATCTCTTATTAAGGCTAATGATGGGATCTATTGAAATCGTCATACTGAAATCATTATGAGAGTTAAATGACTTAATATGAGGAAAGCCTTAGAACAGTATTTGTTATCATACATAGTAAACATCATATAAGTGTTAGTTATTGACTATTTCTGGGAATTATGTGTGGTTTTAATTTTTTTCTTTGTATGTTTTGAAATTTCAAATGTTTAGCATATGAATGTCAATATCCCCCCCCAAAAAAACCTATGAAAATAATAAAAAGTGGCCATTAACAATTTCCACAGTTCACTTAATTGAAAGTTCTGTCCCTTTTAAGATTCAGAACTTCTTTATAACACTCTCCATTTTTTAGTTCCTTGGAAATTTGTCTTACTGACAGGTAGGTGCCTTGTTGGTTGAAGGAAAGCTAAGTGAATTATAGCTATCCTAAAGTCTCCCTGATGAAACCAGAGCAGATGTTTGAGCAAGTATTCAAGGTGTCAAAGATTCCTTAAAGGGATGAGGTTCAACTTGAAATCATCAAGCAAACAAAACAAACATCAATTTCCAGGTAACCTTGTGCAAATTAGATGGCAGGTAAATTAATGAAGTTTTCTCTACACGGAGTCTTTCATTTGCACAGCCCTTAACAACTTGCTTTGGGCTATTAGTCTCACCATAAATATGTGCTGCAGCAAATGCAAAAGCATTTACTCTGAAAGTTAACAAAACTAGGTTCACGAGAAACATGGCACACACCAGACAACTGGGAACAAATACAGAAAGTGGGACTTCTTCCAACCAGATGCTTCTCAAAATATGTGGCAAACGTTTTAAAGAGTCCTGTAAGAATTTCAAGAACCATTCTTCTAGATTAAGAAAAGCACAGAAGGAATACAGACAAAGAGCAGATGGTGAGCACAAGCTGTCTAAGATTTTGAAAGGAGAGGTATTACAATTTGATAAAGCAGTGGCAGTTTATGTACGTTTGAGGCAGTACCAGCCATATGTATTGTATTTCCATAGGCTACCCCCTCCCACCACACCCTGGAGACTTCATTACTCAAAGAAAAATTTCTGACTGTGGTGAGCTAGAGACACTGAATATAATCTTATTACAAAAATTCTTAAATCATCAATAACTAGAAATTGTGTAATTTTTTGGTAATTAGCAATACGTATTGAGCTCTTACATTCTATTTGCCTTCTTTATAGGACTTTTAAACTGTTTTTACTGCAGTTGAAAATACAACAGCATTCTTTGTGTTCATATCCAGAACCAGGCTTCATGACTATTCACTACCCAGTTGTCACTCTGCTAAATAGCATGGGGATACAAAGTAGTTGGTACTCACCTTGAAGTGACAACATGAAGCCTTATCAAAGCCGAAATCTCAGTGTTCTGGAGCCATTTACCTCTACCACCATTTCTGGTGATTAAACACAAGGAAGGATACCAGCATTTAAAGTATAGCCTTTGTGGCTGTGTCAGGAAACCGAGTTTTCCTGAATAACTCCTCAATCAGACAAGAATTGCAGAGTATAATTGGAAATCACTTGCCATTAAATATAGTTTCAATTGGAATGTCATTTAAAGGTTTGAGAAAATATTCTAGCTCCTGTGTGTTGTTTTGAATTTTCTCCTTGTTGATTACTTTCTGCTTATTCTGAAAATATAATAAGTATAATTGGAGTGAAAGAGAAAGGAAAATCGCTGATTATTTCTGTACCCATGAGCAACCTATAGAGAGGTTAAAAGAATGTCATTGTAGTATATTTAAGTCTGCAGTCTATACGAACATTTTTAAACGTGTTCTACTGTGGTGCTAAAAGAATAGGCCAACACTGAAAAAACCTAAGTGTACATTCTCCACATTTATCACATTTTCCATCCATTAGTTTCTTGCAGATTGTTTGGGTTTCTTTTCACTCCCGTAGCAGTTACATATTCACAGCCAACCTTTTTATCTAAGAGATATATTAAAGTCTTCACCATTTGATGAGGACTTTTCATTGCTAAGATTAAGCTCCTTGACAAATTACAGTATCTCTCCTGCCAAAATGATGTTTTCCTAATACAACCGCAACTTTGGGACTATGTTTCATTTTCTCCCTAGCTTCAAATCCTCCTATCTACCAGGGGAGAATTTTCCTTTCTGACTGACAGTAAATATAAATCTCTGCATGAAGAAAGGTAGGAAAATACAGCTTTCACATCAGAGGGCTCAGATTTTCTATTTCACATTCATGAACTGATACCTCTTTGAGGTGTTTGGTTGTATTCTGAAAGCCGACTACTACACACAAAAATTGATTCTTTTTCACTATTTCATAAAGAATTGTCTCCACTGAGCTAAAACCAATTTCAGCCTCAGTAGTCTTCTGTACACAGAGACTTCACGTGGACAGGGATGCCACATTATCAAGTGGACTCTGCTACCCATTCTATGAGCCCATCTCTACTTCCTTTTACTTGCTGCTTCCATTTCCTGCCTACCTGCCCTCTGTGATCTCTTACATTTGGTTTCACTCTACTTACAGTGTTCTTTTGATATTGACAGCAACCATTCTCTTGGCAAAAAATAGTGATGTTTTCATGTCTTCACATCCCTTGAATTCTGTTGCATTCAGAGCTGTCTCGGTCTCTTCCTCTTGCTCTCCTCTGTTTCTCTTTTCTTAGGTACACTGATGCATCATTCAGCCCCTCTTGTTTCTAAAAGTTCTGTCCTATGCCCTTCATACTTTTCACTCATACTGTTTCAGTCACTGAGCTTATAAATTCCATTGCTTCAACTGTTTCTTCTGAGAAGGTAATCCCCAAGTCTCCATCTCCAGTTCTTACCTCCCATCTGCTCCTCCCCTGTTTACAAATGGCCACAGGCATTTCCATTACAGTGATCAGCCATAATGTCAAATTTTATATTTAACCTATTGGAAATTGACATCCTCATCTTTTCTCCAGATTAGCTCTCCTTTCTCAATTATCCAGCTCTATTCTTGATTTCACCATTAGTTCAGTTTGCCAAAACTTAGTATCATTTTTCTCTTATTAGTCACAGAATATAAACTTCTGCAGAGTGCAGACTTTGTTTTGTTTGCTGATGAAGGCCCAGCTCCTAGAAGAGTGCCTAGCATAAAGTAGGTTCTTAACAAAGATGTACTGAAGGAATAAATGTGATAGAACAGACCTAAAGCATTTGGTATTCTATTAGCTGAAGTCCTCAATAAATGTTACCTATCATGTGTTACTATTATTTCTATGATTTCTATTTTCAGTAGTAATTGCAGCATTAAAAAGATGACTATAAGCACCTTATTTTCTTGCATTTATTCATAATTTTTTGATATTTTATTTTTTTCTACTTAATTTTAGTAGGGCAGAGACTTTGGTTTGTCTTAGACCTTTTTTTACAAGGCCTCCAGCATTTACAGCTATGCAAATGAAGATCTCTAATGAACAGTCTTCCCTGGTTTTGCAAAGTGGAAAGCAAAGAATAAGAGAGACAGAAATCTGGGAGTAAAAGGATCACTCATGTTGTTTATAAGTTGGTTTTGTAGGTACTAAGTTTGAGGCACAAAGTTTTCATAGTCCTTTGAACAATAATAAATGACAAATGATTTGAAGAGTTTATTAAAACATTTTCAATTTGAATCTTCAAAAAAGTAGATGGCAGGTGTTCTCGTTGAATTTGGACCAGAGATGATACAAAAAACAAATAATTCAAAATGTTAAATTATTTTATCTCTTTGTAAGATTGTTATATTTTGATAAGCATTCTTATATAACACTGTCAGAAGAACAAAAACATAACAGCAAACAAATATAATTTAATTATTTTGCTCCTGGTTTGTTTTGCCATGTTAAAATGAGCTTTGGGAGTTTTGATTTGAGAATCTGCCTGTATTTATGTTTCCTTTAATCTATTCTGTTATTTTATGTTGTTTCATTAATATAATTTATATTCTTGCTTGTTTTCCATATTTTGTTGATTTCTATATATATTTAATTATTCATTTTTAGAAACTCTTATTTTGGCAAAACTAAAAGGTATTTATGCATTGGAGTACAATGTTAATACATCTCTGCTTTGTTAGGTAGATGCCTGCTCTTAATTCTTTAACTTTCATCAGTCTCCAAATTATACAAAAAAAACACCAAGCCTTGACCTAGAATGGGAAAATCCTAGTTGATTTCTAGCTCTGGTTCTTTCTAGCTGTCTGAGGCTGGCATGACTGCATATAGTATCTATGAGCCTTAGGGTGGTGGTAAGAAAGCCTACACCAAGCCAGACATCCTGAGTTTAAGCACTTCCTCAGTCTCCTCACTCACAAAATGGTGATGTTACTAATGCCCATCATATGGGTTACAGGAATGAAGTGACTTAATAAATATAAAGCATTTAGAATGCTCTCTGGGCAGTAGTAAGCCATGTTGTAAGAATTAAAGAGAATTGAGGGAGTTAATATTTGAAAACTCACTATGTGCCCAACCATCTTTTACTTATATAAACTCATGTAATCATCACAACAATCCTGTGAGGTAGGTTCTTATTTTACAAGTGAGAAAAATGAAGTTCAGAGAACTGAAGTAACTTGAATAAAGTCACACAGCTAGTAAGTGGTTGAGCCTCTTTTCAAAACCATGAAACATAATGAAGATGGGCCTAGTACATGAGATCTTCATAAGTGTTTCATAATACCTTAACCTTGCTAAGCTCCAACATCTGTAGGAAAAATATATTATGTTGCAGTCATGCAGATAAGCATGAAATAAATGAAAAGGGAACAAAAGGTCATTTCTTCCTATGATAGTTTTCAAATTCATTTTCCCATAGGAAAATGAATATATTTTACAGGGAGCTCCATGATTCATGTATCTATCATTCACCATTCTCCATAGGATCAGTTTTCTTCCTCAGTGATTTTTGTTAATGAAGCATGGATTTACTCCATCCATGCCTTTCTCATCCCTGTCATGCTTAAGAGTTACATTCTAACATCTCCCACATCATCCTCCTCATTCAAATACAAAGGCATCTGACCTAACACTCCCAGGCCATCTCAAGAGAATGACTCATAGAAAGAAATTCTTACTATTTCAGCATCTCACCCCTGTTGGATGACCGAACTAACCTTACGGCAAATTCAGCTTTAGTGAATGGTGTTTCTTAGGGTTGTTTTGTCCACAAAGACTCCTACTGCCAGAAATACGAAAATGGAAAATATGAGATTTGCCTAGTAGTCCATCACCATCAGTTTCACAGCAGTGACAAAACATTCTTTCCTCAGAAAGCATCAGCCGCTTCCTCTGAGGATTACCTGGTGAAGACTCCCCCAGTACCCACCCAGCCTTCACTAATTGACTCCACAGCACAAAGGATAGGCTGGTATGAATCTGCCCACCCTCCTCTGCGCTCACCAACAGCTGAACAAGCCCCACACCTCTCCCCCTCCAAATAACTGGCAACGCCAGCAGAGACTTGGAACAGCCCGCAGACAAAGAAAAACAATTTAATTTCTCTCTGACTGGCTGTGCCTTTCCAAATGTGACAGCTTTTCTAACCAAATGGCTTGTATTCTAGTCAGTTACACTGAGGAAGAAACAGGGTGAACAGTGACACCAAATGGTTAGATATATTAAGAAAGGGTGTTTATATCCTGTGTCACATCACAAATGACTGAGGTGGCTTACGTGGATAAATAATAGGCAATAAAATAAAAACTTAAAAGGACATAGTAAATAAGGAAATGAAATACTTTGAGACCTAAAAATGTCTACAGAATAGTAGATTTAAAAAAAAAAAAAAGCTAATTTGAGCTACTAATTCACTAACTGGACTTCAGTCTTTCTAGCAGTGCAGAGGGGAAAAAAGGAAACCTGTTCAGTTTCAAAGGAGAAGTACAATTCTTCCTCAAGCTGCAATGACAGAAATTTCTAGTAAGAGGCTTGTAAGTATCTACTAAACAGTAGGGACCTTGGAAATGTACTTCATTCTTGCTTTTTATCTTCATGTGTATTTTCATTTATGTTATACTATCTTTTCCAAATCTGATTTTCTAATCATTTGGTTTAGATTTTTATTTGGTACTACTGGATCTTACTTAATTACAACCTTTATTCAGTCTCTGCTCAATTAAAAGCAGCCAAGTAGTGCAACTGTTTCTAAGAATTTTTTTTTAAGTATCCATGGAAAGTCAAGTGAGCAAGAAGAAAAACAATGCAGATATTGCTGTTTGACAGGATTAGTTGTTTATGTTGATGTTCAGAACATCTCTGGTCCAACCAATTTATCAAACAATTTTAAGTTCCATTTAAAGCTTGTAGCACTTTGGGAGGCTGAGGCAGGCAGACCGCCTGAGGTCAAGAGTTCAAGACCAACCTGGCCAACATGGTGAAACCTCATCTCTATTAAAAATATGAAATTAGCCAGGTGTAGTGGTGGGCACCTGTAGTCCCAGCTACTTGGGAGGCTGAGGCAGGAGAATTGCTTGAACCCAGGAGGCGAAGGTTGCAGTGAACCAAGACTCCAACCTGGGCAACGAGGGTGAAATGCCATCTCAAAAAAAAAAAACTTAATATAACTTGTTTGATAATGTATTTGTTTAACGTGGATTTACTGAGAAAATGGTAGGCTGCAGAGCATGTTACAGAGAACAGAATTAAGTGATATGGACAGTGAACCAGCTACAAAAATAAAGAAAAATTGTATCTAAGGAATACATAGAAGATCAGCTTAAATAATAAGAAATGAGAATGTTAAGTACGCATGGGAGGAAAAGAGGAAATTATCTAAATCATAAGAAGCAAAATGTATGGCAATAACAGATTATTGGTGATTTAAGTGAGCAGAATAGAGAATTGGTGGTTTAAGTGAGCAGAATAGAGAACAAGATGAAAGAGACAAATAGGAGATGTGAAAAAAATAAAACATTGAGTCAGAGAGGGAGGAAATCTAAGAATGCTTTTAAAATAACAGCTGGTAATTTTAGCTTACTCAAAGGTTAAATTGCCAGAAAGTAATGAAATGAGGAAAGAAACAAGTAGTTGGCTCATAATGGACTCGTAAGAAACACATGTTAGATTTGAGTTGCTGCTGAGAGAGAAAGAGATAGGGGAGTAAAAATAAGAGAAATTGTAAATGAAAGAGAATGGATCAATGAATTTCTTTTCTGTTTCATATTCTTCCCATCATGAGATATAAAGGGATAGTCAGAGAATTACCAGAATGACTGACATGTCAGAAAATAAGACCTCTGAGAAAAGATTAAATCAAAACCAACCTTTCCTCCACAAAAGAGTAGGTGAATGGTAATAATGTTTTCCACAAGTTGTGCTGCTAGCCATTCCTGCTGCATCCAACTGGGCTCATTGTTAAACTGTCTGTACACCTTTTCATTATAAGGAAAAAATGAGAATCCTGAAAGCTCCCTCTTCCTCCCCTTTGTTCGCATCTCTATCATATTGGATATGAATTTGTACTGACTTCTTTGACATGTGTACTTCCCCCACTAGACTATGAACTCTCCAGGACCAGGAACCAGAGTCATTTTGCATATTCACGCCTCGTATCCAAGATCTCTCTGTATATATTTATACTGTATCATTTTCCAGGAAGGGTTTAATGTGTTACCTGATTTTTGTTGAGAGAATCTGCTCTTCCAGTCTTCACTCTTTCAGTTTTTAGCAATCATTTATCCAATTTCTCGATTCAAAAATGTAGATGTTAACGTTGATTCTTCTCTCCTTTTCTCTAAGTCAGTTCATCACCAAATCCCATCAGTTTTCTTTTCAGTATGAATCTCACATCATAACGTCTCATCACTTCACCATTGCTGCCCATCCTGGCTATGGAAACTGCTTTCAAAGTCGTCTTCCTGTATTCCCTTTTGCCCTTCTGTGTTTATTCTTTGCAGATCAGCCAAATAAATCTTTCAAACTCTAACTCCAATCACATCATTTGCCTAATTAAAAACTGATGTCTTCCCGTTCTCAGATTCCTGGTTTCCTTTCTTGCCATCTCTCCCTTGCTCAGTACATTCAATCTTCACTGGCCTTCTTGCTGTGCCTTGAAAAATTCAACTTTGCTCCTGTCACTTACCCTTGTTCTACTTTCTGGAATGCTCTTCACCCATATCCTTGAATAACTAACCCATTTTAATCATTCATCCTCTTTTCAAATGTTACTTTCTTAAAGTGCATTTCCAGACCATCTTTTTTAAATGAATGTAGATTGCCTCACTGTTTTATTTTCTTCACAACACTTGTTACTCTCTGAAGTTGTATGTTTATATATTTTCTATTTTCTATGCAGAAATATAAACTTTCATAAATGCAAATATTTTGTCTGTTCACCATTGTAGCTCTACATCTCTAGGATCCTAAACATATAGAAGATGCTTAATAAATAAATGCCAAATGGACAAATATGTATGTTTGAACAGTCAGGTCTTAGGTTCAGGGATAAACACTTTCCATTCATTATCTAAGACATATGCTAGTGGTGTCTTGGTTTCTTATTAAATAAAATTATTATAATTTTTATTAAAATGATATTATAATAAATTTAGGCCAGGCGTGGTGTCTCATGTTTATAATCCCAGCACTTTGGGAGGCTGAGGCAGGCAGATCACCTGAGGTCAGGAGTTTGAGACCAACCTGGCTGAAACCCTTCTCTACTAAAAATACAAAATTAGCTGGGCATTATGGCACATGCCTGTAGTCCCAGCTACTTAGGATGCTGGGGCAGAAGAATTGCTTGAACCTGGGAGGCAGAGGGAGATTGCAGTGAGCCAAGATCACGCAATTGCACTACAGCCTGGGAGACAAGAGTGAAACTCCATCTAAAAAAAAATAATAAATAAAATAAAATAAATTTAAAAATTTTAAGGACTATTACTTTTCAGAAAATGGTTCTATGCTAATGAATCAAAGTGTGTGAAGATGAAAGTAATTCTAATATGTCATCCAGTCAAATCTCATGCCTATTTGTCAATTTCCGCTATACTCAGACCCTGTTTAACACTTCAGAGCAAGGGCACCCGCTGCCTCACAAGGCCCCATGTCTTGCTGTTAGAAAGCTAGTGTTATAACACTGAACTAAAATATGTTAAGATGCCTACAGAAACCAGGTGAATAACAGTTCCATGAAGTTGGCCAAGGAGTAGTGGGGACTGTGGCAAAAAACAAGCTCTTGCCTGGTCTGTAGCAAATGAACAAGCTCTTGCCTGGTCTAAAAGAATAGCTGCTGTGCCATAATTGATTGTTGTCATTTCAAGTCAGAAAGCAGGCCCCGTGTTGCCAAAATGTTCTCAGTTTTCAAAAAAAGATGGAAAATTGGATTTTTACGTGAAACATCTCCATGTTTAAAACCCTATCTGGCTACCTTAAAACCTGAAGACTGTTGGTTGATAAATTTCTAGTCTAAAGCAATACAGAAGAAAACTTCTCCCTTCTACAAGAAAGCCCAGGGTTTAAAAATGTTTAGGATATCACCTCTAAGTCTTTATTCTTAATCTATATGCCCTTGGCTATTTTCAACATTTTTTTAATCACACCATGATCATATTACTAAAATCAAATAAGCAGATGACTTTTAGTATCTACTGGATTAACACAAATGTTTAGGTTACAGCTGAGTTAAAAACAAACAAACATAAAACTAAAGCCAAAAGATATAGGAATGATTACAAGTTAAACAACACTGTAGTAAAGTTTTTTCTTCTGGTGTTTAATCCTGTGGCATCTTGTCCAGACCACATTTCAATCCTACCATTTTATGTACCATTAAGATTACTAGTTTCAAAAACTTCACACAGCACATCATGTACTTGAAGGAATGACCCTCAGTGAACCACATGTGCCATGACAAGTTTTAGTGCAGCAAAATTCAGATCACTGTTTTAACACAAATAGTATAGCTCACCTATGTATCAGAGCAGCATCCCTGTATGACCACAAAAGGAAATTTGTATTTAAGACATAAAATATTCTGTTTCAATCTAAATCTTTTTCTTATTTCAGTTCTACCTCATTTAACTTTTTCAGAACATTATTTTTGTGTATGAATTAATAATTCATTATTAATCATACATACATTGTTTTGTGTATATTTTAAATTGAGGAAGACAGTAATTAATAGAAAATAACTATCACAAAGTAAAATATTTGGAATTATAAAACTTTCAAAATGTTTTCAACAATAAACCACATATTTATAGCTTTTTCTAAAGCATGACTTGCAATCATTTCTTAAAATTCTTATATATTTTCATGGAACCAAATTACTTTATGACTGAATTATATTGATTTGTTTCTGTTCCTACTTTTGTCATATATACTGCTGATTCTTTTTTGTAACCCTGATTCTAATTCTTCTTGGTATCTCAGAGCCATGACCTGGTCTTGACCCCCTTATCATATCTTGTAGAAGAGCCTCCCTTCTTTAAGTTAATCATCTTCTTGTCTTCTTAACCTTCAAAATGGGAATTACACTTCTCAGCTATAATTAAAATTATGACATGCTTGTAAGCCTTATCATTCAAAGGTTTGTTCTTAAAAATAGAACTCATTATTATATTATTAAAATTTATCAATAAATCTGCCTATTCACTGAGCTGTCTTCCTTATGGTACTGCTCAAAGGATCTTCCTAGTTACATCACAGGATTGAGCTCTCTTATGTTAGAGCAACTGAGAACAGTACACTTCTTAAGATGGTTCAGTGAGGCCTGGGCATCACTTCAATTTTCAGGACATGTACTCATCTTTTTTCACTCTCAAATGTAGGGAGTTCTACGTGTCAATGGAGTTTCTTCAAAATTTGATAAACTCAGTAATAAAAGTGATATTTTTATAGGTCAGAAAGTGATTGAATATCAGCAATTTCATATGGTTTAATACACTAATATATAATATTAGGTTTGAGTTATTTATAGATGCTGGATATTAGATATTTGTCAGATGCACAGTTTACAAATATTTTCTCCCATTCTATAGGTTGTCCATTTACTCTGTTGATAGTTTCTTTTGATGTGCAGAAGTTCTTAAGTCAAATTAGACACCACCTGTCAATTTCCGCTTTTGTTGCAATTGCTTTGTCACTAAATCTTCGCCTGTGTCCAGGATAGTACAGCTTAGGTTGTTTTCCAGGGTTTCTATAATTTTGGGTTTTACATTTCAGTTTTTAATATATTTTGAGTTGATTTTTGTGTATAGTGTAAGGAAGGGGTACAGCTTCAGTCTTCTGCATATGACTAGCTAGTTATCTTAGCACAAATAATTGTACAGGGAGTCTTTTCCCCATTGCTTGCTTTTGTCAGCTTTGTTAAAGATCAGATGGTCATAGGCGTGCAGTCTTATTTCTGGGGTCTCTATTCTGTCTCATCAGTCTATGTCTGTTTTTGTACAAGTACCACACCATTTTAGTTACTGTAGCCCTGTAGTATAGTTTGAAGTTGGGTAGTGTAATGCCTCTAGCTTTTTTCTTTTTGTTTAGGATGGCCTTAGCTATTTGGGCTCTTTACTAGTTCCATATGAATTTTAAAATAGTTTTTTTTTTAGTTCTGTGAAGAAAGTCATTGGTAGTTTTAGAGCAGCTGCTGCAAAGACACTGGGTGCAGTGGAAGAGGTGTGGCAGAACCAAAGAAGGTGGGAATAGATGAGAGCCCACCCTGTAGTGAGTCAGTTGGGCAAGGGCCCCATGCTTCCAGCCACAGCTATATCCGTCCAGCCACAGATACATCCTTTCAGCCACAGCTGTGCTCTCAGAAGCCCAGGAATCCCCCATCCCCCAACAGGCTTGGAATTGCCCACTCCCACTCTTTGGCCTCTCCCTGCTCCTGGTGCCCACCCTGATTTCAAAGCAAAGCTGAAGCCGAGCCCAGGTGCGGTTGTGACCTGGCTGGGTGTGCACACATTCAGGTTGGCACTGACATGCCAGCTCCCCTGCAACCTTGGCCCCCTCTGAAACTTTGGGCACTGACAAGCTCAGGGAGGGAGACCAGGGAGGTGGCTGATGGCGGCTCAGCACAGGCCTGCAGGTGCCCTTAGGCATGAACAGCCTGGGCACCATGGATGGCATATTGATGGCAGCAGGAGGCAGAAAGACTCTTAGGTGGAAAGGGGAAGGTTCCTGGCAAAAACCCACCTTCAGGTAGGGGTGGGGCTACCAGTTCCAGGTGGAGCCCATGGCCCACAGTGAGAATTTAGGGTGCTTTCTCCAGGCCCACTCATGTCCACCATGGCTGCCCATGGACCAATCAGGACATACTTTCTCCCTTCTGAGTCCATATAGACCACAGCCAGACTCAAACAGACATCAGGACTACTAGCTGTGGAGAGGAGCTACCCACGTCGGGTCTCCTCAATTCTTCAGGACAACCTGCCTGTGAAAAGGAGCTGCCCATTATGGGTCTCCTCTCCTACCCACTACAGGTCTCCTCTCTGCTGAGATCTGGATACTTGTTGGGACAACCTGCCTGCAGAAAGAAGCTATTTACTGCGAGTCACCTTTTCGCTGAGAGCTAGACATTCATTGGGATGACCTGCCTGCAGAAAGGAACTACCTACTTTGGGTCTCCTGAAAGCTGCTCTGTTGCTCAGTCAAGCTCCTCTTGCTCAGTGAAGCTCCAGTTGTCCATGTACCTAATTCTTCCTAGACACAGGAAAAAAACTTGGGACCTGCCAAATGACAGGACTAAAAGAGCTGTAACACAAATGGGGCTAAAGCATTCCCACCGGCTTGCCATGCTGCAGGCAACAAAAAGGAAAGAAGAGCTGCCACCCTTTGGGGAGCCCAGACCTAAGGGCTCCCTGAGCCAGGGCTATGACACACTCTTTGGGGCTCTGTGGTTCCTGGCATCTCTAGGCTTCTGGGAACCACCTCATTACCCCTGTCCAGACATGGGTGCCCACAGCAGAAGCTACATGCAGTACATCTCGTCCAGCCACAGCCTCACATGAAGCTGACACCTATTCCAGACCCTACAGCTGCCTGCCCCGACAGAGCCAGTATGCCTGGCTGTGTGCAGTGGCCAGACGCCACACTCACTCACTCACACACCCCTAGCTGCTCCATGCCTGGCTCACCCTTGGTAGGCATGGGATCTGGTCCAGCAGCATGAGCCAAATTCAGCCCACTGGGCTGAGTGGGTGCAACAAGCCCAGCAGGTACAATCAAAACCCAAGCAGAGGTACCACTGGCCACAACATTTTTCAGCTGGTGAAGCAACACCCTAAGTTTCAGAGAAATAACATTGAATATGTAAATTACTTTGGGTAGTATAATCATTTTAATGATATTGATTCTTCCTATCTGTGCGCATAAGATATTTTTCCATTTATTTCTGTTTTTTGTTTGTTTGTTTGTTTGTTTTTCTGATTTCTTTGAGCAGTGTTTTGTAATTCTCAAGAGGAGATCTTTCACCTCCCTAATTAGCTGTATTCGTAGTTATTTTACTCTTTGGGGGACAACTGTAAATAAGATTGTCTTTCTGATTTTGGTCTTGGTTTGACTATTATTGATGCATAGAAATGCAAGTGATTTTTGTACACTGATTTTGTATCCTGAGACTTTGCTGAAGCTGTTTAGCAGTTGAAGGAGTTTTGGGGCTGAAACTATAGGGCTTTCTAGATATTGAATCATGTCAACTGCAAAGAGACATAGTTTGCCTTCCTGTCTTCCTATTTGACTGCCATTTATTTCTTTCTCTTGCCTGGTTGCTCTGACTAGGACTTCCAATACTCTGTTGAATACAAGTGTTGAGAGAGGGCATCCTTGTCTTGTGCAGGTTTTCAAGAGAAATGCTTCCAGAGTTTGCCCATTCAGTGTGATGTTGGCTGTGGGTTTGTCATAGATGGAACTTATTATTTTGAGGTATGTTCCTTCAGTACCTAGTTTATTGAGTTTTTAATGTGAATCAGTGTCGAATTTTATTGAAAGCCTTTTAAGCGTCTGTTTGAGATAATCATGTGGTTTTTGTCTTTAATTCTGTTTATGTGATAAGTCACATTTATTGATTTGTATATGTTGAACCAAACCTGCATCCTGTGAATAAAGCCTGCTTGATTGTGGTGGATTAGCTTTTTAATGTGCTGCTGGATTCAGTTTGCAAGTACTTTGTTGATGATTTTTGCATTGATGTTCATCAAGAATATTGGCCTGAAGTTTTCTTTTTCTGTTGTGTCTCTACTAGGCTTTGGTATCAGGATTATGCTGGCCTCTTATTATGAGTTGGGGAGGAATTCCTCCTTCTAAATTTTTTGTAATAGTTTCTGTAGAAATGGTACCAGCTCTTCTTTATACATCTGGTGGAATTCAGCTGTGAATCCAACAACCCAATTAAAAAGTCAGCAAAGAACATGAATAGACACTTTTCAAAAGTATACATACATGTAATCAATAAGCATATGAAAAAAAGCTCAATATCACTGATTATTAAAGAAATACAAATCAAAACTGCAATGAGATGCTTTCTCACACAGGTCAGAATAGCTATTATTAAAAAGTAAAAAAAAAAAAAAAAAAAAAAAAAAAAAAAAAAAAAAAAAA
>NW_022437061.1:637165-655332 GCF_009761245.1 Sapajus apella
AAAAAAAAAAAAAAAAAAAAAAAAAAAAAAAAAAAAAAAAAAAAAAACAGCTGCTGGTGAGGTTGCAGAGAAAAGGGAACACTTATACACTGTTAGTGGGAGTGTAAATTAGTTCAACCATTGTGGAAAGCAGTACAGCAACTCTTCAAAGAACTAAAAGCAGAACTATCATTTGATCCAGCAATCTCATTACTAAGTATATACCCAAAGGAATATAACTCATTCTACCATAAAGATACATAAATGCAAATGTTCACTGCAGGACTACTCACAATAGCAAAGACATGGATCAACCTAAATGCTCATCAATGACATACTGGATAAAGAATATGTAATACATATATACCACGGAATACTATGCAGCCATAAAAAAGAGCAAGATTATGTCTTTTGCAGGAACATGGATGGTGCTGGAAGATATAATCCTTAGCAAACTAACACAGGAGTAGAAAACAAAATACCATGTGTTCTCACTCACAAGTGTGAGCTAAATGATGAGAACTTATGACACAAAGAAGGAAACAACAGATGATGGGGACTATTTGAGGATGGAGGGTGGGAGGAGGGAGGTGAGCAGAAAAAAAAGGAAAAATAATAATATTAATTTTGAAAATAAAGGATGAGACTACAAATCAGAAGACTTTGGTATTACTAGTAGAATAAAATTTCTGAAACTTGATTATATTTCTACACTTTTCACTAAATTATTTCTTAAATAAGGGATAAAATCAGAGAATTAAGTGTGTGATGAAATTGTGTTATTTTCTATTAATGGCAAATAAAACTGTTCACATATTGGAATATTATAAAGAAACCTCAAAATTACAGAGCTGACGAAAGAGAGAGAAGGAGGAAAAGAGAGAGGGAAGTAAGGGTGGGAGGGAAGGAAGGGAGAATGGAAAATAAATTATAGTTTCATAAACAGTTAAATAAAATGTGAATTCAAAATAATTCTAATATATCTGAATTAAGTTTAAATGTAACAAAAACATAGGAAATATACCATATTTTTTAAATGTCATTAATGTTTTTTATTTAGTATGGTACAAATAAATATAAATCTATAACTAAGAGATATATACACTTAAAGCTGACTACATTTTTGCAGTTTTTAGATTTTTTCTTGAATAGAGGTAGTATATACAACCACTGAAAGATAAGATCTTAGTGCACACTTGAGGAAAAACCAATCACTATGAGTAATAGCTAATGTTCATATGTTGTATTGTTCAGAGTTCTTCGGAGAAACAGAATCAATAAGATGTATAGAAAGAAAAAAGAAAGAGAGAGAGAGGCAGCTAGAGAGACTTGTTTTAAAGAAATGACTCAAGATTAAATTCTGCAGGACATGTGAGCAGGTGGCAGACCCAGGGAAGAGTTGAGGTTGCAGTCTTGAGCATGAGGACAGTCTGGAGGCAGAATTTCTTCTTTCTCAGGGAATCTCAGTCTTTCCTCTCCTAAGGCCTTCAACTCATAAGATGAGGCTTTTCTGTATTGCGGAGAGTAATCTGCTTTACTCAAAGTCTACTGATTTAAATAGTAATCACAGCAACAACATTCCTATATGATAACATCTAGCTTGGTGTTTGATCAAACAACAGGATACCGTAGCTTAGCTAAATTGACATATAAAATTAACCTCACACACACTATACTTGAAATAAGACCTCAGCTTACATTGTTCCTCTTCTACAAAATTGGCTCACCATTTAGGATTAATTATGAACACCTAGCAATAACTTCCGTAAATGTTGGCAATGTGGCACCTAAATAACTAAATGAAGAATATAGTTCCAGGCTAATACCAGCATTTGCAATGGGGCTTACGCCTGCCTTTCTGTACAAGTTTGGCACCAAGTAACACCCAGTATCTGTGGCCTCCTCAAATTTAAGACCTTTACTAAGGAAGATTTTAATACTTCCCCAATTCCTGTTCTTTGTAGGTTATATTAATCGTCCAAGAGTGGAGAAATTTACTTCCTCTTCCCTTCCAAACCTTAAATGTATGTATTAAAAATCTTCCTCAATCATAAAATCATTCTAGTTTAACCATCTTGATTTGGGTACTTCAGTGACTATTAGCAACTTACTCTCTTTGAATTGCCCACCCAACTCTGCTTAGTGCACTTACCTGATCATCACAATATGTGCTTACGTCTATCTTTTAAATTTCTGTTTACTTGTATTTCTAAGCACTTTAACTCTGGGTATTTCTACTCTATTTAAAATTATATATTATGTCTTCTACATTCTTTTTGAACTCCCACATTTCCTAAGGAATATTTAACAATTTTTTATCTTTAAAACAATATGAGACAGAATATTATTTATGAAATAACAGGTGAATTATAGGATAATCCTAGAACTGTTCTAATATAGTATTTAATAACTGCTTTTTTAAATGGTGGCTGAGACAAGTTATGAAAAAAGTCCCAACAATGCCAGTGGTACATTTTACTTCATCACTTTCATATGTTAACTAGATGAGCACTTTTGCCTCCTTTAAAATGAAAATGAGTAATTAGGACTTAAACCCTTAAATTAAAAATGGATTTGAATTTTCACAATTGCTTATCAACCTGGAGATGTCTCAACTACTTCTATAACCACATAAAAATTGAGAAAAATAATCCCTGAAACATGAATCATCTAACTAAATTGTGTTTGGTATATCTTAGTATAAAGCTACCCAAAGATAACCTTCATTTTATTTTATTTTGTTTTGATAATGGAAAAATCCTTTATGTTTTACATCTCAAGAAAATGGTATAAAATACAGTGTTTTAGTTTTGGTGCTCACCATAAATTATCCCCAGAATGAGAAGCAACAAGTCAGCATTTAAGTTCTAATACAAAGATATAAAGGTCTAACACCATCAAAGAACACCTGCAAAAATTATAAGAGGCGGATGCCTTTTCTTTTTTGATAACCTTCATTTTAAATGTCATCTGCAGCCCATCTGGGTCTGTAACATATGCAACATCCAAGGCCTCAATGGAATGTCCCCTGCCCTACAGTAACTAGGACCACATGCAAAATCTTCCACTGACAGGCTAAGAAATATATAAAGAAAGAAGAACTTTTTGATGCATTTCCATCTACAAACAAAACATTGTAAAAAAAAGAAAAAAAAACACTGAAAAACTTATTATAGCTTTCAGTTTTAAACAATTAAAAAATCCTAATCACTGAGCATACAATGTAAATTATTACAGCCTATGACTAATCACCACAGAATAATTCCACTGGTGCCTGATGGGGAAATATCCTTAATTACAGAAGATATATGTTGTAAGCTTATCAGCACTTTAAACAACTAAATTTGATTAATGTCAGCAATGTTAGCATATGATGGATTGTTTCACAAGATGAAAAGAAGTTTATCCTTTGTTTATTTGGTGGTTTATAGTAGATTATGAAATAAAGTTAAAGGAAGCAAAGCATAAAATATAGGGCATGAGACCTAGACCTTTGATATGTAGAGTTTCCAGTGAAGATATGCATGCTTAGTGCTGCTGGCAAAGAGCAATCTTGGATGTGTGGATCATTTAAAGAACTTCCAAAGCAGCAGAATGAATGTTTTCTGCTCATGATTGCTCACCCAGGGTGGTCAAAACCAGAAAAGGTGCATAGAGAAGAAAGGTGCATAGAAGAGAAAGTATTGAAAAGGTGCATAGAGGAGAAAGGTTCTGTGTCCCCACTCAAATCTCATGTTCAATTATACTCCCCAATGTTGGAGGTGGGTCTGGTGGGAGATCATGGAGGGCGGATTGGGGATCTTTCATGAATGGTTTAGCATCAACTCTTTGGTGCTATTCTCATGAGATCTAGCTATTTAAAAGTGTGTAGCCCCTCCCCACTCTCTCTCTTGCTCTTATTCCAGCCATAATTGTACATTTCCTGAGGCCTTCCCAGAAGCAGAAGCCACTATGCTTCCTGGGCAGCCGGCAGAACCTTGAGCCAATTAAACCCTTTTTCTTTACAAATTGCCCAGTCTCAGATATTTCTTTATAGTGGTGCAAGAAGGAGCTAAAACAGATACCCAATGGATAAGAGTAAGAGACAGTGTGATTCCCAAGGGGCTGTCACATAAAGGAAATGGCAGATGGTTTTCTAGCACATATCACCTTTGACATTTTTGAGCAAATCATTTTACTCTCCTGTCCTCAATTTCTTCATATCTAAAATTAAGGAACTGGAATTAATGACATCTCAAAGAATTTGTGAGTCTCTGGCATTCTACAAAAGCTGACAATGAAGAGGAAATCTTAACACAGTGTTGGTGATTCTGCAGGAACTGAGATAATACCACCTGGCTGATGTTACATGGACCAACACCATTTCTCAGTTATCTTGGAGACAAAGCTAGATACCAGATAGAAGAGAGAGTCAACATGTTATCTAGGAATTAGCCTACCTCTAAAAAGAGCTTATGGTAGGAAATAGATTATATAGTTAATTTATGGCTGAATTAAGTTGTTATTCTAAGCTGTTGATTAAAATAAACTCCACATGCTTTAGCTTGCAAACAGGGGCTTCTCAGAGATCTAGAAGGGTTCAAACCATTTTTAACTTTGAGGTTTCTCATGTTTAAAAATAAATACCAGAACAAGGTTTAACACATTTTAAGTGCTGACGGTAGACAAAATAGCATCTTTAACACTGAAAAACACAATGCGATATAATTGTGCTATTTACAAGATAATTGTAAGTTTCAAGTGAAAAGTTTACTATCACCTTGGGCAATATGGTCTAGCAAAAGGGCATAAATGTAAAACTGTATGGTACATACCTTTATTCATTTTCATTTAAATTATATGCATTCAAATGCACATCTTATTTAATGATAACAGCAAAAGTTGAAACCTAAGGTCTCTTTGCATGCCCTTTGCTAGGCCCCTATAACTTGAGGCTATGTTCCTGTAGGCTATACATGAACCTGTCCTCTGGTTCTCATACAGGTAGAACCAATTTAACCCTAACCTCTCATATGACCACTACTCAGAAATGAATTATTGGAGTAGAGTGAACAGTAGACAAGAACTTGTTTTAATGTTGTTTGTTTTAAATGTTGACAATCTTGGAGCTACAAGGGTTTCTATCAACATAAAATCAGCCTGAATTTTATCTGTTTTATTCTTCCTCTACAGCAGCCTTGTGGGTTTATGTATTTATTTTCCATACATACATTTGTTCAGTACATCTTTATAATGCTCCTACAATGTGTCAGGTACTGTGTGAGTTCGTGGGTTTCAAAATATCCTCAGCAAACTAGGCTCTGCGATGTGTCAGCTAGGACGTGTTTGACTGCAAGTAACAGGAAGCCAAAGAATGGTGGATTAAGCAAAAAAGAGCAGTTCCACAGTCCGCTCCTTCATTGCCTCAACTATCCTGTGAGGACACAGGGCTGTCCTCACAGCCTGGTTGAAATCTACTGAAAGGGCTGATATTTCTCGTAGAACGTAAAGCCCTTTGCTATTAAACAGCTACATAATCCAAAATGACCTGGGTAGTGCCCCTTGGGGAACTTACAAATTTAGGTGAAACTTTATCTTTGATAATTAATTTCAAAGTGCACTCCAAAATAGTTCAACAAATTGCTCTTGTGGTACGAAGACTTTAAAATAGTCACTTCACACATTTGTCCATCTGCCATCCTTGTTTTTCTATAGCTGATGAGGATCTGTTCTTTCTGAGAGCAAGTAGTTTGTAATATTTGTCTGAAAACAATTCAATGATGTTGCAAGTATAGAAAACAACTCTGTGAGTTTCAGCCATAAAACAAACACCCTCATTTATCTAATAATTGTATCAACTGATACAAATGAGGAAAAAGAAGGTCAAAGGACTATTTCAAACTACTCAGGATGAAAATTTCACCTATCATAAGATCTGTCCACTTTCTAAACAAGACAATTTTAAAGTAATGCTAATACTCACAGTATTTCATAAATATAGTCAACTTTTATCTTACCCAAGTGCAGATATAAAAATTAACTTGTAAGATGAAACTTGATTATGGGGAAAATTACCCTTAGAAATTCCTTAGGTCAACGGTGAAGTCTGAGAATCCATGGGTTTATGTATACAATTCTACATAATATTTTTAAAACATTAACATTTAAGATAATGAAGTTGAGCTAACAAGAAACAAAAGCCTGTATAACCATGTGTGAACACAGAAACCATTAGGCCTCTAAGAAGAAATAAATGGAGGATTCTAAAAGCCTTTCATGCTGGTCTTCAGGATTTACTCCATTATATTTAATATTAAGCCTCTCTAGTTGTAACACATTAGTAGATTTGGTTGTTGTAAAAAATTCATAAGACATTCTTTTTTTTTTCTTTCATTTTACAAAGTACAGAAGGTGCTCTGCTAGCACCTAATCCATGGCATGGTACATAGTAGTTGTATTAGTACATTTTCACGCTGCTGATAAAGGCATACCTGAGACTGGGCAATTTACAAAAGAAGAGGTTTAATTGGACTTATAGTTCCATGTGGCTGGGGAATTCACAATCATGGTGGAAGGCAAGGAGGAGCAAGTCATGTCTTATGTTGATGGCGGCAGGCAAAAAGAGAGCTTGTGCAGGAAAACTCTGCCTTACATAACCATCAAGTCTTCTGAGATTTATTTACTATCATGAGAACAGCATGGGAAAGAGCTGCCCCCATGATTCAATTATCTTCCACCTTCCGCAACATGTGGGAATTATGGGAGTACAATTCAAGATGAGTTGTGGGTGGGGACAGAGGGCCAAACCTTTATCAGTAGTGTTACTGGAAAAGGGGTCTTGATCCAGACTCCAGGAAAGGGTTCTTAGATCTCACACAGGAAAATATTCAAGGCAAGTTGCAAAGTGCAGTGAGACAGTTTATTGAAAGCCACTTTGTTACAAAGTAGGGCACCCTCAGAAAAGCAAGAGGAGGAATGCAACATCTTTAAGATTTTCTTACATAGGGGTGTTGTCTATGTAAAGACTAAGCTGTGAGCAGACAGAATGACACAATGTATTATTCTATTGACTTAAAGAAAACTATCCTTGGCATTTTAGTGTGTGAGTACATCAAAGCATAACTGTTTCTATCTTGAAAGCATATGTTGCTATTGGTATTCAGACATCTGGATTCTCTGTTGTAGAAGTGTGTCCTTCCTTGTAGGTATCTTCAGGCTGTTTCCTCAACTGTAAACGTCTTATGACCATTAGTTGTGACTGGCAAGAGATGTGCCTTGTTAGTCTCAAGATGAAGCAGAACTTAAAATGGTGTTAGTCTGGCTCTCCTATGCTCGTGCTCACCTAACAGTAGGTACTCAGTAAATGCCAACTGTTCATTGAGAAGTTGCAAAGAATGTGGTGCCCAGTTCCCTCTCTTCACAAGCTAAAGTTTCTCACCATGGAACTACTGAGCAACTGTCACTCTTATGGCCCCAGGTACAATAGACAATGAAACTGACAACAGATTGATGGGTGCTTTGAAACAGCAGTCTCACAAGCAAATGCAGAGCCCAGGCGGGTAGAGTAACTGAGTCAAGTGGCTCAGGTGGGGACTTACGCGAACTGAAGAGACCACATCTGCCTAAGAGGAGCAGGTGCTGTGCACTGAGCTCCAGCAGAAGATTATCTTGTGAAGAGCTGTTTCCTCTCTGTCCTTCTTCCACCCCAAAGAGCAAATCCCACTTTTTACATAGACTGTCCCTGTGTAGCTTTGTCTGAACTAAGTAACAAAAGCAATGTCCCCAGCCTTGCTTTTCACAATCATAATCATCACTGAGACTTTCCTGCAGGCTCCCAGGCAAAGCACACAGTCAAGTGTTGTTCTCTGAAGCTATGTATGTGGAGGCCAAGAGACTGAGAGAATGGTGGTAGAAGACACAGACTCTCAAAAACCAGACTGACAATTAATGCAGCAATAGGAACATGTGTTTATTATATGCAGAGTCCAAGGGAGTCCATCAGTTTGTTCCCTGTGGGGAGATTTTACTGATGTCTGAGAAGATTCAAAACCAAGATACATCTACTAAAATGAGAATTGAACTGACAAGAACACCTATCTGGAAGATGAAATTACAAGAGCTGTTTATCTTGTGTTTCTGGGCACTGGCAAAGCAGTGGCTGAGACTGATGGAACACTCTCTCTTTGTCTCATTATTGCTCACTGAAAAAATTTGTGGAAATATGTTAGGTACAAAAAGAGAGAATAGCCTGGAAACCATCATTCTCAGCAAACTGACACAAGAACAGAAAATCAAACACCGCATGTTCTCACTCATAGGCGGGTGTTGAACAATGAGAACACATGGACACAGGGAGGGAAGCATCACACACTGGGGTCTGTCAGGGGGGAAATAGGGGCGGGACAGCAGGGGGTGGGGAGTTGGGGAGAGATAGCATGGGGGGAAATGCCAGATATAGGTAATGGGGAGGAAGGCAGCAAATCACACTGCCATGTGTGTACCTATGTAACAATCTTGCACGTTCTTCACATGTACCCCAAAACCTAAAATGCAATAAAAAATAAGAGTGTAGAAATTTTTCTCTTCTCCAAAAGCATCCAGTTCCACATCTACTTTTGAAACTAGCATGCTTGACCAAATGGTGTTTGCTTTGTTATTGAGATGTTCTTAACAGAAAAAAAAAATTTTTTTAAGTAGGAAAAAATAAAGGAAATGTTCTTGTAGCCCCACATTGACAAGCTGTGTTTTAGGTGTGCTACATTCACAACTTACTCTTTACAGTATACAGTACTTTTTGTACTTATCGATATAGAGGAGACAGAAAATATCCTCAAGAAGAGCTCATGGTACATGGTACATGGTACATGGTAATTTTTTCCTGTGTGAGATCCTAAAAAGGCCTCCCCTTCTTCTCTCTTCCTATTTTTATTAGTTTTTATACTTGCTCTTCACTCCAACTAGGCTCGTCTCAGCTTGCAAACTTTGCAGCCTAGGAATACTTTTGGAAAGCCTAACTTGGAATGTTTCCTTGACTCAGGTAGTGTACACAGAGTTTGGCCAGCTCTCATCCATAGCAAGAGCTGCCCAAACGAACCCCAAGGACTGCCTCTCAGCATGCTGCCTGCAGTGACGCGCCCAGGAGAAACACTATCCTGTGTGCTAACCTTTGAGGCATAGCCTTTTGTTCTCCGCAGTGGAACTTTTCCCACTGAAGTTGTTCCTTGTGAGTTTTATGAAGGACCATGTTTTGGATATAAAAATTATTTACAGTGAGTAAGGGATTTTTCTTTCTCCGTATCAGGTATGCTTAATTATTTTGTCTTTTAAATAGAATCCTTTCTCCCATAAAAATGGAATGTATTCCCCAGTCATCGAATTGTCAGTTTATGTAGCTCATAATGATATGGCACTAGAGAGGTTTGAAATTAGTCAGGCAATGTGAAGCTATTGAGTTTAAAGCATTTCTAAAAACTCTAAATTGTTTGCCTTTGCTGCATTGATCAGAAAAACAAAGTAGCAGTTATTCATAATAAGTTACCCCCACCAATGTTTTAAAGGGTATCTTCTAATTAATATTTAAGTGAATTCAGTTACATTTGCCTATCATTACTGACTCCACATAAATAATCTAGAGCAGCACTGTCCATTAGACTCTAAGATGATGAAAATGATGAATGCTTTTTCTGTTTAATATGATAGCCACCAGCCTCAGGGAGTTTTGAGTACTCAAAATGTGGCTAATATGACTGATAAACTGGATATTTAATTTTATTTAAGTTTACTTACTTTACATAGCCATATGTAGTCAGTGGGTATCATTTTGGGCAATGCAGGGCTACAGACTTGCTACCCAAATGCAGTCACTTACAGGAAGCATCATCGTCACCTGGAAACATGTTAGAAATGCAACTTTCAGGTCCCACCTCAGATTACTAAATCACAATCTGTATTTTAATAAGATCCTCCGGCAAAATGTGTGTGCATTAAAATTTGAGATCTAGAAGGGCAGTTCTTAACACTGGCTACACTGGTAACATTCAGTTACCCTCGAAAGTACCTAAGAGCCTTTCAGGGGTTAATGTGTTCAAAATATTTTCAAAATAAAATTAAAAGCCACTGCCTGTTTTGCTGTTTCAGCATTTGCATTGATAGTACAAAAGCAACGGAGGATAAAACTTTTGGTGCTTTAGCATGAATCACATGAATCAAGGCACTGGTACCAAACTATAGAAGTAGTCATTAATTTATTTACTCCCATACACTTACAGAAAAAAAGAGGGGAGGGTGCACTTACATTTAAAATGTTTTTGATGATACAGTAAAATGTACTGATTTTCTTAAGCCTTGACCATTGAAAACAAGTTTTTAATATCTTGTGGTTTAAAAACAGTACGTATAAATCGTTACCACTGCAAATGGAATTAAGATTTAAAAAAATAGTATTTGCCTCTAGAATCTTGGAATTTTTCTGCTGCTGCAAGACTTTTCTATATGATTGATGGTGGTATTAACAACTGCATTTAAAAGGCCTACATAATTCAGGAAATCAATAGCTTTTAAATGACTAATGTCTGAGTAAAACATCCATTCAAAAAGCAAGATCAGATAATAAATTTTACTGTAACAATGTGCATGTTTATTGATATGGTTTCAGATTTCTGCATTGCACATAACCTTAAAGAAACTGCCATCTGTCGAGTTTTGATGTAGTTGCAAAAAAACAAAAAAAACCATTATCTGAAAATCTTAAAATACTCCTCTTTTCCAACTATGAGCCTGAATTTTCTTTGCATGGTTCAACCTAAACAATATAGCAGAATACAGAAGCAGCTTATGTCTACCAAGCTGGACATTAAAGAAATGTGTAAAAAAAAAGAAAACCAATGCTATTCTTTAACTATTTTTTTGTCTTAGAAATCAGTTACTTTTCATTTAAAATATTATGTATGTTAATACATAATGCACTTACTGTTATTTTAAAGAAAATTCTATTTTTAAAAATTTTTAATTTTGAGTATGATAAATATTGATAGAAATCACTCCCATAGACAAAAGCTGTAAGGGATTCTGAGATCAACACGTGCGAGTGCTGCTGGCTTACAGGACGCCTTGATAAGATAGAAGAAAAACCAAACACCACATGTTCTCACTCATAAGTGGGTGTTGAACAATGAGAACACATGGGCACAGGGAGGGGAACATCACACACTGGGATGTGTTGGGCGGTGGGGGGATAGGGGAGGGATAGCAGGGGGTGGGGAGATTGGCGAGGGACAACATTAGGAGAAATACCTAATGTAGGTGATAGGGAGATGGAGGCAGCAAACCACCATGGCATGTGCATACCTATGTAACAATCCTGCAAAATCTGCACAGGTACCCCAGAACTTAAAGTACAAGAAAGAAGAAAAGAAAAGAAAGGAGAAAGAAAGAGGAGAATCGAAGCTGTGAATCATTATTCCCTCTACCCAAAAGCTGGGTATTGGCTGCTCCCAATGATTCAGAAGAAAGAAAAACACTAGGCATTCTTAGAAGGGAAAATGTGGAGTATCTTGAGACAGAATTATCCTGAGGGACATTTCTCAGACAGAGGGAGCAGAGAGTTAATAGGAAATAGGATTGTTCATGGAGCCAGGAGATAATGAAAAGGAAGGCAGTAGTTTGCTTGTAAATTCTTTCTGTATCTGCCAGATTGTGAGAAAATTCCTCTAAAATTCAAAAAAATGTTTGCCACGAGTGCGTTTCTTGTGGAAATTGGTCATCTACAATGAAGCAAACAGAAATGTGCACTGATGGAGGGTGGTAGAGGGAACGTTCACTGACATTTAACATATGAAGATCCATTTCTAAAGAATACTAGATACCCAAATAATATTGTAAATTACCAATGGAACATGCCCTCCAAATCACTCACTCTCACACTGCATCATATATATTTATATTCTAAAGATGGTAGAAATACAACTCATATTGTGTAGTTACCAGTGGAACATGCCAATCGCTTACTTATCCTCTATCATGTCTATTTATTTTCAAGGTTGTGTTTACTAATTTCGGGAATAGATTAGTCTACAGTAAATTTCTGTGGTTACATTTTTAGCTGTAAGTAATGATGTGTGATTAATGTTGGTTGGAAGAAGCACCCACAGAGGAGCCTTGCTGGGCAGTCTCACCCCCATCCCACAGAGTGAGAGGGGAAGTAACCTTGTAAAGATCAAGGATTCACAACCACTCTTGTCACTTACCAGCTGTTATACCCTTACCACTCTGTGTGATTTCTGCCACCCAGTTAAGCTAATTAAAAATTATTAATAGGGGGGCAAATTATTTGACTACAATGTGTAGGTATCCCAGAGTACAAACATTGAAAACTTGGTGATTTACAAGTACACAATCTTAATATTATTTCAAGTGCCTTAGTGAAGATTAAAATCCTTGAGTTTTTGTCATTCTTTTGCTCTAAAAACTTACTACTCTTCTCACCTGCTCCTTCCCCGACCCTTAGTGTTGAATTTTCATTGGTTAGAAGATTAAGCAGGAAAAAAAAAAAAATTGGACAGGCCTTTAAAAAGCTTCAAAAAAAATCACCTGGAGAATACAGGTAACATCCAATGCCTGGAAGAAACAACACTAGCAGGGATTTGAAACTCTGAAGAAAAAGCAAAGTTAATTTTTTAAAAAAACTGGAAAAGAACTTGCATAGTATTTTGTAAATCCTTATTTGCATAGGGAGGAAAGGAATTACAATTCTGAGCTCAGTTACCTATTTGCCTCTCAGAGTAGCATGTTTACCATTATGCCAAATTAGGTAGCATAAAAAGTGACAGGTTTTGTGAGTCCTATAGCCCAGAACTTCTAGTCTTGTCAGAAAATATAGATAGACAGACAGATAGATTAGATAAACAGATGGATAAATAGGTGATAGATAGATAGATAGATAGATAGATAGATAGACAGACAGAAAAATAGACAGACAGATAGAGATTAACCCTCTTGTGTATTGTCCAGATATAACATGATATCCTAAGGGGCTCCATGTGCATCACAGGAAGAAAAAGTATCTCACATCAACCGCTCCTGCTCTTGTCCCCTCCCACCTCCAGCATCCTTGTGCTAGCCCAGTCCTATCATGTACCACAATTCTAACAAGGATTCTTGAGAAAATATCTGAATTCATTGCTGTACTACAGGATGTAGTGTGCTACAATGTTATATCAGAAGCCCGAACAATCTGTGAAGTTGAACTTTTGAGCAACCAGTTGTACACCTGGAAAACCTATTATTTCCTATTGTGATTTGATTGTCTTTAGTTTATTAATTCATCTGATTGCAAGCAGCTGAGTTTCATACCTTCCCATAGAGCAAAAGGCAAGTATTTTCTTTCCCCCAAAATACTTAGGATTTCTTTTAAAAAGGAAAAAGAACTAATTTAAAGAAAATAAATGTGTTACATTTTCCTTATCACCTAAGAAGAATGACAGTGTTGGAATTCATATTGCTAGATTACTTTAAAATATTTACACAAAGAGTCATTTGTCATCATATCTGCTTCATGAGAGTTTATTTTTGCATTAATAATTAATGCAAAAAGGTTGATTAATAATTAAGTATACTGTTGGGTTAGGGGAGAGCAGGTAGTATGTTCACCACCACTCTCCATATGCTATGATGACCCTGTACTCACCCAATATTAAGTCACAGACAAATGGTAGATTGGAAAAATGAGTTGCGCACAATATTTCAAGAGATGAATTTCGCAACATGATAAAAGTCTACATATAAAAATGGTAAATTAATATAAAACAACGAGCAAACCTTACGAATTAAGAATGTACAAAGAATACATTAAAAAGACAAATAAGCAAATGAAAATATGCTCCAGCCCACTGGAACAAAAAAAAATTAAAATTAAAATAGCAATGTGATATAATTTGCCACCCATCAGATTGGTAACAATTAAAAAGAGTGATGGTATTCTAGTCTACTGAGAACACAGAATATTATCACTATTTGCCAAATATTTTTGCAAAAATATCTGGCAAAATCTAATGATGACTCAAATGTACACCCATTTGACTCATTTAGCCCACTTTTGACACCTGCCATGACAACTCATAGAAAAATTTCATAAATACACATATTTATTACAATATTTTATAGCAAAACACAGACACAGGCACAGACACATACACACACACACACACACACACTACCCCCCTGGAGAACAATCTGAAAGTCCATCAGTAGTGGAAAGGTCGATTACATTACAGCACATTATACTGAGGAATAATATGTAGCTATGAAAAAGATTGGATTAAATAGTTATAATTTTAAAATTGGAGTGTTGTCTATGATGTATTGTTAAATAAAAATGCAAATTGCAGAGTAATATGTGAGGTATTGTTATCCCTTTTAAAAACAAGGAAACAGCTCTTTTGTGAATATAGCTTTATCTGTATTTGTCTTAGAGAAAGATGTAAGAAGAAATTCATACTAATTTATTAACATTGGTTATCTTAACAGAGAGTAGGAGTGGAGATGAGATAAATTGTGTTATTTAATTTTCTATATGCCTATTATTCTTAAAGCTTATAATATTTTGAGCTTTCTATTTATTCGACTGGGTCTTCTTCTATATTAAGGGGTCCTTGCTTGTTCTTCTTTGCAAGCCCACACATGGTGTATGTTAAGAAATGTGGTGGAAGAGAACTTTGGCTCTCTTTGAACCTTCTGAGGGAAGAGAAAAGAAAGACTTGTAAAGAAAGAAGCAACGATATTTCAGTTGTGGCATGTGATACAGAACACGAAAGTGGTAACCAGAACGTTCCCTTTTCTCCCAAATTCAAGAAAAGTTAATTGCAGCATTAATGTTTCAAAAACAATTAGCAGATTTGTACTGATAAGCAAGGTTTTTCTGATTTTGTGGTAGTTCTGGCTTCAAACAACAAGAGATTGGAAATTTCCCACTCTCCTTTTTGCTGCCAACCTCTTCAGTGTCATCTAAATATAGGGACCCACTGGTACTCCTATCCTCCCCAACAACTAAACTCCTTTGTAGCTCTTGAAACATGCCTTGATTGTCCCAATTCTGGATTTTCACGCATATATTCCCCATATTTGAAACTCTCTTCTCCTCCTATTTCCCACATCACTCATTCCTCATTCGGGCCTCAGAATAGAAAATCACCTTTTCTAGAAAGCTCTCTTAGCAAAATACTAAATGTGAGCCTCTGCTCCATGCTCACCAAACACCCTACTCCGACCTTCTCATGCCACAGTATTCACCATAAACACTATTGTAATTATTAGTTAGTTGCCTAGCTACCAAATTTCAGCACCATGAGGGCAAGAACCAAGTCTATATTGTTCTCTGTTGTAGCCCCAGCACTGGAACATGTGAGGCACACTGTAGTAATAATAATATTGGTTGAGTGCTTACATTGTGTCAGTCTCTGGGCTACAGACTTAATAAACATTGTCTCATTTAATCTACTGATAACCACTAAACCTATACTATTCTGTCTCCTTAGGAACACATATATTTGTCAGATGCTACCTAAAACAATAGTTTCTCTTTTTCCTCTAAAATATCCTATGCTCTGACCCCATCAAAACAGAGTCTTTTTTTTCTGAGATACAGTTCCCTTGTGCTAACATAGGAAAAAAATTATGCAAAATCCATGCCATGGGACATGCATTTTTATGGGGCATACAATAAGAAACAATGCCTTAAGCCCAAATGGTAGAAATTTGTGTATTCCAGCTGGACTAAGAAGATGACATTTTTAGGAAGGAAGTTTTAAATAATGACTTAACAGAATTGGGGTCCTACCTTTAGATTCCTTAAACCAAGCAATTATCAGCAAGAATTTTGTGTCCAGCAAAACTCAAGTTTCATAAATGAAGAAAAGGCGCAGTCTTTTTCAGACAAGTAAATGCTGAAAGAATTCACCACTACCAAGCCAGCACTACAAAAACTGCTGAAAAGAGCTCTAAATCTTGAAACAAATATTCGAAATACACCAAATTGAATAGCCTCAAAATATAAATTTCAGAGGACCGATAAAACAACAACACAATGGAAAAAAAAACAAAAAAATAAGGTATTCAGGCAACAAACAGCATGATGAATACAACAGTATCTTACATCTCAATATAAATGTTGAATGTAAATGACCTAAATGCTCTACTTAGAAGATACAAAATGGCAGAATGAGTAAGAATTCACCAACTAAGTAACTTCTGTCTTCAAGAGACTCACCTCACAAATAATTACTCAAATAAACTTAAGGTAAAAGGGTGGAAAAAGATATTCCATGCAAATGGACACCAAACGTGAGCAGAAATAGCTATTTTAATATCAGACAAAACAAACTTTAAAGGAATAGCTGTTAAAAAAGACAAAGAGGGATATTATATAATAATTAAAAAACTAGCCCAACAGAAAAATATCACAGTAGTAAATATATATGCACCTAACACTGGATCTCATAAATTCATAAAACAATTACTACTAGACCTAAAAAATGAGATAGTAACACAATGATAGTGGAGGACTTTAATACTCCACTGATAGCACTAGATAGGTCATCAAGACAGAAAGTCAACAAAGAAAAAATGGACTTAAACCTATTACCTAGAAAAAAATGGACTTAACTGATATTTACAGAACATTCTACCCAATAACTGTAGAGTATACATTTTATTCAACACATGGAACATTCTCAAAGAAACATGTGATAGGCCACAAAACAAGTCTCAACAAATTTAAAAGAATCAAAATTATAGTACTCTCTCAGGCCACAGTGGAAAAAAATTCTAAACCAATGCCAAAAGGAATACTCAACACCATGCAAATATATGGAAATTAAATAACCCACTCCTGAAAAATCATTGGGTCAACAACGAAATTTAGATGGAAATTTAAAAATTCTTTCAACTAGCTAATAATAATGACACAACCTATCAAAACCTATGAGATACAGCAAAGGTGGTGCTAAGAGGCAAGTTTATAGCATTAAATACCTACAACAAAAAGTCTGGAAGAGTACAAATAGACAATCTAAGATCACATCTGAAGTAGCTAAAGAAAGAACAAACCAAACCTAAACTGAGCAAGAGAAAAGAAACAACTAAGATTGGAGCAGAACTAAATGAAATTTAAACAAACAAACAAGCAAGAACAAGACAAAAGATAAATTAAATTAAAAGGTGGTAATTTGAAAAAATAAAGAAAATTGAGGCCGGGCGTGGTGGCTCACACTTGTAATCTCAGCACTTTGGGAGGCTGAGGCAGGTGATGGATCACAAGGTCAGGCGCTCAAGACCAGCCTGACCAACATGGTGAAACCCTGTCTCTACTAAAAATACAAAAATTAGATGGGCATGGAGGCACTCGCCTGTAATCCCAGCTACCCAGGAGGCTGAGGCAGGAGAATTGCTTAAACCTGGGAGGTGGAAGTTGCAGTGAGCTGAGATTGCACCATTGCACTCTAGCCTGGGTGACAGAGTGATACTCTGTCTCAAAAAAAGAAAGAAAGAGAGAAAGAGAGAGAGAGAGAGAAAGAAAGAGAAAGACAGAAAGAAAACTGACAGACCATTAGTGAAATTAACCAATTAAATAAGGCAGAAGATTCAAATAAGTTCAATTAGAAACAGAAAGGGAAATATCACAACCAATACCATAGAAATACAAAAGATAATTCAAGGCCATTGTGAACACCTTTATGTGCACAAACTAGAACACCTACAAAAGAGAGATAGATTCCTGGAAATAGGCAATCTTCTTAGATAAAACCAGGAAGATATAAAATCTCTGAGCAGACCAATAGTAAGCAACAAGATTGAAATGGTAATTAAAAAGTTACCCCTAAAAAGTGTCAGACCAGATGAATTCACAGCTGAATTCTATTAGACATTCAAAGAAAAATGGGTACCAATCCTATTGACACTACTCCAAAAGATAAAGAAACACCACATCCTCCCTAAATCATTCTTTGAAGCCAGTATCGCCCTAATACCTAAACTAGGAAAAAAAATAACAAAAACAGAAAACTTCAGAGTAATATATATATATATAATATTTATAATATATAATTATATATTATATATATTATATATATAATATATATTATATATATAATATATTAAATATAATATATATAATTATATATTATTATATATAATATATTAAATATATTATATATAAT
>NW_022437061.1:655732-683842 GCF_009761245.1 Sapajus apella
TCTGATGCACATTGATGCAAAAATCCTCAATACAATACTAGCTAACTGAATCCAACAGCATATCACAAAGATAATCTGCAATCATCAAGTGGGTTTCATACCCTGGATGCAGAGAAGGTTTAACATCCTTAAGTCAATAAATGTGATATACAACATAAACAGAATTAAAAGCAAAAATCACATAATCATCTTAGTAAATGCAGAAAAATCATCTGGCAAAATCCAGCATCCCTTTGTGATTAAAATCCTCAGAAGAATCAGCATAAAGGGACATACCTTAAGGTAATAAAAGCCATCTATAACAAACTCACGGCCAACATAATACTGAATGAAGAAAAGTCGAAATCATTCCCCCTGAGAAATGAAACAAGACAAGGATGCCCATTTTCACCACCTCTAGTCCACATAGTACTGCAAGTCCTAGCCAGAGCAGACAAGAGAGAGAAATAAAAGGCATCTAAATCTGTAAAGAGAAAATCAAACTGTCACTGTGTGCTGATGGCATGATTGTATACCTAAAAAACCCTAATGTCTCATCCAAAAAGCTCCTAGAACTGGTAAGTAAATTCAGCAAAGTTTCAGGATACAAAATTAATATACACAAATCAGTAGCCCTGCTATACACCAACAGCAATGAAGCAGAGAATCGAATCAAGAACTCAACCCCTTGTATTGCAAAAGAAATAAAACACTTAGGAAATAGTCAAGCAAGAAAAGAAAAGAGCTCTGCAAGAAAAGAAAACAGCTCTACAAGGAAAGCTACAAAACACTGCTGAAAGAAATCATAGACAACATAAACAAATAGAAACACATCCCATGAGTAGAATCAATATTGGGAAAATGACCATACTGCAAAAAGCAATCCACAAATTCCATGCAATTTCCATCAAAATACCACCATCATTCTTCATAGAACTAGAAGAAAAAATTGCAAAATTTGTATGGAAAAAAAAATGAACAAATCTACAAGGAACTCAAACAAATCAGCAAGACAAAAACAAACAATCCCATCGAAAAGTAGGCCAAAGACATGAAGAGAGAATTCTCAAAAGAAGAGAATTTGTCCAATAGACAGAAGAGCACTACCATTTGTTGGGTATCAACAGAGGCCAAGTGGGGAACCTGAACTTCTATTTCCATATGTGTGAAGTCATAATGAGGTGGCAGCACCCTTCTCCTGCCAGAGTATTATCCAAAAAAGTCAATTAAAACAGAAGGTAACAATTAGATACTGTGCCTCACAGCATAATACAGAAATGTCTAGATTTCAATTAAAAATTACTCATTACATGAGGAACTGGGAAAATCTCAACCTAAATGAAAGAACAATTAATAGATGCCAATACCAGGAAGGCAATCAAGTTACAATTGTCTGACAAAGTTCCAAAAGGAGAGAAGAAAAAAGGTAGGGCTGAAATAGCACTTGAAGAAATAATGACTGGAAATTTCCAAATTTAGCCAGAAATGTAAACCTATAGATTTAAGAAGCTGAGTGAATCTCAAACAGGACAAACCCAAGAAAATCCACACCAAGACACATCTGAAATCTAAACACACAAAAAAATCTACAAAGCAGTAAGAGAGAAATGGCTGCTTATATATAGGAAAAAAAAACTCACATAGAATGACAGCAGGTTTCTCATCAGACACCATGAAGAACAGAAGGAAGGAGTATAATACTTCTCACAAGCTGAGAGAAAGAACTAGCAAACGAATCACACTCAGCAAAAATATGCATCAGAAATGAAAAGGAAATCAATACATCATCAAATGAAGGAAAAGTAAGAGAATTTGTCCCTACCAGACCTATCCTAAGAGAATGGATAAAGGAAGTGCACTAAACATAAAGGAAATGCTAAAAGGGGAAACCTTGGAACATCCGAAAAGAAGAACGAACACAGTAAGCAAAATATGACCAAATACAACAATCTTTGCTACTCCTTGACTGAAGCAAAAATTATAATAATATTTGATATGTTTCCAAACATATGTAGAGAAAATTTTTAATGCAATTATATTACAAATGAAAGAAGAGAAAGGGACATAAATGGACATAAGTTTACTATACTTCATTGAAGCTCATATAAACACCAGTAGGTTGTGCTTTTATATGATATAATACTTAGAGCAGCCACTAAAAAGCTACACAAAGAGAAACACTCAAAAACACTATGGATAAATAAAAATGGAATTGAATAAAACCTTTCAGTATCACACAGAAGACAGAGAGAGTAAAAGAAAAAAAAAAAACCAAAAACTAGAAATCACATACAAAACAAAAAAATGGCAGAATTAAGACCTGACAGATTGAAAATTACATTAATATCAATAGTCTAAATCTATCAACTAAAAGGCATTGATTGAATTAAATGTTCTTTATAAGAAACTCATTTCAAATGTAATGATATGGGCAGGTTTAAAGTAAAAGAATAGAAAAATGTATTTTATGCAAACATCAAAGTAAAGCAAGAGGGTCTGTATTAGTATTAAATAAAGCAGACTTCAGAGAAAATAGATTCCCAGAGCTAGAGAGGGGAATTATATAATAATAAAAGGGTAAATCCACTACGATGACATAAGAATCTTAAGTATCAATGCACCAAATAGCACAGTTGCAAAGTCTGTGAAGCAAAAGCTTATAGAAAAAGGCAGCATAGATAAATCCACAATTAGACAATTGGAAACCTCATCATTCCACTACCAACAAGTGTTAGAACAACTACACAAAAGGGCCAGGAGTGGTGGCTCTGCCTGTAACTCCAGCAGTTTGGGAAGCTGAAGTGGGAGGATCACTTGAGCTCAGGAGTTTGAGACCAGCCTGAACAACAAAGTGAAGCACCATCTGTACAAATACATATATAAATCAGCCAGGTGTAGTGGCGCAGGCCTGTAATCCCAGCTACTAAGGAGGCTGTAGTTGGAGGATGGCTTGTGCCCTGGAGGTTGAGGCTGCACAGAGCCTGAGCATGGCCCTGTATTCCAGCCTGGGTGACAGAGCAAGAACCTGTCTCAAAAACAAACAAGCAAACAAAACTAGAGAAAAAATCAGCAAGGATATAGAACTCAACAACACCATAAAACCATCAAAATATAATTGGCATTATCCATGTCCCTGTAAAGGACATGAATTCATCCTTTTTTATGGCTGCATAGTATTCCATGGTGCATATGTGCCACATTTTCATTATCCAGTCTATCATTGATCAGCATTTGGGTTGGTTCCAAGTTTTTGCTATTGTGAACAGTGCCTCAGTGAACATCAGTGTGCATGTGTCTTTACAATAGAATGATTTATAATCCTTTGGGCACATACCTAAATGGGATTGCTGGGTCAAATGGTATTTATATTTCCAGATCTTTGAGAAATAGCCACGCTGTCTTCCACATGGTTGAACTACTTTACAGTCTCACTAACAATGTAAAAGCATTCCCATTTCTCCACATCCTCTCTAGCATCTGTTGTCTCCTGATTTTTTAATAATCGCCATTCTAACTGGCATGGGGTGGTATCTCAATGTGGTTTTGATTTGCATTTCACTAATGACCAGTGATGATGAGCTTTTTTTCATATGTTTGTTGGCTTCATAAATTTCTTCGTCTGACAAGTGTCTGTTCATATCCTTTGCACACTTTTTGATGGGGTTGTTTGTTTTCCTTTTGTAAATTTGTTTGAGTTTTCCATAAATTCTGGATATTAGCCCTTTGTCAGATGGGTAGACTGCAAAAAATTTTTCCCATTCTGTTAGCTGTGGGTTCACTCTATTGATGGTTTCTTTTGCTGTGCAGAAGCTCTTATGTTTAATTAGATTCCATTTGTCTATTTTGGCTTTTGTTGCCACTGCTTTTGCCAGAACAGAGTGGGAGCCAATATTCAACATTCTAAAAGAAAAGAATTTTCAACCCAGAATTTTATATCCAGCCAAACTAAGCTTCAAAAGCAAAGGAGAAATAAAATCCTTTACAGGCAAGCAACTGCTGAGAGTTTCATCACCACCAGGGCTCCCCTACAAGAGCTCCCGAAGGAAGAAGCACTAAACATGAAAAAGAACAACCAGTACCAGCCACTGCAAAAACATACCAAACTGTAATGACCATCAACTTTATGCACAAACTGCATCAACTAATGGGCAAAACAACCAGCTAGCATCAAAATGGCAGGATCGAATTCACACATAACAATATTAACCTTAAATGTAAATGGCCTAAATGCCCCAATCAAAAGACACAGACTGGCAAATTGGATAAAAAGTCAAGACCCATCAGTGTGCTGTATCCAGGAAACCCATCTCACATGCAAGGACACACACAGCCTCAAAATAAAGGAATGGAGGAAGATTTACCAAGCAAATGGAGAGCAAAAAAAAAGCAGGGGTGCAATCCTAATCTCTGATAAAACAGACTTTAAACCAACAAAAATAAAAAGAGACAAAGAAGGGCATTACATAATGGTAAAAGGATTGATGCAACAAGAAGAGCTAACTATCCTAAATATATATGCACCCAATACAGGAGCACCCAGATACATAAAGCAAGTGCTTAATGACCTACAAAGAGACTTAGACTTCCCCACAAAAATAGTGGGAGACTTTAACACCTCACTGTCAATACTAGACAGATCAATGAGACAGAAAATTAACAAGGATATCCAGGACTTCAACACAGATCTGAACCAAGTGGACCTAAGAGACATCTACAGAACTCTACACCCCAAAACCACAGAATATACATTTTTTCTCAACACCACATCGTATTTATTCTAAAATGGACCACATAATTCGCAGTAAATCACTCCTCAGCAAATGCAAATGAATGGAAATCATAAAAAACAGTCTCTCAAACCACAATGCAATCAAATTAGAACTCAGGATTAAGAGACACACTCAAAAAAGAGGCAGTGTTTAAAAACAAAAAGAAAGGAAACTATAGACCAATATTTCTCATCAGTATAGACAGGAAATTCTTAACAAAATGTTAGTAAATAGAAGTAAGCAATCTATAAAATGATTAAACACCATATTCAAGTGAAGTCTATTTCAGAAATGCAAGGCTGGCTAAGTGGTTGAGAATCAATTAGTATAATCCACCATATTAGCAGACTGAAGAAGAAAAATCACATCAGTTAATTCAGAAGTATTTAGCAAAGTTTAACACCAAATTATCATTTTTTAACTCTTATAAATACAGAAATACAGGATAATTTCCCTAACTTGATTTTTTTAAATCTACCAAATTCTACAGCTAACATGATACTTAATGGTGAAAATCTGAACTACTTACCTCTAGACCAGGAGCAAGATAAGGATTTCTGCTCTCAGCATGCTTATTCAATATAGTGATGGAAGTTTTAGTCAATGAACTAAAACAAGAAAAATAAATAAAAGACATGCAAATTGGAAGGAAGATGTAATGTAAAATATTACAGTCACTTTGGAAAATGGTTTGACAGTTTTTTAAAAAAACTAAACATGCAATTACTGTAAGACCTAGCAACTGCACTCCTTGGTATTTATTCCAGAGAAATTGAGATTTATGATTATAAAGACACCTATATACAAATATCTGTGGCAAAATTATTAGCATTAGCCAAAAACTGGAAACAATCCAGTCCTTCAACAAGTGACTGATTATAGAAACTGTGGTATGTCCATGTCATTGATGAACAATGAAAAGGAATAAACTGTTGATACATCTAAGAACAATCTGGACAAATCTCTAGAGAATTATTCCCAGTGAAAAAGTCCATCCCAAAGGTTACATACTGTATTTTCCATTCATATAACATTCTTGAAATGATAAAATCATAGAAATAGCAAACATATTAGGGTTACCAGGAGGGGGTATAAGGTGGGAGGGAAGTAAAAGGGCAGCATGAGGGATGTCTGTGAAGATATAAATATTCTGTAGCTTGACTATCAGTGTCAATATCATAGTTGGTATATTTACAAGATTTTGCCATTGAGATAAACAAGGAAAAGTTAATATGCAATCTATCTATTTTTCCCAATTACATATGTATCTATAATTATATCCAAAAATTAATTAAGAATGATTTTTAAATGTAGCCATATAATTTTTATGGAAAATTAAATACATCTCCATACCCATATGTATAATCAAGAGGTCTGGATTATACTTACCAAGCTGTTGACAGTAATTGTCCTTGAGTGTGGTATTTCAAGAGATTTTGCTATTTGCTTTTTAAAATTTTTAGATGTTATATGAGTAATGTGCATAATGCATAAATATATTTTTATTGTAAAATAATAAAAGTGGAAATTAAAAGCAAATGTTCTGCCAGATAAAATCTCCTTCCAAGGATAATAATTATTAGCATTTTGGTTTATATGCTTTCAGACACAATTCTGTAATTGCATACAATTATGTATTACGTATTTGTGAATATAAACATATTTTCAGGATCATTTACAATAAATAGAATTATAGCTGCCCTTCATAAATTCTTTTCCTCAAAAATATGGCTTGATAATATTTCTATATCTGCAAATACTTGTAACTACTTAATTTTTTTAATCAGAGCATAGTTGTTCATAATTAACCTAATTCATTCCTATGAGTTTAGATTATTTTCTATTTTTGACTGTTATAAATAATGCCACATATGCATTCTTGCAAATCATTTCACAGATAGAGAAACACTTCTGTAGAATTGATTTTTAGAGATAAAATTTCTAGGGCAAAGGGTTTATTCATTTCAAACCTTGAAAGAAGCTACCAAATTGCCCACTTAAAAAGTAGACAAAAATATACACCTTCCAACTGTGTATATCTGTTTCAAAACATACTAACACATAATATTACAATCCAATTTTTATTTTTATTTTAAAACTTTTAATCAAGAAAACTTAAACTACATTAAGATATTTGTTCATCCCCAACAAGACAAAAAATTTATTGGCTTCTAAACTTCCCTCCTACCCTATTCAAACCACCCCACCATCTGCCAATGCCCATTTTAGAATCATCTGTAGTTTAACTTTCAGATTGTTTTTACTTTTTAACATATTCATCAATTATTTTGACTTAACAATTAGTTTTGCAGCATCTTTGATCTGTGTTTTTAATTGTGTCCTTTGCCATTTATTTTACTTCTTTTTGTTTTTATTAGGATTCTCTCAAATAGGGAGGGGCAATGAGTGGAACTGTCTTTGACACATCCGAAAATATCCTTAGTCTTCACTCTTGAATTCTACTTTGGCTGGGAATACAATTCAAAGTTTATAATAATTTTGCCTCAGAATTCTGAAGACGTTATTCCATTGTTTACTGTAGTCGGTATCACTTTAAAAAAGTTTAATAGCAATCTAATTTTCATTTATTTGCATGTAAATGTTGTTTATGAAAACTTTTGGTCATTTCTCTTTATCCTTGGAGATTTGAAATTTCACTGATGTCTAGCTGTGACTATCTTTCTATACTTCCTGTTTAATACCACATGGTCTTCGAAACTCCGACTTATTGATTTCTTGAGTTCTAGTAAATGTTCTTATCTCATTTAATTGATCATTTTCTCCCATTTGTTTTCTCCTTACTTTCTCAGGGCATTTCTATTTAATAGTTATGGGTATTCAGGATCTGCATTTTATTTAACTTTTTTTCTCACACTTTCTGTAGTAGGCAGAATAAAGCCCAGCCCTTGCCCACCAGTATAGTCACATACCACTATCCAGAGACTGTAAATATGTTAACCTTACAAAATAAAAGGGATTTTGCAGCTGTCACTAAGTTAAGGATCTTGAAATGGGACGATTATCCAGGATTATCTGGGTAGACCCAATGTAATCAAAAGGAATCTTACGAGAAGGCAATAGGGGTATCAGAGTCAAAGGATATGTGATCAAAGCAAAGATCAAGGAGAAAAAGGAGAAGAAGACTGGAAACTGCTTCACTGCTGGATTCGAAGACAGAGGAAAGGGCCAGAGGCCAAGGAAGGCAGCTGGCCTCCAGAAGCTGGAAAAGGCGAAAAAAGATTCTCTTCCAGGGTCTCCAGAAGGAACAGAGCCCTACTAACACCTTGACTTTAAGATTCTGACCTCTAAAACTATAAGATAATAAATTTGGGTTGTTTTAAGCCAGGAAATTTGTGATAATTTGTTACAGCAGCAATACGAAACTAACATAATTTCTAATTAACCTTTATAATTTTGCATTGCTTCCTATGTGAATGACTCACTTAATCTTTCAGTATACTAACTGGATTTTCAGCGCTGTCCTTTCAGCTATTCAGCCTATCATTTGAAATGTCTTGTAATGGTTACTTACAAAAACTCCAACTATATTTTCCTCCCTTTAAGGGACTGGTTGTATGTATGTATGTATGTATGTATGCATGTATTTGAGACAGGGTCTCACTCTGTGGACTAGGCTGAAGTACAGTGGCATGATATCACAGCTCACTGCAGCATCAATCTCCCTGGTTCAAGCAATCTTCCTACCTCAGTCTCCTGACTGGCGGTGACCGCAGGTACATGCTACCATGCACAGCATTTCTAATTTTTTGGAGAGATAGGGTCTCACTATGTTCAGGCTGTTTGTCTTTTAGGAATGCAATATCCATTCAAATCTGAGAATGTCAATTATGCCTATGATAAATTTTCTTATTCTTCCATTAGCTCCATTTCCTCAATATTAGCCTTTCTGTTTTGGGTAGCTCTTACCTTAAATACATGGTGATTCTTGATTGTTTGCTTAGTTATATTTGAGAATCTTATTCATCTGAGTGATAGTTTTGGTAACTCTAACCTGTTTCTGATGATTGTAGGAGAAAATCAATAAAAACAAAATTTGCAGAATGGCTACAGCTTACCATTCAAGTCTAGGAAACCCTTCCCACAGATCATGAGGTAATAACAAAAAAGACCAGCACAGCTTGAGTACTAACAATCAAAACAGATGCTAGCCAATATGCCATTCTTGCTGAGAAATGATTGAAAATATGCCATGATTGCTGAAAATCAATTCATTGATTGAAAATATGCCATGATTGCTTTGCTGAAAAATATGCCATGACTGCTGAGAAATCATGAGTTGCCTGGCTCCTTCCTTTTTGGGAAGTTATACATATAACTCTGGGCAAATGCTAGTGTTTTCCTTTTTATTCATTTATTGTCGTGGAGTGTGCGTGCGTGCGTGTGTGTGTGTGTGTATGTGTGTGTGTGTGTGTGTGTGTGTTTGGGTCTTCCTCTCCTGTTTTTATAGGCATCTGGAGGTATTTGAGTATTTGCTCCTATTTGGTGTCCTATTCTAAACCTATAGGTGAAAGCAAAGATATCTAAATTTAAGCTCTCAGCTTATTAAATTTGATTTGCTGCATCCTGCCCAAAATAGTTTATGTAAATATTTTATTAAAAAACACTTACATAACATAGAACTGTAGACTGATGATTTACCATTGCTCCCAATTTCAAAAGAGAATCCCTAGCAGCTCAAGAGGTATTTCTCTGGCCCAATAGGTTCAAGGAGAAACAGCAGGGTTAAAGAGCCCCTTGACAAAACATATGTGAGAGAAATATATTCAGATGTATTCTACAGAGTCACTTTTAAAAAGAGTCTGATGTCAACTTTAAATATAAACATGTCACTAATAAGTTCTAAAATAAAAAATAATCTTTGGTTCTACAATAATGCAGAAGGAATGTATCACTAATACGTATCAAGTCACAGTACCTGATTTGAGACAGATCTCAAAAGTCCAGAATCATAGAGCTAGAGGAACATTAAAGTCAACCAATTCGAGACTCTCCTTTTACAAACGAAGAAACTAAATCTATTAGCATTTAAGTGATTTTCCAAAGTTGCAAAGTCTTTGTCTATAGAACGAGAATGGATACTCCTAAACCACTGTGCTTCTCTATGATAAACTGTTTAGTTCTCTTTAGTCTTGCATAAATTAGATATTTGATGGCACCACCAAAGCAATTTATTTTTACTTACAGTGAATTATCTAATTAGCTACTGTATTCTAAAAACACACAGAAGTTTTGTTACACATTCTATCTCCCAAAATTAATGACCAGCCTTTCTAACCTATTTTACTAAGTTATAAAAAGAAAGCATCATTTTATAGAAAATACAGCATAATTACAACTTCTTTCAAAACTGGTTCTCTTTAACATAAAACCTTAAAGCAATAAGAAGAAAGTGAACTTTGCAATGTGGGCTGCAGTATTTTACAGCTAAAAAGAACTTCAGTCTTCATGCAGCAGAGAAGAAAAATGAGGCCTGCAGAGGCTGCAGTCCAATCCTCTTATGCTAATGAGCTGGGTGACCTTGAGGGAACCATGGAGCCGCACTAGGTTTGCCTTCTCTGAAATTAGTTCTCAGATTTCATTTGTGTTATTATCTAATTCCCTCCATGATTAAGAAAATTTCTTTCAGATTACAGGCATGCGTGATATTTTTGGCTCAACTAGATAAGCTTATAAAATTAGAAGAGTATTATTATGTTTTTAAGCAGGAAAACAAACAAAAGATTGTATGATGAGATGTACAAAACTGGTTTACAAAGTCATGCTTCTATCACACTCAATCCCAGAGCCCAGTGGAATGTCCTCAAATAATCACCTCACATCAATGTGGGCTTATATGGCTTCAGAATCTTAGGATCCACAGCCAATTTATGTTGAAGAGGCACATCATTACAACCGGTATTTTTCCAAACAGGGATTAAAATTTTCACTAAGAATTGCTGCACACACCACCCAGAGTATTACCAGATTTTCCTGAATTGCTAAATGGAAATGATCCCAATTTAGTACTGAAGTATCATTTCAACTTTATATCAAATACTTTAATTTCTTTATTTCACATAGCTTGTTAGCTATATTTTCATAGACTATTAGAAATAATTTATTCTACATAATGTGACCCTTTTCCACTTGACAAACTTTCTGTCCTTTCTTTTATTTTCAATGGATATGAAATTTGCATGGCTGATGTTCCTTTCAACTTAAACAGCCCATATATAACTATTGCTATTCCCTGAGGTACAATTACAAGTGTCAAAGCTGCAGATTGCTTCTCCTCTTCCTTTCATTTTTGGGAAAAAAATCATTGAGTAATCCAGTGGCTTCTGCCAAGACCTATGGAACAAGAATTATGTATTATGTGCAAATTCAAGAATACCTTACAATTTTGTAAAAAGAAAACTACTAGTTTACTCCACTATTTATATATGTAATGATGCTTTGATTAGAATATATAATGATTTAATCAGTAGTTATTCATACCTACTGGTACAAGACTTCTAAAGGAAACCTTTTCAGTAAGCCCATGTGGAAACTTAAGGATGTGATGTCAATTATTTTAAAATCCTATATAGTGACAAGTTTCTATTATTAGGCATTTTTAAACAGTCAACTTTTAATAAGTCATACATGCTAGTGCTAATCTTTATAATATCTTATATATTTAGAAACTCTAAGATTTAAAGAGTTCCAAGTTATTTACATGCATTATCTTACTTGAGTCACAAAACAACCCAAATGAGGTAGGTAGTGGTGATATCTACACAGATGTTACATATGAAGTAATATATGACCGCTGTTTAGAGCACAGTATTTCCAATAAATGCTGTCCCAGAATGAGAGTTCAATAAAAAACAGTGTGTCCTGTCCTCCAAAATGCTGGTAAGTGACAGAATTGGACCTGGAAATCAAATACTCTGGTTTCCAATCTAATACTTTCCATGCCGCATGACACAAACCCTACGGGTAAAGTTAAACTGAGATAATGAAGCACCAACTAGCCATAGTCTCCTACCTGTAAGGGCGAGAGAAGAGTTCAGTTAGCTCTCAGAAGGACCATGCCATATTCTAGAGCTTCACATGGAGAAGGATGCAAATTCTATTCTCTTCCTATGAGCTGCACAGGCAGCTTCCAGCCTGGTATAGTAGTTAATAGCATAAAATGAACTCCCTCATAACAAACACCCAGGTATCCTGTGGCTCCTTTTTTTTCCATTATGGAAATTTTCAAATATCAAAAAAAGCAGAGATGGATCGTACAAAGAGCCTTCATGAACCATCAGCCAGCTTCAACAATCGCCAACATTTTACCTATCCATTTTTTTCAGACATGCAGCTTTATGATGTCTCAAGACTATTGTCTGCATAGTTTCCATGAGGTCAAGAAACAGTGCTACACTAGGAAAGCTGGAAAGGGAGAAATTGCAGCTCTCACACCTCTTATTTCCTGTCTGACCTACAAATCAGAGGATAAATTTACCATAGGTCCCAAGAAGCCAAGAACCAAAGAACATATAAAATTAAAAAGGTGACCTAATACCTCTACTAATTCATGTTTGGGTTACTGATTTGCTGATCCCAACTATGATATAAGCTTCAAGTGTCTTCCTCTTAAATATGAATAATTGTCTTGTGAACTCTACCATTTCTGAGTTCCTATACCAGTCTCCTTGCACACGATTCATGTTACTTCTAGTATTCTGCCTTAAATTACATTGATCTCTGAATGTGTCCTTACCTTCCTGTAGTTTAATGGAGATTTTATATTCCTTTTCACAACTGGAAAGTCAACTTTTACTCAATAAGTGCTTATAGAATAGTTGTTGAATTTATTATAATTGATTTCCAAAGCTTAACCTATATATTCTGAAAGTTTTTTTTTAATTTTCCTGAATTGAGGCAAAATATAATTTGAAACAACAGAGAAGGAAAGTAACTTGAATAATCAAACAACAAAAAAAAGTAATTCCACAATTATTGACTCAGGCAAAAATAAATGTCTACCTCAAATTGCTAATACATGAATAAACTCATCACTAAAGCTACATTTTTTCCCCTGCTAAACTTTATATTCTTATCATAAAATGATGTTACATAAATAACAAATATGAAATATAAAGCGAAAGTGGTTTTTGACATACAATCCATGGTCATTTTATTACAGCTACGCTCAGTGCTTAGGGGATGCTTCCATCCAGCATGTGGAATCTCTTTCAACAACACTTTCACTGGTTCTTAAAATACTTCTGGAAAAGGAAAGGCACATTGCCTCCACATTTAGAAACCAGAATAGTGAATCACTGAGGAAAAGTCCCTGCCCGGTTTACAGAGAAAATCAGTGGACACCTGACGGTTTGAACTGCCAACTTCTGGGTCATTCATACAGTAAGTTAATAAACTTCTATTAAATACATACTACGTTCTAGACCAAGCAGTAGGCCTTAGGAATATAAAGATGAATAACCCGGTTTACCCTCAAGGAACTTGCAATATAGTAAAAGGAAACAAACTTGTATAGTAAGTGCAAAAAAGTATTAGTATAAAGGTATAAGGGTTTATAGAGGCCATTAATGCAAAAACTACAATTACTTTTGTGCCGACCTAATATTATAGACATTATAATAAAAATACACACTTATTTTACAGGGAAACCAAAAGTAAGATTAAGCTATGCTCCTGAGGTATAGTAGAGAAAGAGCCTCATCAATTGACGTTTGAAAAATGACTGGAATATTGGCCACGGAATCAAGGACAAGTAAGCTCAGTCTCAGTTGTCAATGTCCCCCTTTCAGCCCCATTAGCGCTAGGAAGTCAGGGCTCTCACTTCTGCTGCTGCTTTCTGTCTCTTCTATCTGCTTCCAGAATTGGAATCTGTGGCTTGGATAAGGAGCACAATTGCAGACTGCCATCAAGGCAGTCAGCACACACCAGCCCAGCTGCTAACATGTCTGTAATCCCTTTCTTGGTTCTCAGGCCCTTCAGCTCAGAAAGAAACATCAGCCAACTTTTAAGTCCTCATTCAAAGGCAAGACTGTCCCTGATAACATTATAGACAGAAGTTCTTGGAAGTAGAGCCTGCTGATGTCAGAGAGAGAAGTGGAGACCTCGGGGTGATAGATCACACAGATTGTTTGACCAGTCATCTTACCAATATCACAAGGAACTGAGGTTTGCCTCTCAAAAGTCAGAGATAATTGAGATAGTAGCAAAATAATTACAAAAAGTAATAGCTACTCATTTGTTTACCTGATACATACCAGTTGCTTTATATATGTTGTCTCTAGGCTTCACAACAACAGCCCTGTAAGGTATTTGATATTTCCTGAATTTTATAACTGATGTTCAGGAACGTAAAGTCACTCACAGATCCAATCAGTGGAAGAATGAAAACTGAGTTCATGTCTTTCTGACTCTAAAACTCAATCTCTTTCCATGACCCCACTCCAGTAAAACAAACAAACAAAACTGTAATATAATGATACAGAATTTCACATAGAACATAGAAATTCATCTCTTTAGATATGATATACTTTACATGGACTTTGAACTTTTCAACTCCACTCAACACTTTTAAGCAGCTACTGTGAGGCAAGTCTAAATATTTAGGGAAACAAAACTGAATAAAACGATTTCTACTCTCAGAAAACTAGATTAAAATCCAGTGGAAAGTATAAGGCAAGGACACAAACAGCTCAAAAACAAATGAAAATACTACTTTGATTAAAAAAATAATAAATACTACTAGAAAAGTATAAAGGTTTCTAGATGCTCAGATGCAGAAATTTCACAGGTCACAATGTAATAATAATGTTCATCAAGTACTTAACTATATTCCAGCTCTTGATTTAAATACACTGTATTTTGTAGTTCATTTAATTCTACCTGGTCTTAATTGCTATTCTTATAATCTTCATTTCAAAGATGAGGAAAATAAGGCCTGGAGAACAAATATATCTGGTCAAAGGATTCTCATCAGCTAAGAAGCTAAGTTGGAATATAAACCTATGGTAGTATACTCTTAAAGCCTTTGTGCTTACCTGCCCTGCCATGCTGCCCTGATTGGAAGAACCTCCTGGAGTTGGATGTCTATTCAAAGCCTGTTTCAAAGAAAGGAAGAGTATCTGCATTTCTGAGACGTGGCAAAGACAGGAACTCTTTGCTGTGGGTTCATTTCTTTATCACAATAACACTATAACAAAATTTGAATTTTTAAACCAAATTTTCTTGCTTTGCAGAGAAAAATCTCAGGCAGTGCAATATTGAGTGGCTCACTAAAAATCATGCAGTTATTAATGCCACGCAAAGAAATCAATCTAAACCTCCCAATTTCATTCTCAGTGTCCTCTGTATTTGATGGCACCATATGTCTCCAGCAGTCCCTGCTCAGTCAACAACTCATTAAACACTGCTTTCCCTGAAAGGATTATGCAGTTCTTATTTCAAAATACAATTAATTATAAACTAGAAATTTTCCTCTTAACCAATCCATAATGTAAGTGGGAGAAAAAACAATGCTTTGCATCGCTAAAACATAATTCTTTCACTAGCATCAAGACTGTTATCCTGTCCTTTCTCAGTCTTTTCTTCACCAGATTAAATGATTGCAATTCTTTTATGCTTTTCTCCCCAACTCTAGTTCTGGAGAGTTTAATTCTTTTGACTGCTTTCTTTTGAAGTCTTTCCAAGGTTCCCACATCTTGCTAAAATTATAACCCCCTAAAGAAAATTATAATAAAGGTCTGACCAATGATGATTCTAGAAGGATTAACAAGCTTTTTTTTTCCAAACTATTTTCTTGTTGACAAAATTTGGTAACTTGCCTTAATATATAAATATACTTGAAAATGTATATATTGTTGATTCATGCATATTAGCAATTATAAGCCTTTTTCTTCCATTTTAAGCCCAGCCTATGATTGCTAATCAACTAATTATATATAATTTTTATTTTTATTTTTATTTTTGCCATTCAGACTATAGAGACAGGGTCTCACCATGTTGCTCAGGCTGGTCTTAAACTCCTGGGCTCAAACAATCCTCCCATCTTTATCTCCCAAAATGCTGGGATTACAGGCACGAGCCATTGCTCCCAGCCTGTTTCTTCTTTTTAACACCATTGTCCAAGGACCCGGTGGCCCATGCTGTCAGTGAATCTAGCACATGTGTGTGGCTTATACTCAGCCATCAATCAAATGACTGATAAGCTATTAAATGTGTCTGCCCATCAATCACATCGACATAACTACTCACATAAGTCTACCACATTGTGCATGTCTACAGATGCATGGGCTTCTGTCAAATGCACAAATAGTGTTGAGCATATATAAAACAATAAATAATAGTTTTAACAAGTAGTAGTTAAAAAGTAAATGTCATCAAGACTGGACAGAAAATGTCTTTGTTAATAAATGTGAACACGTCTGAAAAGATTTGCAAAGCTTCCTATTAAAAATATGATGGATAAATTTGTGCTCACTCATGGAACGCCACTAAAATGATAGTAAAATATTACAACAAAAATACAAAAATGCACAAAGACCAAAAGAATGGAATAGGAATCTATAGCAAAAGCAAGAAAAAGATAAACAAGTGGTTACTGCCTTAATAGACCCAAGAAAGTAGATAGATCCAAGAAGGAAACCATGGCTCCCAGAAGGCTCAGGACTCTGTGGCATCCAGATATCTTTGGATGAGAAGGTAGAGGTATAACTAAAAGCAAAAATATTTGTTGAAAATATAAGAAACAAATCACGAGATACTCTTCACAACTCTCTTCCACATAAGACTGAGGGACTTTCCTCTGGAAGGTTCTATCAGGCTGAGGCACACCAGGCAGAGGTCATGCTGGTTGTTGGCAGTGAGAATTATGCTATCCAGATAAGAGTCCGATTTCTCCAAGGAAATTGCCTACCCATAAGAAAAAGGCCTACATATACTTACATTGGGGTTCTCCATTGAAATGTTCCAGCTAGATCACCTGACAATGGAACCCAAATCAACAAGCCCTATCCACTTACAAAAAACTTTCAGTCAGCACTTTAATGCTTCACACACAGCCAAAATATTTGACTGAGAGCCAAAATTCATAAGACATTTAAGGAAGGTCTCTAATGTGAAAGAAGCCAAACAAACAAAAATAAGTGATAGAGGAAATACAGACCCCGAACTAATCAAATATCATTAATGTCCTCTGAGAGCTAAGAGAAGAATTGACATTCATAAAATAATATCATGATGATTATCTTAATTCAGAAAAAAGAAAGGAATCCTTGGAAATAAAAAATATAATAACAAATGAAAAACTCAAGAGAGGAGTTGAAGAGTAAATTAGAGGAAAGTGTTCAGAAAGTAGATAAAAAAGACAAAGGAAAGAAAATACAAGATAAAAACCAATGAGAAGTAGAAGAGATTCAACATTCAAATAAGAGACAAAGAAACAGAAGAATAAAAACAACACAAGAAAATTATTAATGAAATAATTCAAGAAAGATGCTAAACTGAACCTAATAAGTTCTTAGTGTAATGCATGAAAAGAAACCCATATTATGACATATTTTTATAAAAGTATCAGACAGGAGAGACTTATAATTTTAACAAGTCAAAACTTCAAAAAACACTAAGATAACTCTTTTTAAATTAATACATTATTAACTAGATTAAATGAATTTCTATTTTAATACTTTAAAAATATTCATATACTTATTTAAAGCTTCAAATCACAAAGTTATCAGGTTCTCTTAAACACAGCAAACACTTTCACTGACAAACACAGATTATCCTGAACTTAATGCAAAAGTACTAATGTTATAGGCTTGACTTATTTCATCATGTGTATTCTTAATCCAAAGTTGTTGTAAAGTCAAATCACCTAACCAATTTAGGGAGAGAGTATTAGTTTCAGCCTGACACAGGCTGAAAGATTATAGACCCTGACATTCTATGAAACAGAGAAATAATGATTCCAGAATTACTATACTCAAGATCATCTGTGTTCCTAATTTCTTCTAGTATTAATTGGATTCTATTAACCTCATTATTCTCTAATTGGATTATGGATTTGCTTTGAACATTGCTTTGTCCAAGTTTGATATCTCATCAAATCAGATTCTACATTAATTACCACATTTTATTTACATCTAGATATTATTATCACACTATAAGACACACTCTGTAGTCATTCATGGGAGAAAAAAACACTACTACATTAGTTTATGATCAAGATTCAAGTTCTGGCTCTGTCAGTTGCCAGGTCTATGACATGTGCAATTTATTCAGTCTCTCTGAATCTCAGTTTGCTCTCCAATAAAATGGGAAAGAGATGACATAACTAAATGCACTTCACAGAATTTAATCAGCACTTTGGAAGCTATTTTTAAAAAGGCAGAAATAGTTCATATCCCACAAGGAAAGCAGAGAGAAAACAAAAATTTAAGTTTTCTTCTCATATGTCTTTATTTATGGATAGGACACATGGAAAAAAAAGTCATTGTATTATGAGCAAAATAAGATATAAACTGTAAAATAATGACAATTATTTTTAAAACACATGCCAGAATATCTAAACCCAAATTCTTATTATAGTGTTTTAATTATCTTTGTAATATTATTATTTTTATAATATTTTGGCTTACTCATTTCAGAATCTGTAATAGTCTTGTCACTCTCCACAGTGCTGAGGGCAAACATGATTTTAAAAATAGTCAAAAGTCATTTAAATACAAAGTTATTGATTATTAGCTGTCTATTAAATGAAGACTGGTTTAAACACTGGGATGATAAGCTCTGAAAAAAAGGATGTGGAAACCACATATTGACATGAAATGATTTCCAAAAGTTTTCTTCATGAAAGAAAGTTGAGACATTGTGCACAAATATATTATTAGTGATGAAGAATACAAGAGAGATAAATGCACATATGTACTTGCTTGTATTTACTTAAAATATTCCTGAAAGGTTATCCAAGAAAGGTAAATTTTGGTTGCTCCTGGGTCAGAGAATCATGTGAATATACTACCATTAAAAAAAAATTAAACAAACGAAATTTTTTACAAGTCAAGTAAAGTGTGGAGAGTAAAGTGAAAAATGAGACTACATAAAATTTATAAATGAGACTATAAAAAATAAATGGGAGTGATTATTATAAAACTCACAAATTAATTTTTCATGAAACAATTAAAAATTTTTTTTGAGACAGAGGAGTCTCACTCTGTAGCCCAGGTTGGACTGCAGTGGTGCGATCTTTGCTTACTGCAACCTCCATCTCCCAAGTTCAAGTGATTCTTGCACCTCACCCTCCTGAGTAGCTGGAATTAGAGGCACCCACCACCATGCCTGGCTAATTTTTATATTTTAGTACAGACAGAGTTTCACCATTTTGCCATGCCCAGCCCAAAATTCTTATTCAGAAAAGATTGGATTTCTTTCTTCAATAAACAACACATATTTTTAAGTACACATTCTAGGATTTTTTTTTTTTAATTATACTTTAAGTTCTGGGATACATGTGCTGAACATGTAGGTTTGTCACATAGATATGGGTGTGATGGTGGTTTGCTGCACCCATCAACCTGTCATCTACATTAGGTATTTTTTCTCATGTTGTCCCTCCCCTAGCCCTCACCCCCAACAGGCTCCAGTATATAATGCTCATCGCCCTGTGTCCATGTGCTCTCACTGTTCAATTCCCACTTATGAGTGAGAATATGCGGTCTTGGTTTTCTGTTCCTGTGTCAGTTTGCTGAGAATGATGGTTTCTATCTTCATCCAACTCCCTGAAAAGGACATGAACTTATTCTTTTTCATGGCTGCATAGTACTACATGGTGTATATGTGCTACATTTTCTTTATCCGGTCTATCATTGATCGGCATTTGGGTTGGTTCCAAGTCTTTTCTATTGGGAATAGTGCTGTAATAAACATACATGTGCATGTGTCTTTATAGTAAAATGACTTATAATCCTTTTGGTATATACCCAGTAATGGGATTGGTGGGTCAAATGTATTTCTGGTTCTAAAAACCCTCAAAGAAAACCTAAGCAATATCATTCAGGACATAGACATGGGCAAAGAATTCATGACTGAAGCACCAAAAGCAATGGCAACAAAAGCCAAAATTGACAAATGGAATCTAATTAAACTAAAGAGCTTCTGCATAGCAAAAGAAACTAACATCATAGTGAGCAGGCAACTTATAGAATGGGAGAAAATTTTTACAAACCATCCATCTGACAAAGGACTAATATCCAGAGTCTACAAAGAATGTAAACAAATTTATAAGAAAAAAACAAATAACCCCATCAAAAATTGGGCAAGGGATATGAACAGAAACTTCTCAAAAGAAGACAACTATGTGGTCAACAAACATATGAAAAAAAGCTCATTATCACTGGTCATTAATGAAATGCAAATCAAAACCATGATGAGATATCATCTCACTCCAGTTAGAAGGGCGATCATTAAAAAGTCAGGAAATATGGGTCCCCAGATGCTGGGGAGGATGTGGAGAAATAGGAACACTTCTACACAGTTGGTGGGAGTGTATTTTACTTCAACCATTGTGGAAGACAGTGTAGCAATCCCTCAAGGATCTACAACCAGACATAGCATTTGACCCAGCAATCGCATTACTGGTTATATACCCAAAGGATTATAAATCATTCTACTATAAAGACACATGCACACATATGTTTATTGTGGCATTATTCATAATAGCGAAGACTTATTCTCAAATATGCAAACATGCACACCCATATTTACAATCTTGATACTGGGAGCAAGAAAATAGTGTGTTATTAGTCTTGTTTAATACTAGAATCTATTATTGTTTTTGAAACAAAATACACAAAGCATTTAAAGACAAAAGTACAAGAATGGTAAATCACTCTTAGTTTCAGGACTGAGTGCCCTTTCAAATAGTTAACTGCAAAATGCATAAAACTATGAAACACATAAAAGTGGTATGTAACAAATAGTAAAGCATAATGGAAGTTTAACTGTTAAAAGAATAAAATCTGCTAAATGAATAATAGTAGTAGCCAAGCCGGCTATGATTTCATGCTTTTCCATTGTAAAATGTAGGAATCCATTCACATATAATAATGCCAGAGGGAAAGTTCCACAGTTTTAAGATAGTTGTTAACAAGTCAACTTCACTAGAATCCTCTCCATTTTAAACACAAACAAAACTTGCTGATTCTGCACATTCCTGAGAAAAGTAAAGATTAAACCTCTCAAGAATTAGAACTGCTTAGTTACTTGCTTTCCAGAGTGAACTACTCTATGTCCATACAAAAGATGCCTATGTAAGAAAGCACAAAATAAGCCTTCATTATCATGAAAGGATACATATTGTATAATAAGAATCAGTCTGCTAACTTGCAAGATGACTGGTGAGCTACATCACATGCTTTTCTAGTTTTCCATATTGCACGCACTCTCTCAGCAAGGCAGAATTAGTATATTTTACAAAAATTTGTTCTTTTCCAGTCTAACAAAAATGAAACTCAACTTACAACCCAACGGGGGAATCTCTCTTAGCTTCTCCCTCCCTCTCTTAACTTCTATTCCCTATAATAGGTTGATTATGCTATTAATCTTACATTTTCACCTTTCCTATTATGTAATTTTGCAGGTCCTCATAGTAAAGCAGAGTAAATTTCCATGCCTAATGTGACTTACTTTGGCCAAAAAAATGAGATAGAAGTTATAGTGGCCAGTTCCAAACCTAGATTTCAAGAAGCCATGCATGTTTCCAATTTCTCTCTTGTAACCCTTCTGTCATTATGAGAACATGTTAGGCCCAGGTGCTGGACATGGCAGAAGAATAATAAGAGAGACATGGAGCACAGCCCCCTCCAACCAAATGCAGTCATAAAAATGACCCGATCCAAGACCAACAAAATTGTCTGGCTGAGCTCAGCTCAGACAACTTGACTCGAGGATTCATGAAAAATAATAAGATTTAAACTACTGAGTTTTAGCATAGCTTGTTACACAGCAATGCATAACCAATATTTTCTGCCAATACTTTGCCAGTTTGCCCTTCTATTTGAATGCCAGTCCTCATCATTTTGCAAGTTGATAAACCATGGGAGTGTGTCGACAATAGAAGTATTTATCCAAACCAGGAGTTCCAAATTTACTTTAGGTTTTAAGACTTCTTATATGCGCTAAAGAACTCTTTAAACAGCACATGACAAGGAGTAATTCAATTTCTTCTTACTCTACTCTCTTTAATCAAGTAAATTCATCTCAGTAACATCAAGTTATTCAAGAGGAAATGACTGCATATCATCTATTAAATATTTATATATTCTCAATTCATAAAGCTATATCCTCAGTCTTTGCGAAAATCTTCTACAGTTCAGTTTGTAGGTAGATGGCCTTCCTTGGGAAATGCCAAGTAAATATACTTCACAATGGATTTACAGTGGTAGGGCACCTAGAAAGACTGGCCAATCACTGAGAACAGGGTTGCCAAAAAGTGAAAAAATGAAAAGTGAAGGAAAAAAGTGAAAAAAAATGAAAGGCAGAAAAAAAAAAAACTGAAAACTTATACTGACCAAGGAAAAAAGACAGAAGAATCAAATTGCTAAAATCAGGAATGAAAGAGGGGACATCATTACTAATTTTATAGACACAAAGGCTGTAATGAAATAGTATAAATTTATATGCCAATAAATAGTATAAAATTATATGCCAATAAATTAGATAACTAAGAGGAAATGAATAAATTCCTAGAAGGATACAAGCTACTAAATACCCAAAGAAAGAAAGAGAAAGACCTGAATAGGCCTATAACAAATAAATTTAATTAGTAATTTTTTAAAAAAACTCACAAAGAGAAGCTCAACGCTAATGCCTTAACTGATGAATTCTACCAGACATTTAAAGAATTAACACTAATTTTTCATCTAAAAATCTGAAGAGGAGGAAGTAATTCTCAACTTATTCTATAAGGCCAGTAATAACTGAGACAAATTCAGATGAAGACATCACCAGGAAAGAAAACTACAGATCAATACATGTCATTAATAAAGATGCAAAAATTTTCTACAAATTACCAGCACATTGAAACTTGCAAGATATTTACCATGACCAAGTAGAATTTCTGCCAGGAATGCAAGAGTTTTTTAACATCAAGAAATCAATCGATACCACAAAATTTATATGGGTAAAAAACAAAGACTTCATGATCATCTCCATAAATGCAGAAGAAGCATTTGACAAAGTCTAATAGGGTTTAATGATTAAAAATACATAAAACTCAATTAGGAAATAAAAGAGAATTTTCTCAACCTGAGAAAAATGATCTATTAAAAAACCCAGAGCTGACACAGCCAAGGCAGTATTAAGAGGGAAATTCATATCACTAAATGCCTACTCCAAAAGGTTAGAAAGATCTCAAATTAACTAATTAATTAATCAAATTAATCTAAGATCATGACTAAAAGAATTAGGCAAGAACAAATCAACCCCAATGCTAGCAGAAGACAAGAAATAACCAAAATCAGAGATGAACTGAAGGGAATTGAGACATGAAAAATTATTCAAAAGATCAATTAATCCAGGCATTAGTGTTTTGAAAAAAATAATAAGATTTTAAAAATTAGCTAGACTAATAAAGAAGAAAAGATAGAAGATCCAAATAAACACAATTAGAAATGATGAAGGGAATGTTACTACTAACTTCACAGAAATAAAAAGAACCATCAGAAAACCTAGAAGACATGAATAAATTCCTGAACTCATACATTCTTCCAAGACTGCACCAGGAAGAAATCGATTTCCTAAACAAATCAAAAACAAGTTCCAAAATTAAATCAGTAACAGCCTGCCAACCAAAGAATTCTAGGACCTGATAAATTCACAGCCTATTTTTACTAGAGGTACAAGGAAGAGTTATACCATTTCTAAAGAAATTATTCCAAAATATTGAGGAGGGACTCCTCCCCAACTAATTCTATCAGGTATCATCTTGATATCAAAATCCGGCAGAGACACAACCAAAAAAAGAAAACTTCAGGCCATTATTCTTGATGAACTTCAATGCAGAAATTATCAACAAAATACTTGCAAACCAAATCTAGCAGCACACTGAAAAGCTACTCCACCATGATCAAATAGGCTTCATCCCTGGGATGCAAGGTTGGTTCAACACAATCAATAAATCAATAAATGTGACTCATCACAAATCAATAAATGTGATTGATCACATAAATAGAATTAAAGACAAAAACCACATGATTATCTCAACAGATGCAGAAAAGCCTTTCAATAAAATTCAACACTGCTTTATGTTAAAAACTCTCAATAAACTAGGTATTGAAGGAACATACCTCAAAGTAACAAGAGCAATCTATGACAAATCCTCACCCAACATTATGCTGAATGGGCAAACGCTAGAAGTATTCCCCTTGAAAACTGGCACAAGGCTGCCCTCTCTCACCACTTCTATTCAACATAGTCTTGGAAATCCCAGTCAGAGCAACTAGGCAAGAGAAAGAAATAAAGGGCATCCAAACAGAAAGGAAGACAGAAAACTATACCATCTCTATTTGCAGATGACATGATTCTATATCTAGAAAACCCCATAGTCTCAGTCCCAAACCTCTTTTATCTGATAAACAACTTCAGCAAAGTTGCAGGCTACAAAATCCATGTACAAAAATCACCAGCATTTCTATACAGCAACAATAATCAAACTGAGAGCCAAATCAGAAAGGCAATCTCATTAACAATTGCCACAAAAACAATAGAATACCTAGGAATACAGCTAACAAGAGAGATGAAAGATTTTTACAATGAGAATTACAAAACACTGCTCTAAGAAATCAGAGAAGACAAAAACAAATGGTAAAACATCCCATACCTGTGAATAGGAAGAATCAATATTCATAAAATGGCTATACTGCCCAAAGCAATTTACAGATTCAATGCTACTCCTAACAAGCTACCAATGACCTTATTCAAAAACCTAGGGAAAAAAACTATTTTAAAATTCATATGGCAAAATGAACAAAGCTGGAGGCATCATGTTACCTGACTTCAAACTATACTACAAGGCTACAGTAACACAAACAGCATGGTACTGGTACAAATACAGGCACATAGACCAATGGAACAGAATATTGATCCCAGAAGTAAAGCTCCACATCTATGAGTATCTAATCTTCAAGAAAGCTGAGAAAAATAAGCAATGGGGAAAAGATTCCTATTCAATAAATGGTACTGGGATAACTGGCTACCTACATGCATAAGATTAAAGCTAGTCCCCTTCCCTATTCCATATAAAAATCACTCAAGATGGATTAAAGCCTTAAACGTAAAACTCAAAATTACAAAAACTCAGAAGATAACCTAGGCAATACCATCCTGGATATAGGAGTGGGCAAATATTTCACAACAAAGACACAAAAGCAATCACAACAAAAGCAAAAATTGACAAGTGGGATCCAATTAAACTTAAGAGCTTCTGCACAGTGAAAGAAACTGTCAACAGAGTGAACAGACAACCTATAGAATGCGAAAAAAATATTTGCAAACTATGCATCTGACAAAGGTTTAATATCCAGCATATGTAAGTAACTTAAACAAACTGACAACAGAGAAAAAAAAAACAATTAAAAAGTGGGCAAAGGACATAAACACACACTTCTCAGAAGAAGACACACACATGGCCAAGAAACATATGAAAATAAGCTCAATATAATTCATCATTAGAGAAATACAAATCAAAACCACAATGAGATATCATCTCACACCAGTCAGAATGGCTATTATTAAAAAGTCAAAAATAAAAGATACTGGCAAGGTTGCAGAGAAAAGGGAACACTATACCCAGAGAAATATAAACAATTCTACCATGAAGACTCATGTATGCAAATGTTCATTGCAGCACTATTCACAATAGCAAAGACAGGGAATCATCCTAGTTGTCCATCAATGACAGATGGCTAAAGAAAATGTCTTACATAAAAACCATGAAATACTATGCAGCCACACAAAAGAACAAGATCATGTTGTTTGAGGGAACATGGGTAGAGCTGGAGGCTATTATCCTTAGCAAACAAATGCAGAAACAGAAAGCCAAATACCACATATTCTCACTTATAAGTGGGAGCTATATGATGAGAACTTACTAATGCAAAAAAGGAAACAACAGACACTCGGGTCTACTTGAGGGTAGAGGTTGGGAGGAGGGAGAGGTGCAAGAAAACTATTGGGTCCTGGGTATAATACCTGAGTGATGAAATAATCTATACAACAAACCCCTGTGACATGAGTTACCCCTGTGTACAAACCTTCATATGTACTCCAGAACTTAAAATAAAACTTTAAAAAAAGTATCAAAACAAAACCCAGAGCTAACATCATACTAAATGGTAAAAGACAATGTTTTCACCCTTTGTTCAGGAACAAGACAAGGATGTCTGTTCTTACCACTTCTCACCAGCATTCTACAGGAGGTCCTAACCAACCAGGGCAATTCAGCAAGGCAAATAAATCCAGATTTTAAATAAAGAAGTAGCATAGTTTGTATACATCATATACAGTGATGACATGATCTTATATATGAATTCTAATGAATTTTTCAAAAAACAATTAGAACCAACCAACAAGTCAGCAAGTTTTTAGGATAGAGGATTAATATACAGAAATCAACTGGATTTCTAAACAGTAGCAATGAACAACCCAAAAGTGAAATTAAGAAAATAATTCCATTTATAATGGCATCATAGGAAAAAAAGTCTAAGGAATAAGTTTAACAAAATAACTGTAAAACTTATGCTCTGAAAACTATAAAACACTGCTGATAGACATTAAAGGAAACCTAAATAAATGGAAAGACAGCCCAAGTTCATGTATTAGAAGACTTAAGATTGTTAAGACATTGATATTCACCAAACTGGTCTACATATTCAATGTAATTTCTGCCAAATTTCTACTTGGCTTTTTTTTTTTTGCAGAAATTGACAAGCTGATCCTAAAATTTATATGGAAATTTAAGGTACCCAGAATAGCCAAAAGAAAAACTTGAATTTATTTGGAGGGTACGTACTTATCAATGTCAAAACTTACTACAAAGCTGTAATAATAAACAGATGTAGTCCAAAATACGGTTGGACATACAGACAGATGTATTGCCAAAACAAGGTAGACCAAAGGAATACACTGCGAGTCCAGAAATAAGACATTATATCTATAGTCCACTGATTTTTCAACAAGGATACCAAGACAATTCGATGAGGAAAAATATTTACTTCAACAAATTATGCTAGAGAACCATATATTCGCATGCAAAAAAGAAAATGTTGAACCTCTTTCTAACACCATACATAAAAATTCACTGAAAAAATTCATAGACCTAAAAGTAAGAGCTAAAACTATAAAACTCTTAGAAGACAATTTATAAGTAAATTTTCATAAGTCTACATAACTACAGATAGTGGGTTGGCTTCCTGAGCTGCTTGCTGCAGGTTGTGAGTCAGAGTTCTATTTTTATACATAGTCTGGCATTGCCACTTGTATTTCAGACTCTCAGAATCAAATACTAGCTATGGAATTTCCAGGAATTTACTCAATCTTTCTTAGCTCTATTATCTTCATGTGTAAAATCTGGTTAATAGAAGCTTCTCTACTACATCAGACAATAATTTATAGCCCATAAAAATATTTTCTGAACTGACCTGGAAAAAATAAATCCAGTAGTGCTAATAAATCAACTATGTATGATAATATACATCTATGCTGAGGACATATGGAAAGAGAAGATAAAGGTGCTTACTTAGCACAGTGCCTGGCACAAAGGAGGCCGACCATTGTTAGGTGTTTATCTGTTTTCTTGGTTTTTCTCTCTAGGATCCTTCTTGTCACTGCATTTTGATAGTGTGATACAAAGTAATAGTACACCACTATCCATGGTAAGAAGCATTATAATTCCTTATGAGTGCAAGTAGACACTTTTTCCCTACTGGTGCACATAGATTTATTTTTTTAAATCTAAATAATATTCCTAGCTCCCTATTTCCCTGAGTGCAAGCAACAAAATCGGTTTCCTCATTCACTCAATCACATCTTTAGGCTTCTATCCCTTTTGTAGATGATTATTAGAAACAAGGGCCAGGCACTGATTCATACCCATAATCCCAGCTCTTTGAGAGGCCAAGGCAGGCGGATCACTTGGGTCTAGAAGTTAGGAGCTTTCAGTTAGCTAGGATCAAGCCACTGCATCCCAACCTGAGTGACAGGAGGCCCTATCAGGAAAGAGAGAAAGAGGGAAGGAAGGAAGGAAGGAAGGAAGGAAGGAAGGAAGGAAGGAAGGAAGGAAGGAAGGAAGGAAGGAAGG